>NW_005054308.1:6382476-6401292 GCF_000277835.1 Geospiza fortis | reverse complement strand
AATGCAGGAAGCCTGTTTTTTAAAAAAATACCAGTTACCACCACAAGAGGAAGCAGCAGAATTTCCCCAAATGCTGGCTGTGAGAGCACAGCACAGCTCACACTCTCCCCCAGTCCACTGAGGTATCACATCTCCAGGTACAGATGGTAAGCAGGCCAATCTGGGACACAGGTGTAAGTAGGGAAGGGACAAACAGTGTAACAAATGCAAAGAGAAAATAAAACAGACTTGTTTGGGACAGGTAATACCAAGGGCAGCTCTGCTCCAGAGTTTACAGCAAGCACAGGTCAAGAGATGATACACCGCATATGCACAGTCATTATAGTCATAAACCAAGAAACATGGAAACAGTGACACCTGACACTGATTAGCCAACTTCCTACACAGCTCTACTGTGCTACCAAGAGACCTGGAAGTCCAGTGGAGACACAAATCCACCATTTTTATCCAGATGTTTAACACCAGCCATTACAGAAATACTGCTTTGCACAGCACCATTTTACAGGATCTCTTGGATTGAAATTACCCAGTTTTGTATTTTATTTTCAGTTTCATCTTCTTCCAGAGGCAGTGGAGAGCATTCAACATCTTAACACCAGGACAGACAAGCACCTTCCATACTTCTGACAAAAATTCCTTCTTATCCACTTCAGGTCTGAAGCAAGGAATTAAGTACTGCAAAAATAATTATTACTTACAGCAGTTGGAAATGTAAAGGATGTGACAGAGGTATTTCTGCTTTGCTTGTAATTTTGCAACAGTTACAACAGGACCTGCCCAGCTTCAAGTTCAAGTTATTAACTTCTGCATCCAAGAAGTACTTGTTTTCAATAATTTAAATGCAAAGTGATGCACAGAAGGTATTAAAAGCTTTAGCTACCACCACCTCTACCTTGTAAACCTAGTGACTGAAGAGCCTCTTCCCCTTGGACAAACTCCAAAATACTCTTGACTTGATAAAGCAAATCTAGACCTTTTTTATTTTATTTTTTTTAAACAATTTGCCAAAACTGGAATGAGAGATAAATAGAAGGCACAACAATTTTGCTTTTTTTTATACAAATACAAACTAAACATGAAAAAAACTCCCTATTTCAATAAAAAATTTCACAAGTTCAGGAAAAGTGTTTGAAGAGTCAAGTTCTAGACATTTAAAACCTATCCCACAATCCAAAATTTCAAAGTGGTAAAACAGTAGTTCGAATTCCTTGCTGTGATCATGTATCAAAAGGAAAAGAGATTCTACGGATACCCATTATTCCACTTTTACAGCGCCACAGAAAGGTGAAAGTCAATTTTTTCAAGTGGCAATGTCTCCAGACCAGAGGATGTTCATTTGACCCTCAAAGAAACACCAAGAGTTTTGCTTTTCTGCCCTTGGAATACTTGCCAAGAACTATGTTTTCCTACAGGCTCTTGAACGCATGCACGTGAAATATTATTCCGCTGACTGCACCCAAATTCATTAGAAAGAGGGGAGGAAAAAAATAAAAGAAAAAAGAAAGACATTCCTTTAGGAAAAACCACTGGTACCAAAAAAACCAAAAATCAGTCCGTAAGTTTGAGGTGAAGAAGAAAATTCAGTTCTTTTCTTTTTAAAATCCACTTTTCCTAAAACGTTGTTCCACAAAGCTGGAATCTGGGACAAGGACTAGAAAAAAAATAATCACAGAACCATAACACAAACAAAAAGGGGCCAAAATAGTATCAAACGTAGCAGTCTATAACAGGCTAGGGCCACATTCCAAGATACCCAAGGCTGAAATTCACAAATCTGCAGGAGAAAGGGTTTGCGCCATCATGCCAACATCCGCGATGAATTCACTGGCGTTGCCCGATCCCCCTTCCAGCTCCAAATCCTGGCTTCTGGGACATTCCTCCACGAGGAGGCCCTCGAATCCCACCTCCCAGCCCCCCACGAGTGCCTCCAGGTCCACGGGGTCTGTTATCTCTGCGGTCACCCTCCCTGGCAGCTCGTGTTTTCTTCTCCTCCACGTTCAGGCGCACCTCTCCCCTGAACATGATGGGCTGCAACAGAAGCACAGAAGGTGCTGTCATTAATGGGTCACCAGGAGCTCTTCAAGGTCAAGCAGATTCCTGCAACTTTGTCTCATATCCTCCTCTCCGTGAAAGACTGAAGGGTCTTAGGATTACTTACTAAACAATGGCAATAGCAAAACCATGCATCCAGTCTTAGGGCTTTACTGGAAAAAATGAAGATGTGAAGGAGTGACCCTTGAAAAGCCATCTCAGGCTTAACACTGAACATTCTGATGGGTTTCAGAAAAGCTCCCTGCATGGCTGAGGGCACATCCAGAGTCCCTGCCTACCACAGCAGGCAGGCATGGACACCCATTCTGCATTAGCAACCACTGCTGACAGGCTGAGCAGGTACCTCCTGCCTTTGTTAGCAAAATTCTTTTCAGCGTGCACACCAATACAGCTTCTTCCTTTCAGACTCTGACAAACAAGATTCTACTTGTCCATAGAGTAAGACTCTCTCTACCTTGTCCTCCTGAAAGCTGTTTATACACTTCCTGTGTTCGGCAACCTCCCACTAGAAAAAGGCTCTGTAATGAGTTCCTACAAGCTACTTCAATGACAAAGACTGCACAGATCTTGGTAATAGGAGGGGAAAACATCACATCTACTTTAATATGCTCAAAAAAATCTAAAGGTATCAAGTACATTCTCTTCCTGTTAAGCTGAAAAACACTGTTGTCAACAGACCAAAAACCACTGCCTGGAAATTTATTTACCCTGTTGCTAAGGATCTTCTGAACAGGCTCAGGATCATCAAACACCACAAACCCAAAATTAGGGAGCTTTCCACCACTGTTGATGCGGAGTTCAACAACATTGCCATAGCCTGCAAGAGAAAAGCCAAGTTCTTGGGTCATACATTAGAATGCTCTGTTGGCCACGCCCATGGCTGCAACCCCAACCCCTCAGAGGACAGCAAAGAAACCAACTTACTTTGGAAAAAGTCTTTAAGTTCAGATTTATCCACATCATGGGGAAGGTTCCCAACAAACAGCTGATGACTGTCTGGGTATCTCACAATCCGCCTGGTTTCCACATCGCCTTGTTCACCCTCACGAACTTGAACAGAAAAGCAAAACTGATTTTAGAAAAGTCAATCCCCACAACAAACAGAAAAACAAACCATGGTCAGAATTATCACCATTAGAAAGAATCAATTCACACTGTCTATCCATTCATATAAAAAAAAGGAAAGCAGTCTACACTAGCAAGTGTGTAATGATTTGCTTTTTAATCACCTGGCTGAGGCCAAGCTTGAATTTTTACTTGAGTAAAAATTGTTTGCTTACTGACAAAAATAATGATATTTCAAAAGCTTTAATTATCACATTGCTTCCCCAAAACGTTTAAGCACAGAAAACAGCTTCTTGCAGTTTCTCTTACTTGGCCTAGGACCCCGCTGAGGTGGGATGCTCGTTCGCTGCTCCCTCACTCGCTGATCCCTCTGAGGTCTCTGAGGCGGGGTCTGGGATTCAGGCTTTGCCTCAGGGCGGGGCTGCACAAATTCAAAAAGGAGTGAACAGTTGAGAGTCAGAAATACCAGAAGGTTCAGCTTTTAAGAGCTCACTGTCAAGTTGGTAATTAAAAAAAAAACACAGGAAAAGGTAATAGTTTTTTCCACCTGTGATTAAAATACATATTGGCTTATATGCTAAAAGCAAGCAGCATTCCCATGAACATTCCCCGTTTTCCTTCATAAGAAACAATTAATTCTCAACCCAAAAACCAAGGAATAACATCTTCATAAGGTCTACCAGGAATCACAGAATGCTAAAGTCTTTGGGGCCTGGGAAGTCAAATCAGAAGCAAGCAGATTTCATCTCTTTCCCCTGTCAGCCAGTTTAGCGCTTAAACTTCTCCAGGTGCTGGATTCCTACCTGTGAGACTGGTACTTTCACAACATGAGGTGGTATTCCTGATACTGGGACAGCCCCACTGGGAGGAAGGTTCTTGCTGGTTACTGATGCCCAGGAAAATGTCTTAAAAAAAAAAAAAAAGAATGATAATAACTAACTACATCTCCATCTAAAATTTATTACTGACAGGACAGCTAACAGACACAGGATACCAGGAAGAAATTTTAACTTGTACTTGAAAATCAGGAGCCAGCCAATAGCAGTTCCCCCACAATATCCTACAAATTATCTAAATTCAAAAAAGACTCCGTGTAATGACAACGGAGTCACACTTCTACTCTAGTCCTGAATTCCAGAGTTGAAACAGGACACAGCAGTGGCCCAATACCAAGAATCACATCAAGGTTAACCAAGTATTGGATTCCTGAGTCCCAGTCTGTCCACTTTTACTTTCCTTAACACTGAGAAGTGACAAAAATACCCAGGTAAAAATGAAGTCGTGTAAATAGACAGGAGAGACATACTGATGAAACCACATCAGAGAAAAGAGATCCACCATCATTACCCTGGAGTCCTCTTGCACTGCAGGAGCTGGATCAGCAGGAGCTGGAGAAGGACTCTTTTCCACAGTCTCTTCTGGAGCAGATTCCTCTAATACTGGCTCAGACTTTTCTTCCTGCACCTCTGGTTCAGGTTCCTGTTCAGGCTCTGCCTCTGGCTCAGGCTCTGCCTCTGCAGCTGTCTCTTCCAGATGTTCCTCAATGTCATTGCTATTATACAGCAGCACAAAAAGCAGGAAAAAGAGGTGGTATTGTATTTATTCTATTACTGGTGATAAGCAGTGCTACTTATGCAATACAGAAGTCAGGCTCCTGACATATGAGAGGAAGAACAAGGCCAAATAAGGCCACATTGCACAAGGATGCAAATTTTGCATTGGTACACTATGAAGCAGCAAAACAAAAAATCCAGAGTCGCCATGTTCAGTCTAACAGCATTTTAACTTCAGCTGATCAATAAACAGAATTTTTTTGACTGTCAGAAGAAAACTATTAATAACAATAAATTCATGCGACTTGTTCTAAAAGCAGCCTCACACAACAGCTGACTTCATCTATAAATATATTATTACCTGACAGCCTGCTCATAATAAGCACCACTATCATCAGGAACAGCCTCAGGTGTCTGCTGTCTTTCCTCAGGTTCCTCCCCTTCCTCCTCTGATTCTAAATAAGGTTAGAAAAGAAAAAAACCATAACACACATCTTTAGTAAGAGGCTCAAACACAAGGCACCTATCACAAAATACAGGTGAAGTTTCTGCCAAAGAACACACAAGAAGCATTTTTGAGATGTGACATAAAATAGACATTTTTTTATATTTCCACTCTTACTTTGGTTATTCAGTTTTGACCAAGGTTAAAAAACATGTTCCAAATACTTCAGAGAACAAGATTTATAACCTACAAATCTGACTGCAACTGCCAAAATAAGTCTTACAGTTCTTGTAATAGAAACAGATTATGCCAGAACAATAATCATCTGCATGTCACAACTCCTTGGTGGACCATAAAGAACTACAGAGAAGGAAAAAAACCTACAAGCACATGAAATCTAACACTGATCTGTCTTCTCCAGCAAGATTTCCTTTGGTTTAGGAATGAATGTTGATATAGATCCAGAATCAAACGCCAATAGAACCATCCAAAAATTTCTGCTGCTTACCCTCTGGAGGCTCAGTATCAGAGTCCCCAAAAACCTCGTCCTGGTAGCGGAAGATATCGTTGTGGACATAGAACTTGTTTGCAACAGAGCCCTAAGAGCAAATCAAAGGGAAGAACTGAATCAATTACAACAATCCAGTAATGTAAAAATTGAAATAATGTGAAAACAAGAAAGGTTTGAGCAAATCATCCTTCCCACAAGATTAATCCAAATTTGCCTCTTTTAAGAAAATAATGTTATTTGGGGCAAGAAAACGAGAAAGAAAAAACACATCACTCCTAAAACATTAAGTATGGATGGAACAAAGGAAAAAAATTGTTGAAGTGCTTTTAATTCCAATAGCTTACAACACTAAAGAAGTGTAATGGACAACTTCCTGGTGTCCAAAGTATCAATTTTTATCTCCAAGTCATATTGTCAAACAGACTGATCTTGCAACACTCCTTTTTCACTATCACTTTCAATTCTGTGACCAGCTTTGTTCAAAAAGGGTATTTAAAAATGCCATTTCAAATGCTAAGTCAGCACTTTATGAACAAGAAAATCTGGAACCCATATTTTCAAAGTGACAGGAAGCATTTCCCTCTTTCTACTACCTCTTTTTCAGTAAAAAGACCAGTTGCTAGGATAGTAAATCAAAGACAATATAATTTTAATATGATTAAGAAAAAAAAAGTGTTGCAGTAACCTAGGAGTCCAAAGTCAGGATATTTATAACTGATTTCAATATCCAAGGTCAGCGTACAACCACACAGAAATAGTGTAATTCCCAAAGGACTTTTCAGAACGTAACTGCTGAATTTTGTGGCAAATTACCTTCCCAGTCTAACCCTTGAGATTACAGCCCTGAGGCAGACAGAGCTCAGCAGTGGTGCCAGCAGCCCCTGGCAGCCCAGCACACCCACCTCAGGAGCAAGCACGAAGGTCTGCATGAACCTGCGCACGGGCTGCATGTTATTGGAGAGCTCCCCCATCACCTGCACCACCACGCCGTCGTTGAGGGTGGCGTGGGCGTCCACGTGACGGATCTTTGTGTGGCAATCCTTGAAGTTTAGTGACAGCACCTTCTTGTGGATATCCTAGGAAAGAATGGTACACGTGGGTTATGCTGCAGAAGCCATTTCTGCCAAGTAAGCAGCTTTCAGAAAAAGCAAAATCATAAAAACTGGTTTAAGATACATTCCCCAACTCTGGAGGGAGAGCTTGGCAGGATGCTTGTTAAGTTTGCTTTGCAAGCAATTTTACATTATAAGCTTTTTATGAAGGAAGCACATTTTGCCTAACTATTGCTGTCTACAGTCAAGAGGGTTTTTTCCTCCCCATTTTTTTTTCTTCTTTTACAGAAAGCACTTGAACAGTGTGGGGGTGAATCACAGCTGGATACATTTCTTTTCTCAACCATAAAGGTGACAAAATAGAAGGAAAGAACAGCTTTCTTTTGAAAAAGTTCTTACAGATTGCCCATAGACTGCATCAGCTGGTTTTCCATTGGAATCCAAGCCACCGTGGACATAGGAAGAGTTCTTTCCATAAAACCTGTTGGAAAGAAATATTTTAATGGCAAGCTTTGCTGTGTAAGAACACTGAGCCTCTGTATTAGAGTGCAGTACAAATAATATACTTTCAAGTAAGTTTCCTGTCTGAATCACTAGAATAAAGCCACAAAATCTCATAATCCTGTTGCCAATCTGGGGGTGGGAGGAAAACAAAGTTCTCATGTAAGCTGTGGCATTCAGGTGTGTCAGAGACCCAGGCACCTACAACCAAAACCAAAGTCTCATGGGAGCTCATGATCCAATCCCATTATCCTCCTTCTGCATGAGGTCTCCAAAACAACACCCTGAACATCTGGGATGCTGAAGGCTCAAGTTCTAACTTCAAGCTTGAGCAAGGAGCAACGGGACTGTTTTGCTCTCCTACAGTAAAAAAAGTATTGCAGGTAAATCTTCCCTTCTGGAACTGAGAGGTTACCACCTGAAATGCCCTAAGCACCATGGCACTGCACTCTGCCAGCAGATAAAAGACTGGAATGGATTCCATGGCACAGAGTCAACTGTCCCCTGACCCAAAGGGATGAGGTCAGCTGTCCACCTAAGTGGAGAAACACTCTGAGTAACTAGACTGGATGGGGAGAGAGTGTCAGAAACTTTACCTGGCTACTCAAAACACAACAAAATGAAGTGTATCTTCATAAACAAGACTAGTTTCAGAAGGATACCTGTCACACCAAACAGGACTGATTTGTTTGGATAATGGATTATAGTCTGTTGCATATCCACAATTTCCTGACTTTCCTTTAAGAAAGAGTTGGTGTGACTCCCAGGAGAGACCAGTAGACAAGCACACAACTTATTCAATGTTTCCTCTTAGTGAGAGGGCATTTTATCAAGCCAAAAACTACAGAAATGCTCAACTAAGTGATATTTCTCCAACTTCAATTTCTATTGATTACATGCAGAAGTGGCAAACAGCATTTCACTTAGAACCAGAACTCAGATAATTAAAGAACTCCTGTAATCTTTATTATCCACCTTTTAACCCAACTGAACAAAACCAAAAGTAAATGATGCTTAGCATCTTGAATAAATCAGTTTTTTAAATGACCAAACTCAGCAAGCTAAGATACAGTAATAAGATCATTTGCCAATTTTAGCACACAAGTTAAGAAATTCACAAAGAAAACCAGCTCAAAGGGTATAGTACTGCCTCACGAACTCCCGCCCGACCAGCAGGGGACTTGGCTTCTCCATCACCATTTCTTTGGTCAACTGAAAACTATGGAAAAAAACAAAAGCTCCATAAACCATGAGCATTTCAAATGGCTGTTCTCATCCTGATTGCATAAGCCACCTAATCACAGCGGAAAGCACGCACCAGGACTGTTTTACCCCTGTAAGCAGTTTAAGCAATGTGTTTTCAGAGTCATCAGAGTTTTGGTGCCAGGGAGAGGATTCCTGGGTACCAAACCAGAGGTGGGAGAGGCTGCAAGGTCGAGGTAGGTCACCTCATAACCTGCCAGTAGTTAAGCATCCCACATATCCTCAGGAAAAAGCAGGTGGCAAGCAAGTAAGGTTCTTCAAGAGGATTTGCTAAGTGGCTAAGACATTTACAGTCAATCCAAATTCTACTTACCTCACTTGACTTCACAATCAGAATTAAAAGTCAGATGTTCTCAGGCAAAGCCTGTGCTACTGTATTAAGGGCATTTTTAGAAGGTCACAATAAGTCCAATCTATTTTTATCAGCAGCACAGCACTACTTGCTATGAGTGTCAAGCACTCTGGAGGAATATTAGATTATATTAAAATTATTATGCTACAAACTAACACATGCTGCTCTTCCCCGACTTCCACCAATCACAGCAAGTCATTTCTCACTTAAATTCAGACCACCAGCCAAGTGAGCAGCACCACCCATGCCCAGGGAGAAATCCATCTGGGTACCTTCTACCTACCTTCCATGGAGCTAATAAGTTACAAAAATAAAGTATTTGCAGGTAGGTTACAGAATACATGTATCTTCAGCCCAAACCAAAGCACATCCCAACACTTCCTTGTTATTAAATACTCAAACACTGTTCAAATCCATTCAAAATAGTTTTAAACCCACAGAGATAAACATCAATAGCAGGGCATGTTCTTAGTACCAAATACAGAACCAACAGCAGATTTTCTGCTTCACACTCAGTTGTACCAATCAGTAGAGAATGGGGGCTTAGTTCTTTCAGCAGCAAAACTGTTTGCTTTCTCCCCACTACTGACCCCCAATGTCCTTCACAACAGAGCCCTTTTCCCAACCACATGGTATTCAAATTCCATATGCACACTCTTCAGGTGTGACAAACAAATCAAAACAGACACTATTCAGCTGAGCCCTCTAAAAAGCAATTCAGGAATCATCAATTACTTATCTGCTTTTATTTAATACTGATAACTATAAATAGTGACAAGAAATTATGGCATCAATGACGGGGGGAAAACCCAGACGGGATCACAGCCAGAACACAGAATGGGAGGAAAAAAAGGAAGCCAAATTAAGTAGTCTTTTAGCATAGAATAATTCAGAAGGAGCCTGAAAAAGCTCATGCCAAGCCAGGCATGCCTGGGGACAAGCTTTCTCTTGTCACTATACCCAAGAGCATCCCACATCCTGGGAAAACTGAGTTGCCCACAACTTATCCATCAAACATAGCAAAAGGGAAAGAAAAAGAGTGGCTTTCCCACCTGCCTGTACTCAGCCCTGTCCCAGTTCATTCAAGGATCTTAAACATTTGATACTCACTGTATTTAGTGAATTTCAGAGAACTTGTCCTTTAGACATCAAAAACTGACAAGAGAGCAGAGCTTCTAGAGACAGAGGTGACCAAGCTGGTGTTAATTTTAAACACAACGTACACAGGGCCACAAAGGAAATCACAACCACACTGCTGGATGGACCAAAAATGCATAACAGAAGCTTTAAGCCTCAAAGAGATGAATGTACTTAGGAAGATGCCATGGAAGCTGGTACTCTGAGTGAAGCTAAGTCCAAATGAACCTGGCAAATTTCATCTATCTCAATCAATGGTCAAATACCCAACACATGGTAATCAAGGGACAAGGCAATGTTTAGCCACACTGTCAGAACCTCCAGGTAACAGATCCAAGGATGTGATCACACCAAGCTCCCAGCAGCGGCCAGAATGCACTGCAATCAACTTTGCTGGAGGAATGCAGCTAAGACTCAAGCTGAAGACACAACAGCAGAGCCATGATTTTGTATACATTGAGGTGCTTTGCTCTGCTTTTAATATAATCACACGTTACCACCTTTTAAAGTCTAGAAAAAATGAGAAATTTCCCCATTCTATTTTAAAACACACTTTTCTCTAAGTTTAAACACAGCAAGAAAGATCTAGTGAGCTCCAGAAAATGTGTCCATGAACTCCCTCTCTTACACCAGGATATGTGCCTATCACCAGCACACAAAGAAATGTTACCTACATGATAATGTGCAGAAAAAGTAAAACTGAATATGACCTAGAACTTAAAGAAGCTTTTCAAAACATTCAGAAGCTTTCAGCTGTTAGAGGATTTTCAAGAGTTAACCATGCAGAAAAGAAGAAATCGTCAATGGCTGGGTCTGGCCTGCAGGAAATGTTCAGATTCTGCAAACCGCTTTCATTTCAGGAAGGTTCTACTATCTGGGGTTTTGCAGAAGCCTTTGAACTCAAAATGTAATGTATTACAGATACAGATGTCCAACACCCACAGCACAGTCTGAGGTGACAAAAACCTCCAAGAGATGAACTCTTGCCTTCTACTGCATGTTAAATGAGATAGCCATAAAACATTATCAGACAGTAAGAGAATTCAGCAAAGGTAAAGTACAGCTAAGAGGTGACTACCACTGCTGACTTCCTCATCCCACTTTGTTTCCTCTTGAGCATCTGTGAAGCTCCAGAAGGAGCAGGCCAAGCCTAAAGCAGTGGGAGCAGAAGTGGCAGAAAGACATGACCTGCACTTTTAGCTCCAGTCAGCTTAACTAACAAGGCAGGATTTCTTGGCTCCACAACAGTTAAAAATTTGCTTCTGTGCCGACAGTTTACAGTCCTACCATACACCACATCACCATTTGGAGAATGACAGGAGGCACTCTTAATTTCTTTGTGAAGATACAGTTTCCCTGCAATTCAAGCTTATTCCTACAAATATAAATAGGCAGTTTTCTATTCAGTTCTGATAAATGATGAATTGGGCTCTTCTGAGAATTATTTTCAAGTGCTTCCTAGAACACCCATGTACAAAGCCTGACATTCTAACATTATGGCAAAATCTTCCTGTAGCACTTAAAGTTCAACAGCTGATTCACCAACAGCTCTTTCAGATTTCTGTTCTTCAGTGAAAGCTCTCCCCTACATTAACCCATAGACACATCATCTTCTGTGCTGGACTCAAGAAATATTGGAAGTGAAGGGGCTTGATTAGGTCTGTCATACTTACACGCTTAAAAATATGCATAAAAGAACTTCTCTCCTGCTAAGGGTGAAAAATCTATCAGAACTAACTCCTAACATGAAAAGAGGAATTGCTGAGTGCCCAGTTGTTCTCAAGTAGATCTGAAAAGAAACTGGAAAGACCTACATGACCTAATCAGAGGACAACAATCTGTTTTTACTGCTGCTGCACCTGCTGCTACGTTGCCAGTTGCCATCTGCTCCTGTTCTCCAGCCAGCACAACCTGAATGGTGGAAGCCAAGCATCTCCTCAGAGAACATTTGCTCCCTACCACTCATGAGCAATTTACTACTCCACTATTCCCTGATCCAAGAAAAACTGCTAATACTTTAAACTACATTTTCATTGCAAAGCACATAATAGCACCAAATGTTTGAACTGTCACTATGCTACTCCTGATAAAAGCTTATCCACACATTTTCCTGTCAATTGACATAATGATGAAAGGGTGAAAATTGATAGGAAGACCCGAAAATCTGATTATTTTCGATTCATTCATAATCATGCATTCATATTATCCCATAAGTAAAACAAATCGGATAAGTCAAATTTTAACAAGTACACCATAACAATTCTGCAGCATAACTGAGCCCCTTCTTTAAGCCAAGGGCTTAGAGGAAGACAAATACCTCCTTTACAGTGGTTATCACCTGGCTGATGGAAAATTCCACCATCTGTTACAATGTTCCCACTTGGCAGAAAATCAATGTCAAGCACTGAATTTCTGAAAAAGTGTTATGTAAATTAGAGCCATTTATGTAAATTCCACATTAGCAAATTCAGATTTAGGCCCACAAAACCTATTAGTATATTAGTGTTCAGAAAAATGGACTCAGCACTCACATCTAGCATGGGTTATTATTTTCTTACCAAAGTGCAATGTGGTAAAAGCAAACTAATCACTGCTGTCCCAACTCAATTTGTTTGGGGTTTTTGTGGATTTGGGGTTTTTTTTACATTTTTGAATCAGACAAGTTTAGCCTGAATGTTGTTTCTACTGGACTTCCTACACAACAGAACTGTGTGCTATGCTCATCACGGGATGTTTGGGCTCTCAGGACAACCAGTCCCAAGACCCAGACAAAAAGCCCCCTGGCCTGATATAACAAGCCAAAGGACCAAAACCCAAATTTCACTTCCCATAGAGTGTGGCAATTTTAAACTTCTGTTAAGAAAAAAAGTTAGAACTAACAAGAAGACAAATTAAAATTGAATCATAATCTCAACAGGCTCTGATGTGTTTTTAACATTAGCCTCATTTCTTTGTTCTCTGCCATCTTTAGTTACTTTTTGTTTTACTTGCATTTTAATACAAGGAATCTTCTCAAGAAACCCAAAGTTCCTACAATGCATTCTAGTCCTGAGGGGAATACTACACACAGCTCACCCCTTCTCCTTTGGCTACTCAAGTGCTATAAGGTGACAATCTGAACTCCACTCCTTCCACCTCTACAAACTGGTGGAGTTTACAGGGTGCCAAAACACCATTTCAGACTATCAAACTTCTCACACAACCCCAATCCCTCATTTTGGTATCAGTGAATTCCTTAACTTAAAAAGGCTTTTTGGAAATTGAAGAAACAACAGGAGAAGCTTACACAGAAAAGAGGTGTCTGTATCTAAGCACAATACAATACAAATGTGGCAAACAGCAATTTTGCTGGAAATTAACGGTCTGGTCAATAGTTAATAGGATTGCATAATTAAGTGTCATTTGGGATTTCTCAAAGTTGCTTAGCAACAGGTGAGCATGCTCAAAGCCACAAATCATTTATTTAGATGGAATAATCAGCTCTAGAAGCAGTTATTGCTGCTGTTATTGACAAAAAAATTTAAAGTAATGGAAGAAAACACCAGTAGGCCTCTAAAAGGGATAATACAAAGTTTAACTACAAAACAACAAATACAGTTAATTCCAACTCTCCATACACTTTACATGACCAGCATCTGCTCTACTGCTGACCAAGCAATAAAAGAAAAAAAAACATGAGGCTGGTACCTGTGTGAACCATGATACAAAACATTAAAGTGCACAATGGAACACAAGCTAAACTTGCACCCCATGGCAAATTCCAGGGCCCATCTCAGCTGGGGATTTATATCATCACACCAGCTTGCTCAGGTAGATGAGTGATGTTAAGGAAATGTGTATTTAAACACAAAGACAACAGATACACTGAGATACCCTTATTTTAATACAGCCTTAAATATCCAAGGGGAACAAAGACACCAAAAACAATCCAGTTGTTGACCTGAGCTTCAATTACAGAGAGCTGAAAATGCACCTCAAATAAGCAGGCAAATCAAGTCCCAAAACACTAATCTGCTTTAAAAAATAGGTCTCATTACTTGCCTCCCACTGGATGCAGAGGCAGACAATGTCACTGGGACAGAGTCCCAGCAGCACAGCCTATATTTCATTACAGCTGCCTACCTGTAACCAGCTCATCTTTTCTGCCTTTTGACAGATTCAGAGACAAAGTATTCAGCCTGGAAGAAGTTATCTTAAGTCAGCACTATTCCAAAGGAGGCAAGATGCTTGGTAGCCAAAGTCAGTAGAAGCTCAATGATGGGGTAAGTTATGCAATAAACAAATATTTGAGGACAAGTTGCGAAGTTACCAGCATTCAACTCTTACTAGCATCTCCAGGAAACACTGAGAGTCTGTAAGGTGAATGTATTCACCAGGACCTTCCAGAAGCAGGCAGTGAATGAAGTGTCAGACATATCATGCAGACAGAGGAGCCTTTAATAATCTTCCAAACACCTAATAAAACGTGGATCTAGACTGTCAAACTTAGCACAGCTATTTCTCCTTTCACTTGTGACTCATCTCCACTCTATGACCCACACAACCTACAAAGTCAGGCAGGCCTACATTCATAAGATACTTCAGGTGTGACAGAGAACTAGAACCTAAAAAAATAATCACACAGCAATCTCCAGGCAATCAGCTTTCTTTATGCTTAATTATCCAGATGCAGCAGAAAAGCAGAGCAATACCTAAGCCCCTTCTGAGACACACTGACAAGGGACTCTCTAGAAAAGCCAAGTATCACACCAACACATGGATAAGAAAAATTAAGTAGAAGCTTGACTATTTTCTAATCAAATCATCCAATCAAACAAAATTTAAGCACAATAAAAGAAGTTTCCATCACAAGATTAAAAAACAATTCAGAATTACATTCAGCACTGCTCATGCTAGTACCAAAACCCCTCTGCTTGCCAGTGGCAGATGGGAAGCCTTACTCAGCAGCAATGCACAGCCCTTCAAACACTGGGAGAATACAAATAAACAAGGCAGCAATTGCTGAAGAGCTGTCAGTGTAGAAGTCTGCCTGTGTTTTTGCTAACAAACCTAAGTGTGATCCACAAGTTCATGGATATGATGGAGTCTGCCATTTCTTAGACAAAATTCAGCACTTGTGTTTTTCAGCTCTACCAAGCAAGAAAGAGACAAACTGAAGGTTTCTAATGCTTTCAGTCAGAATCTAAAAGAAAAGAGATAATTTTGGAGAAATGTTATTTCCAGGACATTAAGCTCAAAAGCAGATTAAAAACAAAAACATCACTTGAAGTGTAAGTCAGGGTACCTGACATCAGCAAACCCTACAGCTAAGGGAGGAACATTCATCTGGGTAAGGAAAATGATACCAAACACTATTCCTGTGGCTAACAGCATAAAGCTCCAAACACAAATAGCAAATTAGGTCCTGCTTACAAGAGAAGAAAAAAAAAATCAAACCCAAAAGAATCCTGAAAACCTGCTATTAAAACTCTCAACAAGGTGCTTAGGTTTTCTATTCATCCCTCAAACATTTTGCCTTCCCTGGCCGCTGAGCTTAGTATGATGTGGGTTTGGGGTTTTCCTTCCTTTTTAAAGCTGTTTCACCTGGCTTCCAAGTTTCTACTTGATACTAATCATCACTTCTATTCAGCAGTCACCTGCTGTAACATTAAACTAAAGTGATTTGTCCTGAGCCTAATGAGCAACACTTCATATCCTCACAAAAAGAGAGCTCTCTTGCATTTAGCACTACAGAAAAACAGGTGGCCCTCGTGTTTTGACAGAAATCAAAAAGAAACTCCTCTTCAAAATCTCAGTTCTCTGAAAACTCAAAGCTTTGAGAATTCCCAGAAATATTCCCACATTTTAATAATCCTAAAATCAGATTGATTATCCTAAATGAGCTCTCAAATGGGGGGAAGGATTTGCCTTTCTAACTGAACTTATTTTAACCTCATGGACCCCTCAGTTAGAAGCAATGTTTTTCTGCAAAATTATATTTTAAACATGCAAATTTCATCCTGAAAGGCAGTAGGATAGCACTGAATGGTTTGTTTACTTTTTCTTTAATAAGAAATAAGTCAGCTTTCTGCCTCTACTGCTCTCCAGACTGCTTCATGATAAAGCAGCTATTTAGACCCTGTGATTTTGCCATTAGAACAGGTTTTGTTTTGACATCCAAGAGCTGCTCCAACATCTCGATGAAGTTGGCAGCAGGTCCAGTCATCTTCTCTTAGGTCTGCAAATTTTCCATTTGGCTCCAGTGCAGCTTCTTAAAGTAAAAAAGCAAAAGTTACTCTTCAGCAGTCAGAAGAGGCAGATCAGAACCCTGAGCTACAGCAACACTATAGCAAAATTCAAGCTTAATGCCACTCAGATTAGAATCACCAAGATTAAGATTCAAAATATTTTCTGCATGCCAAGCAACAGAGAACTGTAAAGAGAATCAACTCTTTCACCTCTGCCCGCTTAGGTCACAGAAGAGGCTTAAACCTGATGTATCAGCTGTATCCTGGCACTCAGGACTGACCCATCCCAGCACTGTTACATTAAAAACACAACACAGCCAGCCCAGCAGCAGGCAGGAAACAGCACAGGGCAGAGCAGATGGAAATGGAAGATGGGCACCAGCCCTTTGCAGTGCAGAGCTGCACGTTTGCCTCAGCAAGGAATCAGGTTCAGCACAGATCACTCCTACATAACTGACAGCAGCCAGGTCCTGCTCTGAAAGCTGCACTGCACCAGCCATGGCCTCCTGGAAGAGCTCCAGACTTAATATAGCAAAGCTGGGACCTCCAGCCAGCACAACTCACTGCCTGCAAAGTTTAAGGAGTCTTTTACGTACCTGAGGATCAGACTTCTCGTTTTCTTTTTAATTACTCAATGAGGTAGCTTAAGGTTATCAAGTCTACTAGTAGGTACCCCAGGAAATCAAATAACTACTTAAACTCAGCAGATTTTATATAGGCACCTGTAAAAAAAAAAATCACCCAGTCTTCTAGAGCAAACTACCACTTTGGGTTTATTCCATGCAGAGAAGCCTGTAGCCAGCACAGCAACCAGCACCACCCTGCTGAAGTCCTGCTCTGCTTGGATTCCCTCTTTGATTCTTCAGTCCTGTCAGGCAAAAAGGCCCAGGTGCTAATATTAAAAACTAAATAGTGTTTTCTAATTGTAACAGGACATTTACGCCATCCTTATGAGTGCTCTCTCATCAGGTCCCACTGTTTTGAACAGAAATACCAAGATGTACTTAAAACAACATCACCTTTGCTTTATTTCCCTCTCAGTAAAGCGTTGCTCTGTATGTTTGCCTTACAATTTGCAACGTGAAAAATAAAGCTCTGAAACAAAGAATCTGCTGTTTCATCAAGTGCCTAAAGATTCTGTTTAAAATTCAGGGGTTCAAACTCCATCAGATGTGTTGAACTCTACCGATGCTGTTGTGCCAGCACCAAAGGGAGCAGCAGAGCAGTGGTCCTGCCATCACAGCACAAACAAATCCTTTTGTTGTTTCTCACACTGCAAATGCAAAGATTTCCAACCGAAATCCTGATGGGCTTGGCACACATTGATTAAGTCTTGTCCACCAGGTTTTCTTCTTCAATTTTAATTACGTTTCCTTGCCTTCAACTTAAGGAGTCCACACTTAAAATAATCTAGCAAAAAAAGGGCAAATTCACCCCAGTCAGGAACTGGGGCCACTCTTCACGTCCTGATGTATACAAGCCTAAGGTTTTTAAAAATACTTATATTTATAAAATTGTGATATAGATTTGCAAATGTGCCAGCATTGATTTTTTTCCCCTAACAGACTTTGTACAATTACACTTTCTAGCAGGTTTCAGTAGTGCCTTTCAGGCAAACCAGTCCCTGCAACACGTGATGCTGTCAAAAAGGTCGTGAGATTTCCATCATAAAGATAAGGATGTAAGACTTTAAGCACATGAACACTTCCAGCCAACTTTCAAATTAGCTACATATACCATCCACTAAAAAAAAAAGCTAGACTCACAAATTTACAATATTATATATGGTGACTGAAACATCCCAGGAAAGGTGAGTTCAGTTCACAGGATGAGAAGATGCTACCATCAGCATCATGGAAGTATCACAGAGCTACCTAGAAAAATGGTTTGGCTTATTCTTTACAGATAGAGAATAAGAAAAGTGAAAATCTAGTCGAAGGGAAAAATATCAGGAAAGATCTGAAATGCAGTTTTTGTCTGTCAACTTCTGCACTTCCCTTTATGACATCAATCTAACAAGCTTTGTTAGCTAAAAAAAAAAGTCCAACACACCCCTCCCCACGTTTGATTTATGGCATCTGGAAGCATCAGCTTCCAAAGCTTGATAGCAGTGTCCAGATTTCCTAAATCTGTCACTCCTGGCTGTGAGAGCAGGGGCTTGCCAAAAATAGCACACACTGGAAACATGGCGGCTTGCTGCAAATGCTGCTTTCCCCCGGTGGTGGAACAAAAAAATCCTTCTTTTGGTAAAGACTACTTATTCTGTTCATGCAAGCCTTAACACAGAAGATCACCAGGTAAGCCCGCTGAGAATGAGGAAAGCGGCAGAATACCCAGATCAACACTGGGAGCTACTGGGAGATGTATGGAAACCTTTTCTCTGGGGTTTCTCCAGCACGTACATCTGGGGCCTTACAGGATGCTGGAAAGTCTCATTACAAGCACTACCTCGCATTTAAATCTTAGCTTAATCTCGGATTCAGCCAAGGTCATGCGGTAAACCAGGTTAAAATCCATGCTCTCCTGCTCGAATTATAACTTCCTTCACCTATAAAGTTATAGCAAGGGAGGCACCCCGAGCTGATCCCCAGGTCCGGACCGCGCGAGCAGCCAGCGCTGCCCCTCCATCCACAGCTACAGCCCCCCCCGAACCGGGAA
>NW_005054308.1:6379955-6381337 GCF_000277835.1 Geospiza fortis | reverse complement strand
AAGCTGCTTGGGGCTCACCTGTCCCACGCACCTGAGAGAAACCCCCAGTGCGGGTGGGCGAAAGGAGCTGCTCACCTCAAGGCACCTCCATCACACCCAGCCCAGCCGCTCACGCCAAGCCAAAGGTGGTGGTCACCGGTGGTCACTGACCCCTGGCCATCCCGGGAGGCTCATCCAGCTGCTGCTTTTCCCTCACAGCTTCTGAACAAAGCAGACTCAAGCATCGTTTGCCCCAGAGGAAAGCCAATGCAAGCAGGAGCGTTTTCTAACACACCTACAAAGGAGGAGAAAGGCCTGGAAGTTCTCAGATCCTTTTGCTCACCAGCAGGCACTGGTCCAGGGACCCCGGCGAGCAGGAGGGAATGGGAGCAGGCAGTGAGCCAGAGCTGAGCAGCTTCCAGGCAGCCATAGCTTTCCATTTGTTTGTGTCACATCCCATCCCACACGTATCTATGACATGAAGCACTCAGAGATGGATTTCACCTATAAAAATGACTTCCTGCCCACCGCCACATCCCTGAGCGCTGCCTAAACCCCTCCCTGCCATGCCTGGCAGCAAGGGATACAGACAGGATTGGCACGGGGCCACCCTCGGCATTAATATCCTCCCCCAATACCTCTGACTATTTTTAGCCTAAGCCATGCTGCAATCTGCCAGTTCATAAATCAGCACTGCAGACTTTTACAAAGTTTAACGTGACCCGGCACAACAGCCTGCCCCGAATAAACTCTGCCAGGGGGGTCTTGGCCATCTCTCTGCAGAGCAATAGCGGGGCAGGGAATTCCCCTTTTATAAAACCATCGGTACAACAGCAGCATCCTGCGCACCTCAAAAGAAATGCCCTGACCCCCAGCTGGTGAGGCAGAAAACAAGAAACATGCTGGTTACATTCCCTGCTACACGTTGGGCTTCTCAAGGGGAAGATACTGAAAGCCAGCACGTGGTGGGGAAGAGTCACACACACAGAGCTCTGCCCGCTCTCCTCAGCCCTGGTGTGATGCTCTGTCCCCTCTACAGCTTCCCTGCTCCCGGGTTCTCCACCTTGACTCAAGTTTTTTAGAAAGGGGCTTATTTTTCCTTCAAAGGACCATACAGCCAGGGAAGGAAAAAAAACCCCTAAAACCCAAAAACTAAAAAAAAAAAAAAAACCAAACCAAAAAAACCCCAAAAACAAAAAAAATAGACCAGGGACCAGGACCCTTCTTCTCAACCTGCTCTGCATTAGAGGGTCTCCCCAAACCTCCCGCCCTCAATAGCCAGTCTACCAATAGATCACAAAACCTCAAAAACCGGACACGAACGAGCTTTCTTTGGCAGCCCAGCCCCATCCTCATGGCTCTCCCCACCGCCCTCCCGCAGCCCTTTGTCCGTGCTGATCCCT
>NW_005054308.1:6376131-6379573 GCF_000277835.1 Geospiza fortis | reverse complement strand
AGCCCCCCAAGGACCCCAGATCCTGCAGCTCCCCCAAACCCCAAGGCTCCACCAGGCCCCCCAAGGTCCCCCAGATCCTGCAGCTCCCCCAAACTCCAAGGCTCCCCCAGTCTCCCAGGGCTCCCCCAGTCCCGAACTCCCCCAAACCCCAGGCCACCCTGCCTGCACACTTCCCCAAAGCACCCAGGGCCTTTGGGAAATAAAACCGAAGAAAATGGTAAATACACTGCAGAAAAACCCTAATGAGAACCTCCAGAGTTCCTTCTTGGGTGAAAGATCCCAAGAGGATCTTTGGAGGATCCCAAGAGGTTATTTTAGCTTCACAGTGGCAGGGGGCACAGGGTGGTTCTGAATAGAAGGAAATACAGGTTGCAGGCAACAAATGCACAATAGTTTTACTTTTCTTTTTAAAGGAAAGTAAAAAGCACGTGCAAGAGAAGGAAATTAGGACCCACCTGGTGCCAAAGGTTGAAGGCAATGGTTGATTACAGGCAAACAGTGTTTTGTTGACCCAGTGTTGATCGCAAGTAGTGAAGATACCGCTGGGGCCCCAGTGGAGTGGAGGGATGGAAAAACAGCACTAATGGCCCTTAAATTTCTGTTTTGCTCTAATTTTTATTATGTGGGGGACCAGAAGCCCTGTAGATGCAAGAAGAATAGGATGGGGAAGCACTGAAAACCTCACAGATTTAAGTCAGGACAGCGAGTAGCTGGAGGCAGGAGGTTTGCTTCTCCTTGGGTCCCCTGGACAGGCTGAGTAAGTCCAGCAGAGGCCATGGAGATGGCCATGTGTGCTGACTCTGAGGTAGCCACACAATCTCCAAAGGACCCTCAGGATTATGCTGTGGGGGACAGCACAAGGACACTGTAGGGAGGAGTACCAAGAGTTCTCCATTTTGCTGAGGATCCCTTAGTGGTGTGTGTATGGGCCTTTTGACATTGGAGGCTTTGAACCTCCTCTAGGAAAAAGGCAGGTGTGGAGTGCTCAAGGTGCATTTCCAGCTGGGCTCTCCCTGACCCCTGGACTGCCTCTTTTGTCTCCAGAAACACGAATTCTTCGTGGACATGACCTGTGAGGGCTGTTCCAATGCAGTCACCCGTGTCCTGCACAGGCTGGGAGGTGAGTCAGTGCTGGCTGTGGGACAGCCAGCTCCAGGGCAGTGCCCTGGGCTCCTCCATCCTCAAGGATAATGCTGCAGGTAAAAGTTGAAAGTTGGAAACTTGTCCTTGCTCTGCTCTGAGGCTGCTCCTTAGCTGGTGACAAGTCACTGGTTGTTTGCAGGTCTGTGACCCTTGGAGAAGTGTCGAGGGAGGGAGGAGCTGCCATGGCTGCAAGTGGCTCTGAGTCACCAGGGCCTCACCCTGAGCCCTGGCGAAGGACACTGGCAGACCCCTGCTCAGGCTGCCAGAGGGAAGGGAGGTGAATGTCCTGCCTGGCCCTGTTTCCAAGAAGGCCTGAGGTGTCTGTGGTGCTTCCCCAGATGTGTCATCAGCAGTCACAGGGAAGAGTTGCTGAGCAGAGCCTTTGGTGCTTGTCTGTGTAGCCTATTTTTAATACCACCTGGAAAATTATAAAAATTATAACCCATGTCTTCTGTTTGCTGGCATTTCCAAGAGAGAAGGATCTGGCCTGCACTCGTCAGTTGTGTGGACGTGCTCCCCTCTGAGGGAGAACAGCTTCCAGCCACCAAGGCAAAGGCCTTGCAACTTCTTCCAGACCCCATTACCAGGCTGTGACAATTCCATTTTCTCTGTGTGTGGTTGTCAGCACCTCCATCACTCTTTAACAGGCTGGCCAGTATCAGCCTCAGTGATGATGAGGCATAGCTCTCAAAGTTGATACATACCTACAGGTTTTGTGAAAATACATAACTGGATAGAGACTGCATGTCCAGTTCCTCTCACTGGGATGAGTGTGGCTCACCTTTATTAGGCACTGGGAAATCCACATGGTAAAATGTCTTTGCTCTCCTTTTACTTCGAGCTGTTAGGTGGTACTGCCAGTTTAGGCATCTTGTCCTGAGCTTTTCCTAACCCTATTCACACTAAACCAGAGCACAGACTGAGCTGGATGGAAATTTTAGTGGTTGGTTTGAGCTCAGCTTACCCAGGTTCCTACATGAGTGACTGTGTTGATCCAAGGTGGGGTGAGCAGATTAAAGCAGTTGAGAGACTGTGGTACTTGATGTGGAGCTAGAGCAGATTTGACTTCCTTCATACCACAGCTGGCAGGACAGCAGGTTGGTTTTGCTGGCTGGTGGTGGTATCAGAGTGTGCTGGCAGGAGATAAATGTCCATTTGACTGATGCCCTGGAGAGCACAGATGTGTGAAGGTGAGCTTCCCCTGTGCTTGCACCATTTGGCTGCTTCTAACTCTGCAAAATGCTTTTCCTCGTAGGTGTCAACTTTGATATTGACCTGCCCAACAAGAAGGTGTGCATTGACTCAGAGCACAACGTTGACACGCTCTTGGAAACCCTCAAGAAGACTGGAAAGAATGCTTCCTACCTTGGGGAGAAGTCTGCACAGTAGCTTTGCCTGGTGTGAGGAGCTAGGTATATACCAGCTGTACCCAGTGTGGAAGAGAGACATCTGAGCTTTTTCCAGATCTCCCAGTAAAACAGGGATCTTCCTGGAAAGCACAAATTTAAAAAGATCTGCAGGTTCAGCTTCAGCAAACCCCTCATGTAAGCAGCTGGAGCACACACAGGGACCCCTTAGCTATTCTGCACAGCCTGTGGGATCCCAGCCTTGGCTGGAGAGGTAGAACACAGCCTCTGTGCCATTCCCAGATGAACCCAGAGTTTGCCAGAGCATATTGTGCATGAAAACAAATCCCAAACACATTTAACAGCTGGCCAGAGAGAGTGGTGGGAGGGTGATGAGACACAAAAAGCCCTTTGGGTGTGAGATGCTGTGGCTTAGCACAAGGACCTCCAACAGCTGATTCTCCTGATAAGGCTTTTAATCCTCCACTACACTTAAGGATGGAAAACCAGCAGCTCCCTGGTACTCTTCTGGATGTAAAATGTTGGTTTTCAGAATAGCTCCCAGTACACACATTCCCTGGCCAACTGTCTACTCCAATGACAACCTGATGGCTGCAGCCTGTCAATTTTCCCAGAATTTCAGCATTATGAAGACATGTACAAAACTCTGCTGACTGTAAAATATATTGGCAGACAAGGTTCAATTTCAGTGAAAAGAATAAAATGGGAGAGGGCTGCCCACTCACTGCATGTATCGTTCTTTAGTGTGCAAAATTATTACATGGCATCTCCTAAGAATTTGTTTCTGTCAGTGCAGCTTTCTGATCCAGTGACTTTTTTTTTAATGGTCTAGTTGGATCATCACAAATGCCCAGCACAGATGCACTGAAACCAGTTCATGCTGATTTAATTCCCAGTCAGTAAATTAAATCAGGGATTTATACCAGCAGGAA
>NW_005054308.1:6349642-6376108 GCF_000277835.1 Geospiza fortis | reverse complement strand
CAGGAATTAAATTAAGACAAGAAAGAGCTGAGCTGATAGTGGTGTGTGCAATGGATCTGCATTGCTTAATAGGCTGACAACAGATTTAAAATGTGCAGTTTGTATCATTTGAGCAAGCTCCCTGTGCTTCTTAGATATTGTTTAAAATCATAGCTGTAATCAAATAACCCCACTTAACAGAGGGAGGCTGATCTGAATTGATCAGTGCCTCAAATAGTTTTCAGTGTATTTCAGTTTCCTAGTATTGACTGTAAGGGCTGTTACAGCTTGCAGGGACTTGTGGCCTATGTGTCTGCAGAATTTAACTATTACAGCAAAGTCAGTCTCAGATAAGGGGAGTGTGTCTCTTTTCCTGGCCCAGTTTTCCCATTTCTTTCAGCTGGCCAGTGTGGCAGAACACTTCTCTGGATGCCTTTGTTTTCCTGTTGCATTTTAACTGAAGCTCTTTGACTTATCCAAGGATCTTAAAACCCAAAACAAAGGAGAGTGGGAGGCTGGACTGCCCTTGCAAGATCTCTTCAGCAGTCAGGCTGAAAATCCACTAAATTTAAATTTTTCTCAGCACATAGGGAATATTTTTAGGGGCCCATCTGTAAAAGGAGGGAGGGAAGTTGCAAATCCTTGGCTCAGCTGGATAGATTTCCTTTGACCCTCTTCCTGCATAACCGGCAGAGGGCATCTCTGTATAACATTATCTGCTCTGGGCCTTGCTGCTCTTTCCCCTTCATTTGTCCATTTATTTATTTATGTATTTATTTTGCAGGAACTCAATCATGACTTCAGCAAAAAAGATGGCTTAACAGTCTGCATGTGTCCCAGCTTGCTGTGTCATTTGACCTTTGCCAGATGTCAGAAAGCAGAGGGCTGGCAGGAGGAGACAGCTGGGCCTTGTGCTCCAGAAGTGGAGAGGTCTGGGGGAGGAGGTTGTGTGGTGTTTCTAGTCCCACAGTAAATCAAGGCACTGCTTTTAACATTCAGTGTGTGTCTGTGTGTCCTGTGTGTCTTTGTACTGCTTTCAGTGGTTCTCTGTGAAAGAGGCAGCTTTTAGGGATGGAAAACTCCCCTCTCCATGCAAGACAGGTCTCCCAGGAAATTGCAGCTATCCTTAGAAGCTGACTGCAACCTCTGCCTGAGGGACATATCTCAAGAGAACTATGCTTGAATGTCACTTAGATTCAGGGAATCTGCATCTTGGAAGTTGCTTTTCTGTCACAGAACAAACAAACAAACTTTCCATTTGGGATGCAAGTGCTGGGAAGAAGGGACTTCTGCAGCCCCTGTAAGTCAGGGATAACCAAGTGTCCTTTTGAGCTCAAGGTGGCCTTGAGACACAAGTGTGCAAAAGAGAATGCCTGGGCTGATGAGAAACACAGAAGGGATGGAGGAAGGATTAGGGTGTGGGCGTATCCAAGGTCTCATTTCCTGGCCCAGTGACCAGCCTTCTGGACTGTACTGCTGCTTTCATTTAATTCAGGTTTTCAGCCCAGTGAGGGATTGCATGTGTGTGTCCCAGTCTGCTGTCTGGTTTCACATGGGGGATGTCTCCCACACCTACCAGTGACACAGGGCTTGTTCTACAGAAAGGAAAAGAGACTAAAGTTTGGAGGAAAAGGTTACTCTGCATTTCAGAGATTTTTTGCAACTAATTTAGATTAGTTTTGACGTAATTGCAATTTATTCTTTCTTAGAGTAGTTTACTGCTTCAAAGTCCTTCTTTACCTTTGATCCAAGCATGATTAATTGCTGTAGATGGACTTGCAGGGGGCCAGAGAGGCACTTCAAGGAACGTGTTGCAGACACTTTTTATTACTGGTTAAATTAAGGGAAGCTAAAGGCTACAAGTGTAACATCATTGCTTTATTTTCTTGCCTTAAAGTCTCCAGCTGGGCAGGAAGTTGCCAGAGCCAGGACCCAGAACCAGGACTTATTTCTGCTTTGTGTTCATGCACTCAGATGCCCTGTGTGATCCCCTCAGGGTCCTGGGGAGTGAGTGAATCCCTTTCCCTAGACTGCCCTTGCTGCCCCGAGCTGGTGTTTGCCAAGCTCAGTTATTATTTATTGCTCTCATCTTCCTCCCAGGCTTGGCCAGTGCCAGTGGCTCAGCTCTGGTGGCTGGGGAAGGACGTGTGCTGGCACCTGGCGAGGAGCTGGATGGCACAGTGGCCTTGGGGCCACAATCCTGGTGGCACTCACTGTCTGCCAGGCTGGCAGGGGGCAGGGGTAGTGTGGTGCCCACACAGGACAGCTCCCGCTCTGTCTCACTGAAACCAGGCTGCTCATCCTTGGTGTGTGGGGAGCAGCTTATGCTGCTGCCCTGGGTGCTCTGCTCCCTCCTCCTTGCTCTGCTTTGGGTAAAGCCTGTTATCTCTGAGGCAGACAAGGAAAGGTTTCTACCCACAGCCAGCCAGGAGGTTCATGCAGATACCTGAAGCTCCAGCACCCATCTGCAGGGCTGCAGTCTCCCAGCTCTCCCCTCCATTGTTCAGTATGGCCAGAGGGCAGACTCTGCTTTAAGCTCTGGCCTGTTGAGTAATGACATCCTGTGACAGTCCTCACTTTGAAATGTGGGCAAAATTTGGGCTGAATACAGCTGGGATGGTTGAGACTGAACAGAGCTGCAGGCCTGCAGGGTGGCTGCCTGAGAGGTTTATGGCAAAGCTTTGGGAGAAAAAACAACTTCACAGACTAAAAGGAGAGTCACTACCTAAGCAGAGTTTTCTTGTTCCAACTGCAACATTTTCATTTCTCATGTTAGCCTGAACTTGACTGCATCTCATGGAGAGGGACCCTGACAAGCCCACACGGATAACATCATCACAGTATTTTCCACAGGAAACAATATGCCAGACACTGGGGCTGTGAGGCTGTTTTCAGACAAGGAAATGCTCAGTTTGCAATGCAAACAGGAAAGGGTGGCACTTGGAAAAGGAGCTTTCCTATACCACAGACACCCAGACTGTGCAGGACATCCCAGTGACCTGCTGGAAGAGTGATGTGTCAGCAGGATGAGCAGCTGGTCAGGTCCATGGTTCATTGCCATCCATGAATGTGGCATCCCAGCTGCAGGGAGACTTCACTGCTAGTCTCTTTTTTCTTTTGGTTTAATTTCTTCACTTCTGGTTTCTTCAGAAGGGTCTCAGCCCAGCTCCAGCTGAACTGTGAGAATCCACAAACTGCCTCTAGCTGCAGCACCAGTAAGAACTGGGCAAACCCTGAGGGACTAGCTCTAAAAGTTCTTTTGTTTCCCCTGCCTCAAAATGATCTTTCCCCCTGACCCCCCTCCACAGTGTTTCCAGCAGACAGCATTTGCTTTTCTCACCCATCTCTGTGTGTTTGCAGCATTGCTGCTGTGCTTCTGGGTGTCATTTTTCACCCAGTGTTACCTGCCCCCACATTTTAAACAATAATCTAATTTAGGTGGAAAAGTCTACAGCCTCCAAAGCCCAGTCCTTTATCCACAAAAGAAAAGCCGTGGTTATCCCAGGGCTGCCTTAAGCACCACTGGCTTTTGGGCACTTTCTAATTACCTGATGACAGGCAGGGGATGATTTTAGCCAAAGGAGCAGTTGTACTCAGTCGAACCACCCAGTAAATGAGAGAATTTCCAAAATAGCACCACGGGCTGCAGAAAGCAGGCAAAGGACAGGAGATCTCCCTCAGTGCCTGCAAACGGTGATTCCTGGTGGCTTGGAGATGTAAATTGCTGTGAAATTTTAGGGTGGGAGAGAAGGGTTCAGTTTGCAACAATCTCGGGAATTTCACAGGCGTGGCTGTCTGGGTGTTGACACACGTGTTACATGGTTCCATGGGGGATTTATTACCAAAAGATGGGGATTTTCTAGTCTTACTGTGCTTTTAAATGTTTGCTGTGAGAAACAGCCCAGCCCAGGCTTCCACCTTCGCTTGCCTGCCTGTTCCCAGCCCAGTGGCAGAGCTGGGGGGTGATGAGCACCATGAGTGATGGGCTGGTGGCAGGATCATAGCCCCACACTTTCGGGGTCAGCATCAGCAACACTGCCCTGAGCAGCTGCTCTTTGAGCTAAAGCTGTGCAGCTGGACCTGGGGGCTGCCCTGGGCTGGGTGTTCGAAGTCAAAAGCATCACCTGAAGTGGTCAAACATCTCTGCAAATGATGTGTCCCTCAGGAGGACTCCAAACTGGCTGGAAAAAGCTTGGTGGTCTCTCTGAGCTAAATGTGCTGGTCTTGAATCTTTTCAATAAGGTCTGCAAAGACCCAATCTGCCTCAACTGGGCTGAGGCCCCTCTGTGCTGGCTGATTTGCGGAACTGTCCCAATGCAGCACTGACACACAGAGCAACATCAAAGGCCTGGCTGGTTCCCAGCTCCCCTGTTGATACATGCAGATTCCCCGAGTGATTATCACAGGCAGCTTTCCACATTGCAGCTTCCAAAGCAGCAAAACACACAGGGACCTGACAGACTCCCCCTCCAAAACAGGAAAACACACAGGGTTCTGACAGACTCCCCCTCCAAGACTGTGGCAGCATAAATAGAAAAAAAAAAAACACCCAACAAATCAAACAAACAAAAAACAGGCTTAATTAAGGACTTCAAAAGCAGGAAATGTGCACACGTGTGCTTGCCAGAGCACAAATATTTTCTTTTGGAGCTGCTTTCTCCAAGGGTTCAGTAAGGTGATGGAGGCTGGGTTACAGAGCAAGGGTAGCAAACAGTTCCCAGCCCCTCCGGAAGGCAGCAGCCACAGGGCACTGCTGTTCTGCATCCTTCCCCATGTTCCAGCCCTTGGCTTTGGGCTCCCACAGTATATACTGAAGCTATTCAACCATTTGGCTAAAAGCAGATGGGGAGGGAGAGAAAACAAAGTCAAACGAGAGGGAGAAAGGCAGCTTTTGTGCAGCCTCTGTTTGCAAAAGACAGCCCAAGCCCCTTTTGGACTAAGGTTTAATTTATCGGGCTCTGGAGAGCCGAGGTTCACAGCCCCACAGCTGCTGCAGGCAGTGGCACATCGGGGCAGAGGCAGGGAAGGGGTGGGAGCCAACTCTGGTAAGTGAGCAGCTCCCCCACAGGGGCTGTGGGATGCACAGGACACAATGTGAGGACCCTGGCTGCTCTGGGGGGAGCAGATCTGCCCTCTGACTCTTCTGCTACAAGGGCCTGTCCAGGTCCCCTGAAGGGATGAGGGAAACTGGTCTGCATAGATGGGAGCCTTAGCCTGGCCCTTCCTGCTATTGTCCCTCTGCCCATCATGTCTGCTCCTGAGCACGTCCCAAAGCACTGCTGGGTGCTGCAGAGCTGGCTTCAGTTTCCTCTTCACCTCTCCACACTAGTGGGTTGCTGTCACTGGGGCAAGATGCAGCCAGAACAGAGATCTTGCAGCATTTCAGACTTTTCCACAATTCCCAGCTGGCATGAAATTCCCAGAGCAGGACCATCTCTCTCAGCCTATCTGCGATCTGCTCACCTATTTTCAACAGATGGGTGAGAAAATGCTAAAACAACAAACACAACTCATCCCCCTGTAAATGAAAGGAGATGCCTGAATGGAGCAGGAATCCACTGTGTGCAAGTACCCTCCTGTTCCATCTCAGATGGAGCAATTTCCCCCCACCTCTGAAGCTCCTGCTGGGCTGTGGGCAGAGCTTGGCCCGCAGAAGCCAATGTCAGCAGGGTGCACAATGCCTGGCAATGACAACAGGGGCCTCCAGCTTAATCTGTTGTGCACAGCTTCAAAAAGCCCCATCCCACACAGCTATTGTCAGGGTGATCCCATCAATTGCATCATCAGTCTGCCTGGGACACGGGGCTGTCTCCAGGGCGCAGGGTGGGGGTGCCTGGAGAGCAGCTCGGGTGTCCCTGGGGCTGTCCCAGCGTCTGTGGACAAAGCCACAGTGCAGGCTTGTGCTGTGCTGCTCTACAAATAGACCCTAAGATCCTTTGGCTCTTCCCTTGCCTTTGTCAGCTGGTTATTATTATTATTTTATTATTATTTTATTATGTCCACGAAGGCATGGGACACAGGGTCTCCCTTTGGTGGAAAAAACTCTGACACCAGCATTTGCATCTCTATTTCCCTGTGTTTTTTCCTTCCCCTGCATCTGTCCAGTGCTCCATGCTTGTGCCCTCCCAGGAGCAGCCAGCAAAGCAGGGAGCTTGGTGGGAATGATCCAATTTCCAGGGCAACTGGGACGGGACTGAGTCCAGAGTGTCCTCGACTCACAGAGCCGCTCTTATTTCTCCACAGTTTCCTCTCCGTTTGCTTTCTTAATTCAGCCTGTCCTTTGCCAGGGAAGAGGCCAAAAAAGCAGAGATGTGGCACATCCAGAGTCCTCCCAGCTGGCTTTACGACTGCTGGGGGATTTTTAGCTTTCCAGTTTCAGGAGCAGCCCTCCAAGCTTGCCTTGCCCCGAGGTCAGAATGTGTCAAAGCATGGTCAAAGCAAGAGCACAGGAAGGCAGGAGGCCAGCTCTGGCTCTAAAGGCTCTGTGCTGAGCTTCTCACCAAGGATCCATGTGCTACAGACACTGATGTGTATCCCAGGTATGAATGATCATCCTTTGCAACTAGTGCTGGTCACCTCTGCTATGAACAGCTGAAGATACAAGTCCTGGTGTGTCCAGAAGTCCAGAAATCAACTCAGCAAAGTGTCTCCAACCCCCTCCTGCCATACCCTTGCTTTCCTTCCCCCTGGCAGAGAACTGCTCACAGTTCCTCCAAAGAGGGTCTCAGCATGCCAGTGGAATGGCACAGGCTCAGCTGCCCCCCAGGCCTTGCAAGAGGCCAAGAAACCTTCCCTTTGGGCCACCCAGAGATCCAGTGAACAGCAGGAGCTGTGCTCTGGATCAATGCTGAAGAGCCACTTTGAGGCAAAGGGAGCTGGGCATGAACTGCTCTTTGCCATGGAAAACAATAGACCCAACCCAGTGCTAGAGGGTTTTAAAATTCATCCCTAGAGCAGGATAATGCTGAAAACCTCCAGCTGTTATTTCCAGATTTGCAACCCCAACAGAGGAGCAGCCAATTCCTGCCAGAGCAGCAAACTTGTTTGTGTGTCTGGACAAAACTGACAGCCAGGGATTGCTCCCCAGGCTGGCATTGTCCCCCTGTCCCCAGCTGTCTCAGCCTCACAACATGTGGGGAGCAGGAGGGAAAGTGCTCCTGTCCCAGCTGCAGTGGCTGTCCCTGGGCTGCAGGGCAGACCTTGCTCCAGGGCTGGGGGCAGCAGCTGGAGCCCCCCCAGGCACACCAGGCTGGGACCACGCTCCAGATGTGGCCACTGGTAGGTGCAAAAAGAGGGGACAGGAGATGAGATGTCACACCTCCCTTCATTTCTTCCACAGCCCCCAGAAATTCAGGGAGAGGGATGAACTTTGTGATTCCACTGGAAATGGTTGAACACAGAGAGATTTGGGGAGGAGTCAGAGAAAGAAGTGTCACTTCTCATCCACCTTTTCACTTTCCATCCAGAAGCAGCACAGATTCCCTTGGTAGCACTCACTATTTCTAATACCTAGGAGAAAAACCTGCAGCATGAATGGCCCAGCCTTGGGAGAGATGGCATCAGTGTCAGGCCAGGTGCACCTCAGGCTGTGAGGACCTCTGTTCTCGGGGGTTGCAGTGGATGATTTTTAAAGGTCCCTTCCAATCCAAACTCTTGTATGGTTCTGGGACTCTCCAGAGTTTCCCGGGGGAGAGGAGCAGGAAAAGAGCCCTTGGGCACAGGCAGGAGCCAAGCTCCCTCAGCAGCTGCCCAGGTGCCTTCACTGCCCACAGCTTCATCAGCCTCTGTGTGCATTAGTGAAGGAACAGAGGAACATCCCCACTGCAGGTTTGGTGCCTGGATCCATCTGGTGGCCTTTAATAATCCAAAAGCACAGTGTGGTCTCCCTCCTGTTTTGCAGCTGAGTACGTCCAGAGTGGCCCAGACAATTCCCTGCACCACCCCACTCATTGACAAAGCTGCTGTTTCCATAATTTCCCAGTTCCCACCTTTTCCCCCTAAGTGAACAACAGAATATTTTGAATGTTCATGCCATTAAAAATCCACTCCAGTAATCCTGGCAGTAAATCCTGGGCAATCTTGCTCCCTGGGGTGACGTGGGCAGGCACAGGAGAGAGATTGCAGTGGGTACCTGTGGGCATGTCTGAAGTTAAGGAACCAGGGGGTGACATCACCAGGGCTTGTGCCTCATCTCTGAAATTTTCTGGTTAGTCTTTGCAGATGCCTGGTACAATTAATGTTCATTAGCAGCATTACACAGGGGAGAGCCCAGTCTTCTCTCTCTCCCACATTTCAGGAAGGATGTTTTCTCTCTGTTTTTCCCATAAAATAGAAGCTTAAAGGGGACTTCTCCAAATCTGATAGGGTGTTTTTTAAACTGTGATTTTGGTCCCTCCCTCTCCTCAAACAGCTGCTGATAACATATGCAGGGCATAGGCTGGGGAAGCACTGCTAATTTTAGCAGCAGCTCCTGAGGGAGGGACCCTGCTCTGGCCAGGCACAGGATGGAAAGTCACAGCGTTTGCTCAGGGCCCCGCATGACCTCGCTATTTTGGGGCTGCCCAAGTCCCACGTTGCCCCAAGGCCACAGACACGGTGTGGCCTCAGCCCCGAGCCTCCCCACAGCCCAGCTACTGCTGCCACAGCCCCGCTCTGCCAAACCCCGGCCAGAGGGGATGGTGGCTTCTGAAGGGAAGTAAACAAGCTTCAGGGCTAAATTGAGATCCCCACAACTCACACACTGAAGCACTGATGGAAGAGGCATTTTCTGCCCACATATGTCCGCTGGATTTTCATCCACCTGAGGGGGTTGTGTCCTCTTGGGTTTCCTTTACTCCCTGATCAGTGAAATTCCATCAAGCTTCACACAGATGATGAGAATGATTCCTGCACACACTGGCCCTTGCAAGGGCCTATACATGGCCTTCAATATCTGAATTGCTCAAGGTAAGAAGACTTTAAGGAACTTGAACTTCCCAGAGTAAAATCCACACTGCACAGGGGAGCTTAGAGAGGTTCAAAGGTGCACAGGGGATGATTTGAAAGGAGCCAGCAAGCAGAGATGGTGTGGAGGTCAGTGCTTGCCCTTGGTGTTAGCCTAGAATGGCCATGTCTGTAAATCACAGTCACCAGATGCCAAAATCCCAGAGTGGCTCCCAGCACTGGTCTACCAGCCCGGCCTGCCTGACCCTACAGCCCTTCACACGGCTCCTGCATGACAGGGGTGGCTCAGGCTCACAAAATATCCTGCCCCAAATCTTGTCAAAAACTATTTCCTACTCTCTCCCCTAATATCTTCTTTGCCAGCTTCTAAGGCTGCCTGTGACTGGCTGTGGTGGTGTAACCCCAGTGGGCAACCAGCACCAACACTTGCTTTCCCCTCTGTACCCAATCCTCCCAAATGCCTGTTGTCAAAACCAATCCCATTTTGCCTCCTCTGAGGGACACCCTGTTTATGGAGCCTCCTGCATCCAGCAGCCTGGCTCAAGCCAGGGCTTGTTCTGAAGTGAGCTCAGCTGGAGCAGAAAGTGGCAGAGCAATGGAGAGAAAAATGTGGATTCTCAGGGTGGAGGCTCAGCCAGGGGTGGCCCAAGCACCTCAGGCACCTCAAGCACTGTGGATGCTGCCACAGCTCCAGCACAGCTCAGCTCCCACCCAGGGATGCTCCATCTGAACCAGGCATCAACCCCACAGCTCAGCTGAGGGACAGAGTCCCATCCCACTGGGAAGAATTCCTTGCCCCACAAACACAGGGACAAACACAGCCACTCTCAGGCATGTTCCAAGGGCATTTGGGTTCTTCCAGCCCTGTGCAGATGCTGCTTCCAGTGCCCTGCATCTGCTTAGTGCAAGCCCAGAGAGCACATCCCTTCTGCCTCTGATCTGCTTCTGAAATGGAAAAAACCAGAAACCCTCCAGCTGACACACTCCCAGAGAGCAGGAGAGATGGGAAATTCCTGGGATCAGCAGATTCCTCTCTGTTCTGCATTTACTCTCAACTTTTCCTGAGCTGGGTGCTCCCACCCTTGCAGCCATTGATTTCCCCCCCACTGCCCTGCTCCTGTGAGGAGCTCAGCCTTCAGCCACACACCCAGGGAGGAAGACTTAGCAAATTACATTCCCTCAGTGGTTCCAGGGCATCCTGTTTATTTATGTGCACTTTGGGTTCATTGTTTTGCAGCAGCATCCACCAGAAATTAATGCAGACACATCCTCTAGAGAAAAACTCATTAGAGAATCCCTCCTAGAGCAGAGGGAAGGAAAGGCTCCTCACACTGACAGACTTGTGAGCAGGGGACAACAGGATTATTAATCCACACTTGTATCACTCCTACAGAGCTGCTCACTTGCCTTTTTCTCCATCTCTTACATCAGAGATGTTCCCCTCTTGGAAAGCACCAGCCCAGATCTGCCCAGCCTGGCTCAAAGCAGGATGAAGAAATTTGGATTTTGAACTGGGGTTAGCTGGAGTTCAAACCTCACCCCTCCAACCTCTTGGCTTTGCTGTAAAATGAGCTCAAGCCCCAAAGGGTCTTGCCCTGTTTGCTGTTTCCATCAGAGTTTGTGCAGTCACTTGAGCTGGGAGCGAGCACCAGGAGCCCTGGCGTTCATCTGCTGTGCCCAAATTTCACTGGAACAGGTCAGGAGCCTGAGCTGGACCTGCTGCAGCCCTGCCAGTGTTCCTGGGGCTGAGGAGGCCCCTTGGGCAATCTCCTGCCCATCCAGTGCCCCAGATGGAATAAGACAGCTTTCTAAATATGTGTGAGGTCCAGGTTTCCTCCTGGCAGCCTGACAGCAAAATCTCCTCTTTGCTGACCCCACTAAGCCTTACAAGAGGGGAAAGGACTTTCCAGGACTTCCTTTGCAAGCTCTCAGTCATTTCTGGAGCTCTTTAAAGCTGCTGAGTTTAAAGAGCCAGGCTGTTGCTCCAGGCTCTTTGTGATCCCCCTCCATCCCACTGCTGATGCCTGGCACTGTGTCCTTCCCAAGGCACAGCACCTGGCTGTCCCCACCCTGTGCACCATGAGCACCCCTCACTCCCACCCCCCCTGGGCTCGCTGGATGAGCTTGGGGGTCATTTCCACATTTTCCAGATGTGAGTGCACCACTGCTTTTTGCTCTCACTCAGACCCAGGGCCTAAGCCACCACATCCATAAAGAAACCCCTGCTATAATTATCTCCGTGGCACTATCATTTGTTGAAGCCCTTAGCAGAGGGCTTAACTTCAGGCTGCAGTGCAGAGCAATTGCCACGTTGTCAGTTAGAAAAGTTGTGGTTTCTTTTCTCTTCTTTTTTTTTTTCCTCTCTAAAATTTTTTCCAGATGTCGTTTTTTTAATTTTTTTTTCCTTAGGAGAAGAACCAGCAGCGGTACAATTCCAATGCGAGCCGTGACTAATCCACTGCAGAGAGCATTCAACAGCTGTGTCCAGCTCCTTGGGTTATGACTCAAGCAAATAAAACTTTGGCTTAGGGGATATGTGATGTCTTGGAGCCAAACTGGACCTACAAGTGACACCTGGGAGCCATGGACACTCATGGTGTGAGGACAAGGTGCTCCAGTTGATTGCATTAGAAGGAGACACGGAGTCTTAGACACCATCACAAATCCAGCCTCCACAGGGACCTGGGAGGGTCACATGGAATATTTCTGAATGTCTCTGTGAGTGGTATCAACGTCCACATATCAGCACCCCAGGATGGCTTCTGGGAAGTGTGCAGCCAAGTAAAGAAATGGTTGAAGAAGATTTTCTTCTCTTGTTCTTTGCCACCAGCCTCCTGAGCCGCCTGATCACAGAGATTCCTGTTCACTGGGAAGTGATGATGGGTTTTCATTAACCCCTCCTCCATTCTTTCCCCTCTGCCTTCCCTTTCTGTTCTGTTTATAGTTTTTTTTTCCCTGTTGGCCATGGGATGTTTAGTCCAACACTGATCCCTCACATGCAGCAGAAGTGCTGCGAGGCTGGGGGAGGAGTGAGCTGATACAGAGCCACAACACAAAGGCATCCTACAGAGCAAGGAGCCACCACAGCCCGGCAGGTCCTGTGCTGACCTCTAAATCCTCAGCAACATCAGTGAGAAGAGTTAAGCACCCAGGTCCATGTCTCAGCCCTCTAAAAGATAGCACGTAATCAAGAATGAACCCAAACCACAGGCAGCCAAGACAAAACACGATGTTGAATTTTGCTATGATCTCAGTGTCCTTCACCCAGCATCCACAATCTCACTGCTGGTGCCCAGATGTCCTCAGTCCTGCTGGCTACACGAGACATCAAATTTCCATTGCCCTGGAGACCAGCCCCAGGGGGATCACAAGCTGCAAAGAGCTGGATTGTCCACAGGGCTCAGGACATGGCACAGAGACATTCTTTGGGGACGCCCAAACTGTAGCAATTTTTGGCTACTGGTTCTCCTTTGCAGTGCAGTGCCAAGGTCATGCTGGTGCTGGGGGAGCAGATGCACCTCAGATCCTCTCAGCCATGGAGAGAAGCAAGGGGAGAGGAGCTGGGTTTTCACCCTGGGCAAAGAGAGGAACAGATGGGAAAACTCAACTCCAAACAGCTTTGCTGCTCGGCTGCCTCTGGCTGGGCAGCTGCTCCAGCTGAGTTATGATCTGTAAATAGTGAGTGATTTCTGAAGAGACCACTGAATTCAGCTGAGTGGCAATTCTGGCTGTGGGGTTTGTTCAATCAGTCCAGATCTGCTGGATGATAACCACAACAGAGAGATCACTGTGCTGGGAGTCACATCTACCAGCCCATCATTTCTCTGCCTACTTACAGCATTTCAGATATGAAATTATCTACCCTTCACATTCTCTGGGTCATTCTTTCCTCTCCCTCTCCACAAGGCAGTCACAGATAGCAGCAATGTTAGGAGACAGGATGGAGAAGCAAAACTCTGTTTTTCTCTGCAGCCCCTGAGGATGGGAAACACCAGCTCAGGGACTGAGAAATGACAGCATTTAACATTATAATTGCAGCAAGCCGAGGTGTTAGGAGGTGCAAAACCAGGCAGAGAGATGGCATTTCCCCATCCCTGTGTGCTGTCAGTCCGAGAGAGACAGAGAACTGAAAACTCAGCGCAGGCAGCTGCTGTGACAGTGACTGCTGGGAGGGCTGCTGGGGACTGCTCTGTCCCTGACAGGGACGCTTTGATTTTCAGCTTGATTTCTCTGGTCTATCCTTTGGAGCCGGGCTCAGGGACTGCCCACTGGGAAGCGGAGGAGAGGAAGAGACCGATTTGGAAAGCTAGAGAGGAGGAGGAGGGGGAGAGGCAGAGGGAAACCCAGCCCACCCTTTGCCTTCCTCCTGCCTCCTTCTAAAACTTGCAGATTCCTCCAGCCTGTCCAAGCGCCTGAAGTTCCCTCAGCCGTGCTGCCGGGACTGCGAGGTATGGCCCGAGCTCCGCGATTGCCTTTGCTGTGCTTTTCCTCCCGATACGGGGATCCCACAGCCCCACTCGTGGGGTCCCTGGCCCCGCTGTCCCTGCACTGTCCCCATCCAGCGCTGGCAGTGCATCACTCGGGATAGGGAGCTGGAGGCTCTCCACCCCAAGCGATGCATTTAGAGACCCCTCCTGACTTCACCCCTTCTCCTCTTCGCAGCATTTTCCTTTCTAAACTGTCTCTTACTTTGGCTTTAATGCTTTGGTGGAATCTGACTGTAAAGGTTTGATTTGCCCTCATTCTTCTCCCTCCTCCCTTTTTCCCCTCTGTGTTTTCAGCTGGTGGGTAGTTCTTTAGTGACATCCATGACACCAAGGTCTGGGCACATCAAACCAACCTGCAGAGAAAATCAGATGTAGTTATGAACAGTCCCTACTTCTCCCAGCCTGAGGTGTGTTGTTGGCGGGTGATGTTTCACTCACCAGAGTATCCAGAGGAAGAACAAAAGAGCTGCTGGCTTCATGTCAGCGGGTTTATTTTTTTCAGTGCAGCCGGTCTTATTTCTCCTTTGAAAAAAAAAAAAAAAAAAAGACACTCTGCTTTTTGTTCCAAGCAAACTCTGAAAGCCTCTCAGGTCTGCTGCCCTGGCTTGCCAAACTCTGGCTGATCGACTGTTAGGGAGACGGAGATTGCAGGAGAGGAGGAGCAAAGCTCTTTCGGGGTGGTTTTTTTTTTCAGTTTTAAGAACTTGGGTTCCATCAGGCACAGTTTTAGGTCCGCACAGAACAGACGAGGGTTCGTTTCCTTTAAAGGCAGCCGCTGTCCTTCCCGGCCCGCTGACGTGACAGTCTCACTCTGCTCTTTGTGTCCCTTCTCCGAGAAAGCATCCAGCCAAAAAAAGGGACATTTAACCAGCTGGGGGCTGAATCCCCACCCAAACCGAACGGCAGAAGTTCCAAGTTGGAGTGAAACCGGGGTTGCCGGCAATGTCACCAGGACTCCTCAGAGGGGACCAACCTGAAACAGCCCAAAAACTCAGCATCCCTCCGAAAGGACCAAAGTTAATTACAGCCGTTTTTTAGGGTCGACCAGGCGAGTTTTAAGTGGAAAAGAAAAGCTGTGGCGTCGGGCGCAGCAGCAGAAGCCAAGCCATTGTTTGCCACATAGGCAGGAGCAGGGGTGCGGGCGGCGTTGGGAGGGGGAAGAGCAGAAATAAACTTTTCGAACTTTTTTTCAAGCCCTTCCTTCCACAACACTCTGCTCTTCCATGACGCAGCCCCAGAGGAATGTCGGCTCCCATGGAAACCTTTGGGTCCTCTGGTCCGAGGGATGTCAGGGCTGTTATCGCTGGAGCGCTTGTGGCAGGGCAGGTCCAGGGAATGCTTTGGAGATGGTTTGCATTTTTTACAGAATATTTATCGGACAGTTTCTTCTCTGCCTCCTTTGTGGAGCTCTGTGGGATCAGCTGGTGGCACCCCCGGGGCCGGAGGGACCTCCAGCACCTGGCACAAAGTGTCCAGGCTGCTTTGGACACTGCCTTAGGTCCAGCCCACACAAAAGAAAAAGCTCAGGCAGGGCAGCAAAATTCTGTCTCGCCTATCTGCACAGGGCTCATCCATGAACAGCTGCCTGCAGCCCACGGCACATCCAGGCTCTTTGCTTGGTACTAATTTAATTGCTTTCCATTATGGATTCAGTCTGTAACCTGGAGAAGCTATGGCAGCTCCAGCACACAGCTGTGATGGGGCTGGGCTCTTGCATTTCTGAGCTCACACAGAGCTCCCAGCACAGGGAATGGGCTCACACAGTGCTGTGGTGTAGCCGCGTCTTTAGTGACTCTACGCAGGCACATGGGGTAGGGGGATTTTTTACTCAAAGTGTGTGTGTGACCTAAAGGGAATTTCACTTCCACCTAAACCCTGCATGGCTCTCTGAGCCTGCAGTGTGTCAGAGGGGTCTGTGCAGGTGGCAGGAGCCAGGCTGGCTTCTGCCCAGTCCCCTGCCCTGCTCCCCAGGCACCCAGGGCAGCTGCAGCACATCTGGGTGAGCCGGCACCGAACGTGCAGGGACCTGTTCAGCTTCATGGGAACGCACACAAACATCTCCTGCTTCAAATGGAATTTCAGCCTGGGAGTGGCTGCTGGGCAGAGCTCAGAGGGTCTTGCCTGCACAGGGAGGGCAGGGCAGGCACTGGGGACCCAGCCCTGGTGTTGTGTCTCTCTGGGGGTCACACTTGGTCACCCACCTGCACCTTCAACACTGTGACTCCAGTCGGGTTTGGGAGAATCCTTTTCTGGACCAGCTTTGCCTTTACACTCAGTGTGAGGTGGGGGAATGTCAGATCCTGCAGAGCCTTGGAGGAGCAGTGAGCAGAGGGAGGGTGGTGCAGGAGACCCTGCTGGCGGGCTGGGGCGCAGGCAGGAGCTGAGGCACGGCAGGGCTGTGCCCCCCATTGCCCATCCCTGCCTCCGTGGCTGCAGTGGGAGGAGGCAGCAGAGCCCCTGGCCCAGAGCAGCAGGGGTGGCAGCTGGGCTGAGGAGGAGCTGCCCAGGGAGAGACTCCTCCCCACGCTAACGTGGCATCCCAAAGGGCTTACGCAACCCTGGCCAGGGCCAGCACCACATGGACCAACTCCACCATCCATGGAGCCTCTCCTGGAGGCTGCACCCGCCCCATCAGTGTCCTCCCCACCCCACAAACCCCCAGCTGGGGTCCCCAGGAAAGACCCAGTGGCACAGACTCTCTGTGCATCACTGTGGGGTACATTCCCTGCCAGGAGGAGCTGATGATGGTGCCACAAGCTTGGGGGCAGCGTGGTAAAGAGTTCCCTGAGCTGCTGGCTTGAGGTTTATGGAGGTGCTGAGGGTCAGGCTCTGCCCTCTCTACACCCCATGGTTTTCTTCTCTGGGGTATGGCTGTGAAATGCAATGAGCAGCTGGTGCTGAGGGCCATGCTGGAGACGTGAGCCATTGAGAGGGGTTTGGGGGAGCCCCCAAACTCTGTTTAAAGAGTGACTGGGAGCTGAAGTCCCCATGTAGGATGCAAGTGGGATCAGGTATTAAAAAATCTGCACAGCCCATGGTTGTCTGCTCAATCCACAGCATTCAGGAGGGCAGGCTGAGGAGAGGGTGGTGACCATGGAGCTTCTCTTATTCTATATTATCAGCAGCCTTTTCTGTGCTGGTTTCCAGCATCCTGCAAAGTTCTGGTGTCTGTTGATGTCTTTAGGATGCAGAAGGGCCTAAGTCCCTGCTTGCTAAAATCTTTTTCCCTGTTTTCTTCTGTCCAAAATGACCCCCTGGCTGCACCCCCCCTTGCTGCCCTCTGCCCTCCATGGGGCTCACAAAGCAGCACCAGGCATTCCCAGTGCAGAGCCCCTCAGGGATCCTCCCAGGTCCCTCAGCTGGGGGATGGATGCTGAGCTCATGGTGTGGCCCAGCTGCCAGCTCCAAAGAGCATCCTCTTGGATAGCAGGACCATGGTTGCTCCACAAGGAGGGAGACTTGCACCATGGACCATGTTATGCTGATGTACTGATGGAGCAACCCTGTGTGCAGGTCTCCTGAGCTGTTATTTCAGGACTTTTGGCCACCAGGCATTCAGGAACGACCATTTGCAACCCAGCCAGGGGCTCACAGACTCTGTAATGTCCTCTCTGCACAGCTTTGCCTTCAAAAAGTTGTTATTTTATTATAAATTTGTTTTACCATCTAAGGCACTAGACAGTTCTGCAGAGCTTGTTTGCTCAGACTTTTTCATGCTCCTTCTTCCTCCAAACACAACACTGGCAGCTCCAGCTGTCTGCTGGCTCCTAGCAAACACCTAATTCCCTGACCCCACTTACTGCATGCCCAGACTTAGAAATTCAAGGCTTTTTTAAAGCTTGGGAAAATGATCTAAGACAGCCTTGGCATGGGGTTGGGTTCTTCTTAGTGCCACCTTCCACATGTGCATGCACTACCCTCTCCTCCAGGCTGGGCACTGCCCAGGGAGCATCACTGAACCTCAGAGCGCCTTCCAAAGCAAACAAGCCCAGGAGGAGCCTTTGCTAGCCAGGGGATACCAGCAAGGAGGAGATGGCCAGAATCACCTGTACTTTTCCACCTCACTCCCCAAACAACCCTTGCAGGAAGAAAGAACCAATGATCTCTGCTGGCAAATGCTGGCAGAGCTCACAGAAACCTCCAGAACAAATCAAGACAAGGGGAAGGGACAGCTCACACCAAGCAGGAGAGGAGGGAGCTGCTCAGCTGTAGCCTCAACAGAGCCAAAGAGCTCATTACTCCTGCCCACAGCCCCAAAGAGCTCATCACCCCTCTCCTTCATGCCACCACAGCAGCCATCCCCACCACCCCCTCCCAGACCTCTGACACCCCAAAAAAGCTGCTCTCCATTCCCTGACCCCTGTTTTACACAGACACATCCCAAAAAAGCTGCCCTCCATTCCCTGACCCCTGTTTTGCACAGACACCCCACTAGAGGCTGGGTGAGGTCCTGAGCCTGGAAAGAGGATTTTCCCTGAGTGGCCAAACCTCTCTAAATCAGGAAGCAGAGCCCAGCCGGGTTGGTGCCCTGGCAGCACAGCTTTGGGGTGGCTTTGTACCCAGAGAGCTGCTGTGAGCAAGCAGGAAAAGGCTGCAGTGACATTGGATACCCTGGGGGAGAAGGAGAAACCTCACCCAACGCTTTCTGTCCCAGCAATAATCATGAACAGCTCTGTGGCTGGCCCCAGGCGGGCTGTGTGCAGGTGGAGGGGAGGAGGGCAGGCGGAAGGGGAGGCTTGGCAGGGGGACAGGTCCCCTGGCTGGCAGGATAGAGGGGACAGAGGATGTTCCAGCAGCGATGCCAGCCGCATACCAAGCGGGCAGCTGAGCTCCCTCTGCCCGCACACAGAGCGCTCAGCCCTGCCAAACAGGAACTGAGGGGGACAAGGACACGGGGATGTCACCAGCTGTGCTCTCCTGGCTCACACAGCAGCTACCCCCTCTCCTGCAGGGGCTCTGCAGCAGCCCGGACTGAGGGGGTGCAAAGGGCTCGTCCTTCTGGAGCTCACAGCAGGACACAACCCCAAAGTGCCTTGGATCCCTCTAACCCAGTCTGGGCACCCTCAGGTCTGAGCAGGAAAGGGATAAACAATAGACACACCAACATTTTGGGGTGCTGGGGATGAGGGACTGGTCCCCGATACCCCTAGGGATGTCTGTGTCCATGGGGGAAGGGGTTTTCTAAAGGATTTAATTCTCAAGTGCTCTGTCTCATTGTCTCTCTGTTATATCTTTCCTTCATCCACTTCCATATTTGTTCTGATTGGCAACTAAGATGATAGAGTTTCATTCTTTGTACCTGGCACTCATATCAGCGGATTATTAACATGAAAAATGTGGGGGGATTGGTGAAAAAAAAAACCTCCAGAGAAGAAAAGAGCCATTTTGACTGTGATTTTCCTAAAGGCATCCAGGAGAGCAACAGACATCTAAACCCCACTGTCTCATTTTGCAAAATCAAACGAATTTATCTTGGAAACATGATTTGGCCCAAGGTTTTGGCTTGAAAAGCCAGCATGTGGGTCTGTAACACCTAACAGACGAGGCAGGAAATGGAGAGAACACCTTCCTCCAAGTGTCTGCTCAGCCTGGAGCCCAGCAGCACACAGTGTCCTCCTTCCTCATCCCTCCTTTTCCTCTGCTTTATTCAAGGTCTGCTGAAGATGAGGGCCTGGATTTTTTTCCTTCTCTGCCTGGCAGGCAAAGCCCTGGCAGCGCCGGTAAGTGTGGGAGACAGCAGAGCTGTTGGGGTTGTCCCTCTGGAGCAGCCAAGGCAATTTGCTTTTATAAACAATAAAGTACTGAGGAATGAGGGACAATTTGAGGGTGGTCCTACTGCCTGTTCCAGTGGGTCCCCCCACCTTGGGCCCCCACTCATGTGCATTCTCCTCTGCAGCAGGAGGCTCTGCCCGATGAGACAGAGGTCATCGAGGATCCCACCACAGAGGTAGGTGGTTCTGTCCCTCCTCCTCACCCATCCCCTCAGCAGCCACTGCTCTGCAAAGAGCATCTCCAAAGCTCTGGGGAGCCATGGGGGGCTGCTCTGCCCACGAGGATCTGTGCACCCACAGCAGAAACACCAAACTCTTTTGCAGGAGCCTGTGGGGGCTAATCCTGTCCAGGTGGAGGTGGGAGAGTTCGAGGAACCCACGGAGGATGTAGAGGAGATTGTTGCAGAGAGTAAGTCACTCTTCCCCTGCCCTCCAGCTGGCAGGGACACTGTCCCCTCCCTGCGTGGGGGAGCTTTAGCCACCCCAAACAGTGAGGGGCTCCTTTGGGAAGGGCTGTAGCACAAGGACAATGCCAGCCTGGATGCACATTCAAAGCAAGAGGAGCATGGCCTCTTCTAGCCCTGAGCTCTCTGCAAGCCCATCTTTGCAACAGAAAAGCCACTGATTTGGCTACAGAAAGGAGTCCAGGATTAGCCCCAGGGCTACCATGGACTTCTGGAACCCTTCCCATCTTCCCAGTGTGAGAACAGATGTGGGGAGCTGTCCCTGGTGAAGTCTCAGTCTTCCCTCTGCGCTGAGGTGCCCTGAGCATCTGGTGGGAGGTGAGGATGTGGCTGGCTCTGACTTTGCTCCCCTCCTGCTCCAGACCCCTGCCAGAACCACCACTGCAAGCATGGCAAGGTGTGTGAGGTGGATGACAACAACTCACCCATGTGTGTGTGCCAGGACCCCTCCAGCTGCCCCGCCACCGCCGGCGTCTTCGAGAAGGTGAGGGCAGGATCTGCTCAGTGCCCAGGGCAGGGAGGGACCCACACGGGCTTTGCCAGAGGTGGTGACACGTGGACACAGAGTCAGGGCGGCTGGTCCCCATCTGGTGGTGAAGAAGGAGCCCTTGCCCACCCCAGCAACAAGCTAAACTTCTCATCTGGAGGCTCTGCCTGCCTCTCACACAGCATCTCCCCTTCCTGCGCAGGTCTGTGGCACTGACAACAAGACCTACGACTCCTCCTGCCATTTCTTTGCCACCAAGTGCACCTTGGAGGGAACCAAGAAGGGACACAAGCTGCACCTGGACTACATTGGGCCTTGCAAATGTAAGTGGAGCCACTCCCTCAGACACAGGCACCCCTAACTGGGCACAGCCCCCACGTTCACAGAGCAAAGGTCCTGGCAAGCTCAGGGCTGAGGTGGGAGGGCACCAGGGCTGTGTGTCCAGGGCGTGGAGCTGCATGTGCAGATGCTGCACTGAGCCCTGTGTGTGGCTTGCAGTCATCCCTGCCTGCCTGGACACGGAGCTGACCGAGTTCCCCCTGCGCATGCGGGACTGGCTCAAGAACGTGCTGATCACGCTGTACGAGCGCGACGAGGACAACAACCTGCTGACCGAGAAGCAGAAGCTCAAGGTGGGGCACAGGGCAAGGGTCTGGGAGCTCACCCCCACAGCGGAGGCCAGCACATCCAGAATGACCTGTGGGATTGGGCCTTGGTCCCCATTTCCCTGCTGACAAGGCCTCCCCACCTCTGCCATGGCAGGTGAAGAAGATCCACGAGAACGAGAAGCGCCTGGAGGCCGGTGACCACACCGTGGAGCTCCTGGCCCGGGACTTTGAGAAGAACTACAACATGTACATCTTCCCTGTGCACTGGCAGTTCGGGCAGCTGGACCAGCACCCCATTGATGGGTGAGTGCCAGCAGAGCAGGATGAGGACCCCAGAACCATCTCCTGCCTGAGCACCAGGGTGATTTGGCAGCAGAAGGTGTCAAGGCAGGCTGGAGATGTGACACAAGTGGGTGGCTGGTGGCAGAGGTTGTGGCAAACCAGGCTGGGGTAGAGGCACCTTTGCCTCCTGCAAACTGCTCTTCTGCAGCAAGAGGGGCCTCCCCCAGCCCCAGCTGCTCCCACCTCCCTTGGGTGTGGAGTCTCTCTCTTCTCAGATTTACTGTTCTATGACAGTCCCCTAAAATATCTTAGTCCAAAGGCCCTGGGATAACTGCAGCAGCTGAGATAGCAGCTGCTGGCTTAGCTGTGGGCTGCAGATGGGCATGGGAGCGATCACACGCCTGTGGGGTGGGGGCAGCTGGCAGGGACCCCCAGCTGGTGGCTATTTTGTGACCAGCCCTTGACCCTCGTGACACTCAGTGGCTAACCCTGGGAGGGCACAGGGACAGCAGCCAAAGCAGAGAGCTGGGGCCAGCACCTTCCCTCCCGTGAGGGTGTGGTGGCCCTGGCAGGTACCTGTCCCACACGGAGCTGGCCCCGCTGCGTGCCCCCCTGATCCCCATGGAGCACTGCACCACTCGCTTCTTCGAGGCCTGTGACCTGGACAACGACAAGTACATCGCCCTGGAGGAGTGGGCCAGCTGCTTTGGCATCAAGGAGCGTAAGTACCCGGGAGGAATGGGGTGGGGGAGGCTGAAGAGCACCCCCAGAACCCCCAGTGTGCATGAAGCAATGCATCACAGCCAGCCCTGGGTGAGGGGAAGCAGGGGGGAATGGGGAGGGTGCAGGAACAGTGGGAGCCTGGCAGCATCCACCTCCTAACTTTGTCTCTCTTTTCCTTCCACAGAGGACATAGACAAGGATCTTGTGATCTAAACGCTCAGCTCACCTTCCTGCTCTGCTGCCAACTTTGTCATGTTTTAACCTTCCCACTTCCTTTGGTTTTTAAACTGCTTTTGTTTTGTTTTGTTTTTCCCTGGGAACAAGGTGCTAATATAGGTCTAAACATATGTAGTAACGGTGCTAAGAGAAATAACAGTCCTCATTCATAGCCTTATCTATCACCACTAGATTACTCACCCAGCTGTTTCCACACGCTCTCACCAGCCTTTTCTCTCTCCTACGTCTTTACTGCTGATTGTTCCTGTGCTAAATATCCGCTCTGCCTCACCATCCGCTCTCAGACTTCTCTTAACTTCTCACTAGCAGCACGTTCCTGGACACTCAGACACAAAACCCTCTCAGCTGATTCACCACCCCAGGCACAGATGCCAGCGAGGGAAGGCAGAGCCAGAGGATGTAGGAGGATTGGGTTCTCAAGCAGAGCAGCTGCAGGTGACGTTGTGGCCACCCAGCTCGTGGTAGGAAGGATGGAGAGGGGTGAGAAAGACAGAGAGTGGTAGGATTTTGTTTTCCTTTTTTTTTTTCCCCTCCCATTCCCAGGGTTTAGCAGTTATTGGGCACAGAAAAAGAAATATAAACTGAACAAGCAAAGAGGGAAGCGCACAGAATTTAAAACAAATAAGATTAAATGATTCCCATCCTGTAAAATCCTCTTGAATAATAAAGGTTTGAAAGTGCTCCATGCTTCACCATCACTCAATGACCACGCTGCTGTCGTGTTTTCTGTGTGGCTGCCTGTTCCCCGGGGTGTGTGTGGCTCACCTTGGTGCTGTGATTCAGCTGCAGGTGAGACAAAGCTCTTGGCTCTCCCCAAATCACAGTGCCCTGAAGCACTTCCCACCCCTCTGCCTTGGCTGTGCCTCAATTCCAGCCCTGCTCTTCCAGGGAAGCTGTGTCAGACTTGGAAGGGATATTTCTGCCCAGAAAGTGGCCTGTGTGCCACATGCTCGAGGGAAAGGCTGTAATATTTTTTTCCTGTTGTGGATTTAAGGGATGCAAAGGATGGAAGGGAGAGAAGGTATTTGGATTTTGCTTTATAAGAGAGGGTCCTGACAGGAGCAAAGTGATGGTTAAATCTCACGGGCTGAGAACTCTTTTTTTTACCTCTGAATGTTCCCTGTGCCTTATATTATTAAATTCCTGCCACAGTGTGAGCAACCTGATAAGTTTCTCTAATAAAAAATACTGATTTGAAACACTGACAATAAACCAGCCTGCAATGTTCCTCTGTTTCATCCCATCCTGCTGAGAGGGACTCTCCCCTCAACACCAACCTCATGCATGGGTTCAAGCTGTTCCCACAGGTCTCCCAGACCCAAAAAGGTTCTGGTCCAAGGTAAGCTGAGGTGTTTCTGCCCATTCCAGCCCATCACTGTAAAGGGCTTGGGGAATATTGGATGGGAAACATGTGGGCAGAGATGGGGTCCCTGCAGCAGCCAGCACAGACACTCACATGGCTCTCAGGCCCTCGCTTTCATCAGCAATAAAATCCCTGGGAAAGGCAAAAAGGCACGAGAGTAGGAAAGTAAACACCCCCATTTGCATGGGCTAAAAATAGCCAAGTTTGAAGAGCTCTGGCTCAGCTGTGAGGTCCCTGCTGGCAGCCCCTGTGGCATGTGCTGTGCTCCCAGCAGGGCTGTCAGGATCCTGCACAGGGTCACTCCTGGCTGCAGAGCTGGGGCAGATCCCACAGGACACAGACACTCTCTATGGCCAAGGTGTGTGACCCCCTTGGGGGGGAAAGCTCAGCCCAGGGCGGGCAGGTGAAGCACAGCACCTCTTCGCCCTGGCCACACTGCCTCCCAGGGCTGTTAGCCAAAGGGGGCTCTCAGGGGAGGCACAGAGAATGCCTCCCCACGGTGGGAGCAGCTCTACACACTGGCAGACTTGACACAGACAAGGGCACCACTGCCCGTGACCCCTGCAAGACCCAGCTGGATGTGACCCACCTCCAGGCCCGGAGAGCTGTTGAGAGAAGGTTTGGGCAGGGCAGAGGACAGGAAGACAGGCAGGGGCTGCAGGAGATCAGCCATCCTGTGCAAACTGCTGTCCTGTCCCTCCCTCTCAGCCAGAAACCCTCGCTCTGCTCCCCTGTGAGAGGCAGCTCCTCCACTCCTTCCAGCCCAGCACTCCTGCCAGGGCCACCACACAGCACAGGAGCTTGGCTGCTGGGCAGGGGAAGGCTCTCCAGCCCTGCTCTCCCGTGCCTTCCCCAGCAAGCTCAGGAAAGCCAGCAGGCTGCCCCAGGAGAGCCGGCTATCGCGGCCCTGAAGGGGCAGTGATCCCTCTCCAAGGCCATGCCCCACCCCATGGGACAACACCCCTGTCCCAGCAGCCTGGCAGAGCCCAAAGGAGCCAACCCAGAGCTACAACAAAGTGCAGCTGGCCTGGCTTTAACTGAGCATCAGAATGAGCTCAGGAGGTTTGAGTTCTCTTAACCCTTCCGAGGTCGCAGCCTGAAGTATCAAGTGGTTGGAATTTCACTGCCTTGGGGCAAATGCCATACAAGGGGTTATGTCAGGACTTGAGGAATAAGCTGGCCTCTTTCAGACCCAGACAGTCAGCAAGGGTGGAACAGAACAGCCCTTCCCCTGTTGGAGCTGAAATGGAGCCTTCCCGGGCCTGCACAGCAGTAAAGAAACTCCCCTGTACTTTCCAAGTGGAAATTCTCCCTGTGGTTTGTGCTCACTGAGGACACAGTTCTCAAACCTTAAAAAGAAAAAAAAAACCAGCAAACTAAATAGAAAACAGACAGATCTGGATCCAAAACCAGCACCAGCCTGACCCAAGTGCTACAGTGCATCTGCAGAGATGGCTCCTTTTGGTGCAGTTACCCACTGAGCCATGCCCTGCATTCAAGAGAGGAAAGATGGGGCAGACAAAGATTTCTGAAGATATTTGTGCTCTGTTTTCCTGACTCTCACTCTTTTAAGAGAAACAAACTGAGACATAAAGACTGCATTAAGGTTTGTGGCTGAAATGTACAAAATGCAGGTGATGCAAAAGGTGACAAGCCTGGGATCACCAGGACTACTCCAGCCACACACCTGGAAGCAGCCTGGACTCAGAGCCCCACTGTTTGTGAGGTGCAGCTGCACCTGGAGCTGCTTCTGCTCTAGCTACCAGTGACACTGGAAACCCGTGGAATTAAACTCATACTACAGCACAGAATCATGGAATAACAGAAACTTCTGAGTTGGAAGGGACCCACAAGGATCTCTGAGTCCAACTCCTGTGACAGGACAACCCCCAGAATTACAACATGTGCCTGAGTGTTGTCCAAACACTTCTTGAAATCAGGCAGGCACTGTGGCCACTTCCCTTGGGAGCCTCTTCCAGTGCCAAACACCCTCTGGATATTTGAAAATATCCAACCCAGGCCTCCCCTGACACAGCTTCACATCATTCCCTCAGGCTCCATGTGTGAAGGCTGGTATTTCACACAGGTTCAGGTTTCATTAGCTAAAATCAGCCCTGCAAAGGAAGATTGAACCATGTAACTGAGGGCTTTGACCCATGTTCAGGTACCCAGAGTGGTGGGGTTGATGGAGTCACCATTCCCAGCGGGAATCTCACACACAGGTCTCTGCCACAGCAGTTCAAGCATCCCCAGAATTACTGAGGGGGGATCTTATCATGGGTCTGGCACAGAGGGTGTCCCCCAGTGTCAGGATTACCGCCATCCATCTGCCTTGCTCCAGCCTGAGGAGCAGCTCACAAACTGCCCATATCCCCTGGGCAGCATCCTTTGGTCTTAAAATTCCTTGTATTTGAAAGATGCACGAACTCAGCGAAATCTTGCCCAACCTCCAGCGAGGAGACAATGCCGGGGGAAACCCCTCGAGGGACGCATCTCCTGCGGCCGGCCTGGAGGGAGGGCAGAGGGGAGGGAAGCAGACGCACTTTTGTCTGCGCCCTGAAGCTGCGAGAGGAGCGTCCTCGCCCTCCTTCCTCCCCGTTCTGCTCCTCCCGGGTCGGTCCCATCCCCGGAGCGGCCGGCGGGGGGAGCGATGCGGCCGGGGATGGAGCCGGGGCTGCGGGGAGGCTCTGCCGGAGCGGAGCTGGGCGAGCAGATTGTCCCGGGGCTGCCCGGGCACAGGGAGAGAGGAGAGACCCGCTCCCGCATCCCTCAGCTGAGCACTCTGCCCATCGCAGCGCAGCGGCTCGGAGCCCTGCTCCCTTTGGGGCTACGTCCCCACCACGCTTGGCTACTGCATCCCATCGCGTCCCATCCCATCCCATCGCATCCCATCCCATCGCATCCCATCCCATCCCATCCCATCCCATCCCATCCCATCCCATCCCATCCCATCCCATCCCATCCCATCCCATCCCATCCCATCCCATCCCATCCCATCCCATCCCATCCCATTTGCTAAACACTTTATACAAATATATTTGTGTTTATAACGTTTATCATTTATTTCATAAATTATAAAATTTATTCATAATGTATAAAATAAATTATAAATATTATTTATT
>NW_005054308.1:6343181-6349429 GCF_000277835.1 Geospiza fortis | reverse complement strand
TACAGATATATAAATAAATCTTTATTATTTATTTATTATATTTATAGTATGTATAATATATTATATTTGATCAAAGCAGTTGATCAAATCTCAGGCTAAGTTTGGCCAGGGGATCCACTCTGAACCTCATGACCCAATGGGAGGCTCTTCCTTACCCTTTGCACTCTTATCCTTTTGTGTCTCTCGTCTCCAAGCAAATCCCTTTAAGATTGTTTTGGTCACTTTTCCTCTGTATGCTTCATCCAGGTAGGAAGTGACAGAGTGGAGTTTGCCCATCAAACTCTGTTAAGTTGCAGTCTGACAAACTTTCATTCAAACTCACTTTTGCTGACACCTTTGTCAGTGACTCTTTAAGTGACCTAATGACACCATCCCCTCTCAGCCTGAGGTGCCTGAGCCCCCCCAGCCCTTCTGGAGCACAAACCATTTTGCACTCTGAAGGATTCATGGCTTACATGATTCCAAGTTTTGTGCTTTGCAGCTCGCTCTGCCTTCCTCAGTACCATTCCCTCTAATTTTTGAACCTACTGCCTGCTCTTAACATGATTTGATGGGCATAAAACCACAGCCATGGCATTCCTCTGGGTGGCCTGAGGACAGAGAGAAGATGCAGACAGACAGACAGACAAGTACTTCACTGCACAGTGATGCTGAATTCTAACAGGAGCTGGGCTTGGTCTGATGCTCTGGTGCCGAGGTAATTGCACAGTAAGTAATTATTTGTGTCAGGTTTTATCCAGTTTCTGCACTGCCATGGAGAACTTCCATTACTTTCTGTGTTATGTTCTACCACATAAACAAGGACCATTTCCCAACTGAGCCCATTTTTTGCCAGGCTCAGTATTATGCTCCTAATCAAAGAAACTCTGAATCTGTGATTCTCGGGAAACAACTCGCCCCAGGACACATTTTTATGTGCATTCCCTACATTTTTCTTAATTTCATATTCCTTTTGATTGCTACTCCATCTGGATTTGAGAGACTGCACAAGTCTCTTGTTCTTTCTTGTCCAAACACCTCACTGATCACCTTCACTGCCTGCGTTTTGGAGACTCTGCTGCCGTCAGCTCTGGGGCTGAAATTCTCCATGCACCAAGCCAAGCCTGACCACAGCCTGTTGGTGACTGTCTGCGGCTGCCCAGGGCAGTTGTGGCACCACAACCATGCCTGGCAGGACAATTCCTGGTGGCCAGGGCTGTACCTGACACTCACAGGGCTTTTCACAGCCAGGAGCAGCGTAAAACCACCACAGGACTCCTACACTGAGCATCCAGCGCTGCCCAGCCATGCAATGCATTTCCTTCCAGTGAAATGAGGGATCTCCTGGAAACTGGAGGCTCTTTCTCCCCTAGCACTGATGTCCCCAGAAGAGCTGCTTCAGCTCACAAGTGCCTGAACTGGATGCAGTCTGGAAGCTGGGTTAATATCTGGGTCAAGTATCACCACTTGTTTGCTCTGCTCCTTCTCCCTGAAGCATCTGCTACTGCGAGCAGAGATGAGTCAGGGCAGACCTTTGGTCTGACCCAGTCCTGCTGCTCTTCTGCACTAACCACACCTGCAATCATGCCCTGTCTGCTTGGGCTTGAGCAGCACCATTCATCCTGCAGGATTCCTGTTGTTTCCTCCTGGCCATGGTGTCCTTAATGAAAACCTTACCTTATCTTCCATCAGATGATTCCCCCTTCACTTGAGAGCCAGCTCCAGGTTTTAGCTCTGGTGTGGATTTTCATGCCCTTCAAAGAGCCCTTCCCTATTCTGAGCACTGCCCACATGCTGTCTGTTGAGCCTTTATCCTGCTCCACAGGAATAATTTCCTTTTCCTTTACAGCTTGCTCATCCAGGAGTATTTTACTGAACATGTCTTGTTTGCATCCTTCTCCTTTGCCTGGCAGCTGGCATGGGATGAACTACCTGTGGCAGGAAGAAACACGCTGTAATAATCAGAGGGGAAATCTGGAGGGCTCCAGAGGTTTGTTGCCCTTCAGAGGCAGATGCCCATATCCCCTGTACATTAACCATAACACAGGGCCTGTGCTGGCAAACTTCAACCCCTGGCCATGGAAACTCATTTCCCCTGGAGATCTTGGCATGGCATGCAGACTGGAAGGAGAATGAATTTCCCTCTCCATATGCAAAGGGCAAAAGAGAAAGGGAGGAGAAGACCATCCTCTTCTCCTTGCCTGCCTCTGCCTAAAAGCTGGCAGGGATGAAAGTGCTGCACCTAGAGCTCACACCTACAAACCCCTGCCCGTGCTGCCCTGCAGGGAGGAGAGCAGGGCTGGGAGCCAAGGAGCCTCCACAGGGCTCAGCCCAGCACTCCCACCCTGCTGTGCCCATCCCTCCTGCTGCCACCCCCAGACCCCATCACCACCACACAGCTGCAGCATCACAGGCACGCAGGCAATGACCCCCTGGCAGACCCAGCCCTCCTACTCTGGATGGTTTCTCTCCCCAAGGACGCTCAATTCTGGCTTGAAAAGCCAAATGTTAGCTGAGGAGGAGCTCCTTTGGAAAGGAGCTGGGCTGTCAGGGCACACCTTGCTGCTCCAGCAGCCAGCCCCACTGCCTCAGCCCCGAGCTCAGGGCTCTGCTGAGGGCTCCCCTTTTCCTCCACGCTGGAGCTGGGGCTGGATTCCCTGCTCCTGGCCTCCAGCTGCACCTTTAACATGTGTGGGCAAACCCAGGCTCCTGAATGCAGCTCGGTTCAAGGCAAAGGTGTTGGGGCACGTTCCATTTGGGAGAGAAGGAATGACTGAATTGCTGGGGAAAGGCCAGCCTTGGACTGCCAAAGCTGGGAGAGGCTTCCTGATCCAGCCCTGTCTGGGAAGGCTCTGAATGGACCCAGGGAGGAGGCAGAGAGGGATGGAATCGCTGGCAGCCACAGGGATAGAGGAAACAAGATGGGGTTGAGACATGCCCCTGCTGCTAAAGGTTCCTTCTGTGAGGCTGCCAGAGGATCTGTGAAGAGAGTGAATGAACCTGCCTTGGCATCCCTGCTTCTTTGGAAATGTTTCCTCTTTCCATCCAGGTGTGAGAGCAAAAATCTTCCCCGTCCATGCAGACCAAACCAAGATCACATGGCAGAGCTGTGCTTCACACACACGTGTGCACACCCACGCACAAACAGGGGGTCTTGGGTTATCTGACAAGCTTCTACTTCTTCTTCCATGTTCTGTTCCCTCTCTTGCTTCTCCCTGGGCTCAGCTCATCCTTGCACAGCTCCTTCCATCCCAGTGAGTTGAGCTGAGGGTAAAGCTGAGTCCAGGTGGCTCTGACTCTGTGGGCACCTCACCAGCCCTACAGAGAACAGGAGTGGGGCTTGTTAACCCAAGAGACAACTCTCGGTGGGTGGGTGGGTGCCTCTGGATGGGAGCCATCCATCCATCCATCCATCCATCCATCCATCCATCCATCCATCCATCCATCCATCCATCCATCCATCCAAACCCTCCATCTCTGCACTCCCTCTCCCTGTCTCCATCCCATCCTGCCAAGCCAGCTCCTCCAGCCACAGCTGCCCCCAAACTGGTCCCCACACAGGGCTGGAGAGATTCTCTGAGCTCCTCTGAGCACCCCAGGACCCCTTTGTCCTGCCCAATTTCCATCCTGCCTTCTCCAGAACCCAGCAGACTTCCCAGGAAATGCTGGAAGGGATTTTCTGCCTCTCTGTGCTGGGGTTTCCTCCTCCATATCTCCAGATCTAAATCACCAGGGACGTGCCACAGCCAGCAGCCACCCCAGCACCACCCCCATCCCTCTGCAGTGAAGTCAACCTTCCCCCAGAGCTAAACAGGAGGCTCTGCTCCCCACCCTCTTGGCAAGTCCATGGCTCACCCACAGGGGAATATCAGCCTTCATTCTCCTGGCCCCATCTCCTTCCCCCCTCAGCCTCAGGGGCTGGGGAAGAGCAGGCACTGATCTCAGCACGTTCTCCTAGCAGGACCCTGCCTGTGACCTCTGCCTGGAGACCTGCAGAGGAGCAAAGTTGGAAAACATGAGCACAAACTGAAGGGTGTCAGCTTTGCAGCTGAGTTTGTTCATCTGCAGGCACCCCAGGAATGGGATTAGCTGTGGGGTCCAGCTCTTATCTGATACTTTGAGTGTGACCCTGCCTTGCTGAAGAAGAAATGGTTGGATTTCTTGTACATTATTTATGGTATCAGAAGTGGCCTGGCAACAACATTCTTCTTCCTTGCAGAACTCAGAATTAAGCCATGTGCTGCTTTGGGAGTGGAGAAACAATCACACAGGTGATCATTGAAAAAAACCACCCAAAACCTCCACTGACTTCTACCCATTTCCAGTTTTGCTCATTGCCAGTGCCTCTCATTTCATCTGACTCTGATGATGACAAGCAGGATTCCAGCACTGGGAGGCATTGATTGACCAAGTTCTTCATCCTTTTATTCATTTCCCCATCCACCCACACGTGGCCAGGCTGGATTCCCTGAAGGATCAGCCCTTGGCGTTCCTGGAGCCTCATCTACAGCAATAACCAGCACAGATGCCCTCAGCAGGGCTGAACTGTCTGAGGGAGGGAGTGCTGATTTTTTGGTGGGAATCCAGTGAATGATCTCACCCTAGAAAGGAAGCCAGAAATCACCATCTCCACCGGGCAAGTCATGGTGCTCACTGTCAGCTGCACAGACCACCCCATGCTCTCTGCAGATGGCCTGTCATGCCTCCCCACCCCTCAGTCCCACCATCACCTGCACCTCCACATTCTTCAGCTTTGATTTCTTGGCAGGAATAGTCAGGACTGCTGTCATGGCTCTGACTGCTGTCCCACCAAATGCCAACTGGACATCAGGCGAGCTGGCCAAAAGGAGAGGAAAACAAGTTCAGTGTCAGAGTAGCAAAACAAACCCCAAAGAAGAGTGGCACAAGCAAGCAGTCTGTCTGATAAGGCTGGGGTGGCACAAGCAAGCAGTCTGTCTGATAGGGCTGGGGTGGCCCATGTGGTGTGGTGGGTGCTGCTGGGCCAGAGGCAGATCCTGTATCCCTGCCACAGCCCCATCCCTGCACTGTCCCTTCCCCATTTCCCTGCTCTCGTGGTGGCAGGGCAGCCTGGCCATCCTCCACAGAGCTGGGGGCTGTTCTGCACTCCAGCTGTTGTCCCAGTCACCCCTTCTTCCCCCTGCTCTGGCATTTCCTCAGCAGGCCCAGGCAGCAGCACATCAATGGCACCATGGCTCTGGTGAAACCCTCAATTTGTCCCTTCTCAGCCCCGTGGGAGGAGGCCAGCAATGCCACAATTGATCAGCACCATTCACTGCCTGCACTTCTCACCTGAGCCCCCTCCTGCCTCTGGGCCCTTTCCTGTGTGCCTTCCAGCTGTGTTTTCCAAAGAGGGGCTACAGGTTGTGGTTTTGAAACCCAGGAGCCGTCCAGCTCCTGCGATGCTCACTGAGCCCCCATCCATCACACTGCAGCCACAGCTGCACTCCAGACTGAACCCTCAGCTCTGCCTTGCTGACCCAGCCTGCTCAGCTCCTGGATCAGCAGGGACAGGGAGCACCCTGCCAAGGTCACAGAGAGGGCAGGGAGATGTGGTTTGTGCATGTCCACAGACACCACTGCAGTGCTCCCACTGCCAGCGGGTCAGAGGCTCAGAGATCCCTCCCCAGGGTCTCTCCCTGACCTGCAGCAGGGCTGCTCTGTGGTGGAGTAGAGCCCCCCTGGCCCAAATCAATCCTCTTAGAGAGATCTCATCTGTGTTCTCTATCCCACTGTGACATCCTTTTTCCACTCCTCTGTGTCTCCATACAGCTCTCCAGTCCTCTGGCTCTTCCTTCCAGACTCTACCAATTCATAATCTTAATTCTGCATCCAGTGCCTCTTGCCACAGCCCCCCATTTCACACATCTCTTCTAAGCATTTTTGCTCTGTTTCTATCACTCACCAGCACATCCCTCACTGGCTCCATTTCCCTCCCCAGCTCCCCAAAAACCACCTGCACCCCCTTCTGTCTGCTCCCAAGAGCTCTCTCTGCCTGCCCCCACCCACAGCTCCCCACAGCACTGCCTGCCTCACACGTGGCTTTCCCTGCCCACCTTCAGCCCTCCCCTCCCCAAGCTCTCTAGGAGGGCACGGAGCCATCAGCAAAGGCTCTGCCCTTTTGGAGAGAAATCAGACCCAGATCCCCTTGCACAAGTGCAAGAGCCAGACAGAGGGAGAGGTGCTTTGGATGGGTGCCTCCCTTTCGTGGGAGGAATTGGGGTCCACAGGCAACAGGTTTTGGTTTCCTG
>NW_005054308.1:6337259-6343084 GCF_000277835.1 Geospiza fortis | reverse complement strand
CTGCCCTCTGCTCAATGTGGTGCAGCTCCTTCTCTTTGTTTCTTTTCCAAACTCTGCAGTACCTTTGTTCCCTGCAGATTTCAAATTGCTGAAAGATTTATAAGACCGCAGTAAATCACAAGATGCAACACCCAAACAGGGGCTTTAATTATCATCACAAAGGGATTAAACATACATCCCAAAGGAGAGGGGGACTGCTCACCTCTCTGTGGGTATAATTCCCTGTTGATGTGTTTGGGTACATCTCTTCCCCCCACCCTGCATATTTGTATACCAGTGCATGAATTCACCTTTGAAGGCTTTACAAGAATGTATCATCTCTGCCTTTCATGTGCTTCCATATCTTTTCTCATCTCGATTACCAGGCCTCCCCTTCAGTCATGTTCATGTTATGCCACGAAAGGCATTGTGCACATACATGGAGAGGAGCACAAGCTGCTGTTTACTACCTCCAGACATATTTCCACACAAATACATTCTGCACCAACAGCTGCTTGTGCACCTTACAGAGATGTTTTGACACATGTGTGTGTTAAGTGTTTATTCCATGTCCCTAAAACCACTCACTTCTGCACATGCACAACTTTGGCATGGTTTTCTCCACTGCTGCTGTCATATCCTTGGATCAGCACCATTCCCCACCAAGCTGCCCCAGCCTCTGCATCCTGGCTGCCCAGCAGAAGGGAAAGCAGAGATGTGAAGACCTGGTGTGTTTTACAGGTCACTTGTTTTATTTACAACACCTACCTTAGGTTAGCCTAAGATGCCCAACCAGTTTTGAAGGCAATCCCTTGATCCTAAAAACACCCCAACGTCTGTGTTCTTTCCCTTGGAATTACCTCTGCCTTCAGAGCTGCCTCTCATCAAAGGCCCTGGCAGAGAACAGTTCCCCCCACCTTCAGTCTTCTGTCTCCTGAGCTCCACACAGGTCCAGATGTCTCTGTTGGAACAAAAGCACACTCAGGAAGGTTGGTGGAATACCACAGCCTGTGGTCACTTTGCCTTTACCCTCTGTTTACAGCCCATACATGCAAAAATCCACCACAGCAGAAGACATTGGCCAGGTACATCCATGTGGGGAGTTCCCAGCGATTTGTCCATTTGTCCATCTGGCACTCACATGCTCCCACTGCCTTGCTGGTCCATTCCTGTATAAACATGAGCAAGCTGTGCCCATCCTGTTGCTGTTTCCACATTCCCTACAGCCATTCTGCCCTCTGGTAATTTTGGACAGAAGCACTTGGGAAATTATAAACCACAGGTAATATAGAGGGCCCTTGCAGTGCTGCTGGCAGTCAGGCTTTCTTTTCCCCATCCTGAGTGATTTCAGGTATGAGGAGAAAGAAGATAAAGCAGAGACACCAGAACTTGTGAGAGTCCACACACTCTCCTGTTCTGCCAGAAAACAAAGAGCAGAAGAATGTCAAATCCTGCAGCCAGCAAGCAAATGTCCCTGCTGTGCACTGTGGGGCTCCTGTCCATGCACTCACTCCCTGCTGGACACACTGGGCCACGTTTGGAGCCAGCCTGGCCAGCAGGCACACCAGCTGCCACAGGAGCCTCCCGACCTGCCCCGCTCTCCAGGAGTGCTGCAAGCTTTGGCTCAAGGCACCTGTTTGTGAACTAGGACCTGCCCTCACTTTACACCAGCCTTGGCACTCCTGCTGATGGATCTCCTGCTTCCCAGGGCTCACAGCCAGAGCATGCACCCAGCACCTGCTTCACCCTGAAACTGCATCTCCCCAGAGGAGAGCACAGCCCAGCAGGGAGCTTCTGTTCACCTTAAACCCCTTGGATTCAGTGGTTTGAAGCCACATTCAGGGGCTCAGTCAGAACAAGTGTCAGCTGCTGGCTCTTCCCCTCAACCTGAGGATTCAGTCACAACCACTGATACAGGAGATGCAGGTGCAGGAGATGCAAAGGCTGATCTGATCTGCCCTGAGAGAGCCATGCACAGCCAGGGGCTTTGGCTCTCCCCTCTCCAGCTCAGCATGCCCCTGGTTTCCCTGTACCCAGCCCAGGGAGCTCCCACAGGGTCCAGCTCCACTGCACTTTGCTGTGCTGCTCTGCCCTTTCCCATCTGCTGCAGAGGTATGTTCCCTCCTAATCCCTTTATAATTTCTCCCATTAACACAACATGCTGCTTTTGCAGAAGGAAATCCTCTCCAAGCACCTAACAAAGCTATGCCCCATAATTTCCTATTCATTTGGGAATCCTGCATGCTGCTGAAATCCACGAGCTGTGCTGAGGATTGGCAGGGAGCTCACGGTAGTGTCTAAAGCAGAATTTCCTCTATAACCAGCTTAGGGAGCATTAAGAGCATATTAACAGCAATCTGGGCCTGGCCAAGGATCAGCCAGTGCAGATCCACACGGGAACACCTCACAGTGCCACACTCCCCAGCAGAGACCCTGACACCAGGGCTGTGTTCCCAGCTGCAGCCAGCCGGGGCTCCTCGTGCCCTGGGGCTGCAAGCAAGAAGTTCTCCAGACTTAAAACTGGATGAAACACCTGGCCCCAAGCTTATCTGAGAGCAGAGCTGTGTCTGGAGTGGCTAGAGCCACAGCTCCTGTGCCTTTGTCCAGCTTTGAACAGCGTTAAATGAAGGGGCAGGCGGTGTCAGATGGACACAGAGAGAAGCACCTCAACCAGCTGGGTGCATTTTGTGACCACAGAGCAAAAGAGAGGGAGCAGGATCTGTCCTCTGAGCCCAGAAAAAGACATTGAGCTGCACATTGTGCCCCTCATCGTGCTGCTGCAGTGCTGTTCAAGCTGATCTCAGCCAAGCAGAGCCCCAGCTGAGGCACTGGGACACCTGAAGAATTACTCCTCCCTGGTTGTGCAACGCTGGTGTGATTTGCATAACAGCAAACTATTGCCCAACAATCACATTTAGGCTGCTCACAATCATCCTCTGTACACACACACCAAGCCATGTCAGCATTGGCCAATATTTATTAGATCTCACTCATCCATCTGCCTGCCTGCATCTCTGCAACTCTTGTGCTGCAGCAGACCAGAAGGCTGGGTTTCCCATGATCAGTCAAGGAACTGGTTATTTCTCAATTCCTGCTCTCCTGGTGCTTCAAATTCCATATTTCAGGCGTTTTACTCCTCTGATTTGACACCGAGGATGTTCAAGCTGTTCACCAGCAGATTACTCATTTGGCATCAAACAAAACCCTAACAGCAAGAAAATGCTGAAGTAAGACACTCTCCAGATACCAGGGAGAGCCCCTCAGAAGGCAGAATGACCCCATGGTCAGCTCAGCCACCTGAAGCACAGACATCAAGAGCCTGGAGCGTGAACCCTTAGGTTAATTCCCTATGTATTCCCTAAGAGAAGCCGCCTAATACCTGATGACTTCTTCTAAAACTCAATGTCAAATCCCCTCCCTCAGCCCCAAGGGGCAGTCGTGGCACACAATTCACTTTTTAGTGAAGCCCTGGCCTCCATGGAGCTAAATCTCCCTACAGAACCACGGGGAGAAGGTGTGCACCAGAGTCTGGAGAGGTAGGGATGCTGATGGGAAGATGATTTATTCCAACATACCAGCCTAGGATTTAAACCTCAGCCTGGCAGATGGTCCCTTTGCTGCCCAGTGCCCTGCACAGAGCCCAGTTGCTGTCATTTATCTGAGTACAAGCCAGCCAGGCACAACCCTCATTGTGAGAGGAGGAACACAGGTTTTACAGCAGAGCTTTCTTCTGGCAGCTCAAGAGATGGCCGGGAAATAAAAGGCAGGAGAGCTTCGCTCTGGGTGGCACCCACCGGAGATAATTGCTGCTGGATACTTGCCTGGGGCTAGGGAGAAGTTCCTACATCAGCACGGAGGAGCTGCTCCCCAGGTACCCCTGCTCCTTCACCTCCTCATCTCCCCCTTCCAACCTGCACCAGGGGAAACTCAGCCCCCAGGTGAGGTGGCTGTGAGAGGGTCCAGCAGCACGGGAGGGGTTAAACCGCAGTGCCAGCAGCAGGAGCCCACCTCCCACTCCCCTCCCTGTGGCTCCTGCCTTTTCCCGCTCCCCCCAGACGAGTTCTGGTTTGTCCTGAGGTTTGCTTCTTGCTTGCCTTGTTTATGTGAACGATAATTTTGGATGTGGTAATGGCAGAACTGTAGCAACATGCCTCCCTCCCACCCCCCCTTCTCCATCGGCGCTGTGGGGCACCGAGCTGCTCAGTGCTGCAGCTCAGACATTCTGGGGCCTGGGAAGCACCAAGTTCCTCACCACTCACCTCCCAGCATCCTGCTCACTTCCTCTTCTAACCCCAGGTCCTGTTAACAGAGCTCAGAGCCATCCTGGCCAGTGCTGTGGTGTGTCCTTGGAAAGCCTCCCCACGCTCCCACCACCCTCACTGCAGGTGAGGAACCAGCTCTGGGTTTCACCTGATTTATTCCATGTGCCTTCTATGGGCCTGTCCCACACAGGTCTAACAAATCACAAACAAAATCCTCTCAGAATAATATTAACAGCCATGTTTATAGTCAGCAGATGGCAGGAAATTCCCTCCCCACACCTTATCACTGTCAGGCTTATCGCTGAACTTTCAGGGGCTGCAATTTTATTCCTGATTCCAGTGCCAGGAATAGATGAGCTGCAGATCCCTCACCCTGCCCCAGAGATGTGTATCTGGGATTCATCCCCTGCAGTTATTGATGGTGTGAATTACCACAGCACCTCTCAGCCCTTGTCCCAGGGTGCCTCAGCACCAGGCACGTGTGTCTGTCTGCCAGCAGCACCTGAAGGATGGTGGCACCACCAGGGTGAGGTCCCCTTCTGCCCAAGACCAGCAGGGAACAACCCCATTGCTTGGTATCAAATAAGGGATGCACGGATGGGTGGGATAAGCCATAGCACATCCTGAGAATGAAGGCAGCAAGCAGGATGAGGAGATACAGGTGAGTGCAGCCATGCTGTCCTTTAGGGACCTGCTTCCAGATCAGACATGGCTTTGCTGCTGCTCAGATCACTCTTGGGTAGACTGAATGGACCCAGCAGCAAGGCCCAACAGTCCTGGCCAATACTGCCACCAGAAAGCTCAGGTCAGAGTCACAGCCAAGCACAGAGCAGCTCCACACAGGGGAACCCCAGGTGGGGTGTCTGTCCCCACCACCTGCTCCTGCCCTTTCTGAGTGCAGCAGGCTTTCCAGTGACTGGCCACAGGGTTGCTCTGACCTGTTAGGGACATATTTTTGCCAATCCCATCTAAACAGATGCTCACCAGGCTTACCACCACATTAGCTTTTTAGGGAGCCCAAAGCAGCCTTACCCTCAGCTCCTAACTCCGCTCTCCCAGGACCTGGTAGTGCAAAGAGGATTTTGTGACTAAAGTGACTAATGCTCATCATGCTACAGAGTGCACCAAAAGCAGACAGGTCAAAGAGGAAGACTCACCAACTGGCTTTCTTTTAAAACTGGTGTCATTGCCACAAGTTGTTTTTATTGTAGTAGTTCTTAAACTAAGAACTCTTAACTGCTCTGAGCCAGCAGACAGCGAATGCAGACCACAGCAAATGAAACGGCACAACAGAAAGAGCACAAGGAGAGTCTGCTCCATCCACACAAAACGTCACCCACTGCCTGTGGGCCACGACAGCTGGGCAGGCAGGATGGCCCTGTGGCAGCTTCCCCACTTGGAGAATCCCCAGCCTGCAGCTGCAGCACAGGCTGTAGGAACGGCAGAACCAGCCCAGCTCAGGGCATGGCCATGTCCCCTCTGCAGTGGCCGTGTCCTGGCTTGCCTGAAGCACCAGCAGAGGACGAGCCACGGGGCTGGGGACAATCTGCAGCCCCTGCCGCCAGCACCGGCAGGCTGGGGCGC
>NW_005054308.1:6326852-6337151 GCF_000277835.1 Geospiza fortis | reverse complement strand
AGTGCGCTCGCCCGTCTTTTCGGGCGGAGCCACAAGCTTTTATCACTCCTTCCTTTTCTGTTCTTAGCTAGCCTTCTGATGAAGTCCTTTCTTCTATGCTTTTAGTACAGTTTTAATATAATACATATCATAAAATAATAAATCAAGCCTTTTGAAACATGGAGTCAGATCCTCGTTTTTTCCCTCATCCTCGGACCCCTGTGAACACAGTCACACTCTGCTCTGCCCCGGGGCTGACAGCCACCAGAGTGCCCTGCAAGGCTGCACACGAGCAGCCAAGCGCTCCATCCCTGATTCTTCCTCCTCCGCAAAACCTGCGCGCTGCATCGCCAAGCAGCCCCGGTCCCCGCGCAGGAGGAAGGCTGCCCACACTCCTCCTCTCCTCCCACGGCCCGTCCTGCCGGCAGCAGGCAGGGCTGGGTGAGCCGCTCCTGGGTGATTCACTGCCCAGCAGGCAGAGATGCTTTCCTGGGTACACACAGCTGGGCGCAGGGAGAAGGCGCGAGCGCTCTGATCGCGGCTGAATCAGCGAGCGCGGCGTGCAGGGACACGGCTGCGCTGGGGTCGCGGCCAGGTGAGCATTGCAACAGCGCGGCGTGACTCACCCAATGGCAGCGAAAATGCCATTTGGGGCAGGAGTGGGGAACGGGGGAGGAGAGGAGCCCGCCGGGGCACAACCCGGGGGTGGAAGGCTCGGAAACACCCAGGTCTGTCTCAGGGCGAGGAGGAGAACACACTCCTGCAGAGCAGCGAGAGAACAAACTCCTGCAGGAATGGGGTGGGGTGAGCGAGCCCACCCCGGGAGCCACGGGCTCCTCAGCCATGGATTCTGCACCCCGGCCCTGCCGGAGCTCGATGGGAGAGCTCCTCACTCAGCCACGGCGCTGGGAGCTCTCCTCTTTGTGTTTCTGGACAGGATGCAGCCACGCAAGCGCCCCATGAACAGGGAGGTCACAGGAGGATGGGCTGGATGCACCTTGCTGAATTCTGCCTTGGAGTCACTCTCATCCCTGACAGCGGCACTGCCAGGCTCTGGGAAAACCAACCCATGGACATTGCTGCTCTCCTCCCTTCCCCAGTCCCTGGGACAGCAAGAGCTGCACCTGTGCCCCAGCAGTGAGCCAGTGTCCCCAGCACCCAGAGCATGGGCACTGCTGTGGGTAATTCCAGTGGCATGCCCTGCACCTGCCCTACAGGGTAACAGCCTTTTTCCCACACCTATGTTTTCTTGCCTGTCCCTGAAGGCAAGGCAGCCCTGATCAGCATTTCCATGTTGTGTTGAAACAAGATACAAACTCCCTCGAGTCAGCTGTCCTACCAGCCTTGCCAGGGGCAGCAGGAAAATGGGCAGAGATTCCCAGTCAGGTAACAAGACTTTCCCAATTCCTGCTAGGAAATGTGTGTCCCTAGTCCAGGGCACAGCCCCATCCCTACTTCCAAGGAAGGGTGAGAGCAGCAATGCTGAGCTGACAAGTCATGATGGAAAGCTGCATCCTCCTGCATCCCCCCAAACCAGCTGGATTTCCTCCTGGGGACTGCAGAGGAAGGGAAACAGGGCACCATGAACCACCCACACCCAGACCAGCAGAGGGGGTCTCCCATCTCCCTCTAATGACTGCAGTCCTTGGAGGATTTCAGGTTCATTAGCTCAAGCTGCAGCCTTGTTGGTTCATGGAGCTTGGGACCCCTTGTCCCAGGGGGCAGAGGCCACAGCATCCCCAGAGCAGTGTCCCCAGAGTGGTGGCAGTGTTTATGTACATGATACCAGCATGTCAGAGCAGGGGTACAGAGCCAGAGCCCTGCTGTGCGACACGCTGTTCAAATGGAGAACTGCAAAAAAAGGTAATACCTATCTATATAAATAAACCAGGCACATCCCCATTGGGAACTTCTGAAAAAAAAAGAAAAAATCATTACCCTTTGGGATGCAAAGCAGCTAGGCCTGGAGAGCAGCTAAGAATTGTTATTAAATAAATTAATTAGCTCAGCAGAGCCCGCCAGGTACTGAACACTTTCCACTTCCAAGCAGGTAAATGAGTCCGTGGGAACAGAGGCTGCTCCACGCCTGCCAGGCAGCACAAGCTGCATTTTAATGTGCGTGCAATTTCTGCAGCTCTGCCCCTGGAGGTGGCACACTGGGTGCTGTGTGACCCCCAGGAGGGACCAAAGAGCTCCCCAAATGTCAGGGCTCACAGCCACCTTCCCGTGTGCCCCGATGCAGGAGGGGTTTGTGCACGGGGATGTCTGTGCCCAGCAGAGCCCGGAGCTTTCCCTGCAGGGAAGCAGCAGGTCTGGAGCCAGGGCTGGCACTGGGGTGGCACTGAGCAGTGCCAGGGGGTGAGGAGTGCTGAGCATCACCTGGAGAGCACAGCCCCACGCTCTGCATGGCCCAGAGCTGCTGCAGGCAGCATGCCTTTGATCCCTCCCCAGCCCTATCGCTGCCTTTAAACACCGACCTTCATCACCCCGGGGTCTGGCAGGAGCAGGCTGAGGGAACTCCTCTGCCATGCTGACTGAGGGCTGGCAGCAGTGACAGGGCAGCACTGCCCTCCCTGCCAGGGCCAGGGGCTCAGCTGGGCTCTGACCCGGCCAGCAGGACTGACCCAGGGCCAGGCTGGGGTCAGACACGCTGGCAGGAGGCAAAGGAAGAGGAAAACAGGAGCTGGGAAGGAAAGGTGGAGATGGTAAGCAGGAACTCTCCTTCCTCCAATCCTTCCTCCAGGGCAGGTCCAGCTGCAATGACCCTTCCTGCATCTCCCGCTCCAAATTTTCTGCATCAAAAGGTGAACAATTCCCTGTCCTGCACCAGCTTTGCTAAAACTGAGAATTTCAAGGGCACTGTAGAAAACACCAGCAGTGCTCAAGCCTCCCTTCCAGGGAAGTGGGGAGTTAGATCTCTGTTGTAAGAGGAAGTTCACAATTACAGCACATGTTGTTACTGGAAAACAAAATTCCCTGGCATGTTGCAAATAAAATCTGAATTCCCCAGTCTGGGGTTCAAGACAGCCCACAGCCTTCATTCCAGGGCCCATCTAAAAGATAAAATGAGATGATATTTATGATGGCGGAGACAGATAAAAGTTGGTAGGGGAACAACTCTGGGAGGGCATTTCAAACAATGACTGTTACATCCAAAACAGCGCAAGATTCACTTGCAGAAAGAAGCCCACAGTGCTGAAAACTCCTGAAATTAAATCTCTGTGCACACCCTCCCCAGTAATCTGAGCAGCACTACTGCAAACAGCTCCAGAGAGCAGGATCGTGCTGCCTCTTCCTCTCCTTGGGGAAAGAGGGTTATCAAGTCACTGAGAATCTTTGAACAGCCCTTATGTTTCACTGTGGGTGACAGCAGCTGTGTCCAGGGCATTCCAGAGCATCCAGCTGCTGCAGCACACCAGGACTGGGGTCTCTGCTTTGAGTCCAGCCCAAGAGTGACCCACAAAGCAGCAGTCAGTGCTCTCCCCACCCAGCAATGGATCCCCATTCAGGGTAATTCCTTAATGGATCCTGATCCCCACCCTGGATCAACCCTCAGCATTCCCCATGGGAGCTGTCCTAAGAACAGAGCATAAACCCAACTTTCTGAGCACTCCTGCCTGCCCATACAGACGTGCCTGCCCGTACAGATGTGCCTGTCCATACAGATGTGCCTCCCTACATAAACACATCTCCTGCCCTTTCCTCCCAGGCTCCTCCAGAGCCACCACAAGCCCCAGAAGCTCCCCAAGGGGCTGCAGAAGCCTCTCGTGTCACCCCACAGTTGAGCAATCCGCAGATTTGCCACGACTTGGGCAGGATTAGGCAGAGCTGCTGCCAGGCTGAACTGCCCACGGAGGACAGATCATTCGTGCCAGGAGCCAAGGCTCTGAAAAGGGACATTGTTTCAAGGATGATTTGCTGTTTCCCCCTCACACACACACACAGATCTGCAGCTCCAATCTGGCTTTTTTGTGAGGCACCTGCTACCACCTGTGGTCAGGGATGAGACCAGAGAGGGATGAGCAAAGGAAGGAGGGAGTGAAAGCCAGGCTGGTCAGACAAAGCCAGGGTGACCTGCTGAGGGGCTGAGCTCTGTCTGGGTGCTCACCTTGCCCAAGCCCAGCTGCTCCAGGGATCAGAGGGCAGCCCAGAGCAGAAGATGCTCTGCTCCCCTCTCAGGCCAGCTCCCAACAGCCCTGCTATGCCCAGCAGCCCTGTGCCCAGTCCTTGCTGCAGGGAACAGGTTCCCCAGCCCACCCTGGCTCGGGTGTGCTGCTGCTGACCTCAGGCCCTGCAGGAGCTGGGCTGGGAGGGAGATGGCACGCTGGCCTGGCCTCCTCCTGCCCCCAAAGCTGTGCCCAGCCACCAGGAGCCACAGGGCAAACTCAGCTGCTCAGGATGTGGGATCTGATTGCAGGGGCTGTACAGCAGCAAACCCACACCCCAAACACAGTTCCTCTGTCAAGCCAGCAGCCTTCCTTCCCCAGGAGAAGGCAGAAGCCCAGAGCTGGGCTCACGCTCTGGCTGCAGAGCTCTGTTCCTATTTCTCTTTGCCCTGTGAGATCCCCTGCAGCCCCTGCCCATGGCAGCACTTCCCTCCAGTTCTCAGCACAGCTTGTCCCCCTGAGGTGGGATTACCCCTGTCCTTCTGCTCCAAAGCCAGCACTGCAGCCTGGCTGTGGTCACACCAATCTGAGAAGTGATGGGCAATCTCTTCTCCTGATCTCAACATTAACCTTAACCTTAATCTTAGCCTTAGTCTTAACCTCCAGCCAGCTGCTCCCCTCCCCTTTATCAGGCAGCAAACTCCCCACCTGCACATTTTCCCCATATCCTTTTTCTGCCAGCACAGTCCCTGCCCTGATGTGATGCAGGCAGACCCACACCAACCTGACCTCTAAACTTCAGGAATTCAAATTAAAATTGAATTCCTGGAAGATAAACCAGCCTCCCAGGTTTACTTTTAAGCTCAATGCAAACAAACACACAGGACATTTTGCAAAAGCCAACATTGCCTCCTGCTGCAGCACTTCAAAACAAAAAAAAAAAAAAAAAGAAACCCCTGGATTATGGGATGGCTCAGTATGAGGTTTGGTCCATGGGTCAGAAGCATCTGTCAAACATGCAGCCAAAGAGGATGGAGAATGCCTTGAGGTCTTTGCAAAGCTCCTGCAAAGGGCTCAGTGGGAGGATTTGCATCTGCCCAGCAAAGAACAGTGCCTGGGGCTGTGCCCCCAAGTCCCACGGGTCCCAGTGGTGGGGTTTGCTCAAGCTCCAGGGCTCACCACCGTGCTGGGAACGGGGCAGGAGCGCTGGCCAGAGGAGTCATGTTCACACCCTGGCTCCTTCCAAAACACTCAGGGATGGTTTGGAGCAGGATGCCAGAACCGCCCATCATCATACTTCACTTTTTTCCTTTAGTCTTTGCCTTAATCCTTTAATGAATTAAGTGGAGCAATTAAGCAGGATTTTTATTTCTGTTTAAAGCAAACACGCATGAAAATGGAGATGGGTATTTTTGCAGTTTGAACGCTTAATATGATAATTAATGCAAAGCCCCTCAGCTTTAGGGATTCTCCACACCTCTCACCCAGGCCTTTTTCTGTTTATCCTCCTGGCAGACATCCTCTCATTCCAGTGAAGGTTGCCCCTTCCTCTTGCTCAGGCAATGCCTGAACTGCACAGATCAGGGCAGGAGGCAGGGGTGGGTACTCAGAGCTGCTTCACAGCAAAAGCCCCAGCCAAGAAGCATCAGGGGTGGAGAGTGCTGCCATAGCAGAAAATGGAGAAATCTCCTTTCTGGGGAAACTCAGAGGGGACCAACCTTGCTCTCCAGCAGTGTATCCAGCCTTCACCTCAAACAGCTGAGCTGAGCCCTCCTGCCCAGCTCACAGGGGAAGGGTTTGCTGGGCAGGGTGATGAGGGCAGTGCTTTCCCCAACGCTGACAAAACAGAAGGTTTGGCTCTGCAAAGGAGGCTGGACAGGCTCACCTTCCCAGGCAGCATTTCCACACCTGGTATCTTCTTGCCCCACCACATCTTCCAGTCCTCAGGTCCCTGCTCCTTTCCTCTGCTTCCCCTCATCCATCTACTCCCTGTTTGGCTTAAAACATTTGCAAGTATGGCTGAACACGTGCATGCCTCAGTTTTCCCACCAGTGAAGAGGAGGTTAACAGATGCCCCTGTTTCCCTGGAAGGATGCAGGCACTGGGAGATTACAGACATCTGGGGGATGCCATGGGCCCAGCCCAACACCACTGAGGCTCTGCCACCCCTCTCCTCAGCACACATTTTAGACTGTCAGCGCTACAGACATCATTATCCCCCATCCCAGGAATGAAGGGAAGGAGCCTGGGACTGATACACATCAGAGCAGCACAGCTCCAAAGGTAAATTTCTCAGATATTTCTCCAAATGGTTGGACAAAGTGCTTCAAGGATAGGGAAAGCCTTACTGCAGCTCCATGAGGTGTTACCAAACATGGCTCACTTGAAATCAGGCAGTGGGCCACCAGTGAATCCCACATAGACCATCCTGACTGGGCTGGATGGTATCCCTCGGCACTAGGAACATTTGCTGTTTGGGAAATGCCTCCGCAACCTGCATTTCTTTCATTTTTCAATCCTTTTTTCCTCCCATTTTATTCTAAACTTCTTCCTTTTTTTTACCAAAACACATTTCTTGACACAAAAAGCTGCTGGTAAATGTTCTCTGACTCACTGAACTGCCCAAACAGATCTGCCTCCACAGGAACTGGACCATCCTGTTTGTGGGTACCAGAGCCACCCCCAGCCGTGTGCCCAGGGCTGAGGAAAGCTGTTCCCATTGAGAAACACTCCCTGCCAGATGTGGGCAAGCCCTCCCTCACATCTGGAGAGCAGTCAGACATTTTGATTTTCTCTCTCAATTGTTTGTTTCCTTGTCCTGAGCAGGACAAGCCTTGGACATGAGGCTCTTTGCCTCTTTCTGCAGAGCAGCTTTTTTTCCTGTAGGACTGTGGTTTTGCAAACCCAGAAGGAAGACAACAATACCCCCTGAAAAGTAGCTTCAGCGCTGGGAGAGAAGTTTGTCTCCTCTCTTTTGCTAGCCTGTGAGAAATCAGTGGGATTTTTACAATGGATTTGTTCAGTAGTACAAATTCATGGAAGTTTGGGCTGCTGGTACCATGTCTGTTGGTGGCCACTGCCCTATACAGCACACCTGAGACCCAACCTTCTTCCATCCCAAGGCACAGAGTGCTGCAGAGTCTGCAAAGGTGATCATGGCCAAACACAGCATGATGACCTTTGCTTTACCTTTGCTTGGTTGTCCAGTCAGCCAAAGGCAACACTTTTCCCCTCGGGCTCTGTACTAGATGCTTCAAAAATTAGGGAGATTGCTCCCATAACACCCCTGGGAAATCTCAGGGACACAGATCCATCAATATTTTGCAGTCTGAGACAGTAGCAACATCTCCTGCTACACTGGTACAAGCCCAGACACCGTGCTTGGCTTCCTGTAAACAAAAGCTGTTTAGCTCTAAATTCCTCTTTTGGCTGAGGCTGCCCTGGTTCAGGGAGGATGGTATCGAGATAATCATCACATGGATTGTGCTCCTGGGACTGGAACTTGCACAACGGCGCCTCTTTAAAATGCCCTTGGAGCAAGGAACTTCCAGCCTGGTTTCTCTGCCACGCAGGACTGGGTGTCAGGTCTACACACCAAGGCAAAGGAGAAGGAGAGAGAAGGATCTGAGAGGGGAGCATGGAAGTGTGGGACTGATTAACAGATTAATAAACATTTATGGACTTCAATGGGTTAACAGATTAATAAAAATCTACGGACTGCAATGGGTTAACAGATTAATAAACATTTATGGACTGCAATGGGTTAACAGATTAATAAAAATGTATGGACTGCAATGGGTTGATTAATAAAAATTTACGGACTGCAATGCAAAGGAGAGAGTACAAAGGATTTGGGCTGGAGAAGAACAGAATTTTTTCCCCAAAGCATGACAAAGCAGGAGAGGAGTGGTCTTTCCTAGGGAAAAGAGTTAGTGGTCCATGGTTTTTCAGGCCAGACCAGAACAAGCACAAATTATTTCCCTATTTCAAAATTAACCTCCACTTTGAAAGAGTTTCTGCTCAAGCCAGGCAAACCAGAGACATTTGGGTGAAGCAAGAGTGTGGGCAGACCCTGCTCTGCCTGTGCCTGATCTCCCAGTGCCTGTGCAATCCCCAGCACACGATCCAGTGCACTGGACTAAAAGTTAAACATCCAGTCCAAGCTGGTTGTGTGGCATCAGTGAGGGGAGAGACTCATCTTCTGGGAACGGCTCATTCTCCCTGGACAGACTCCTGAACTATGGAGCTGTAATTTAACTTCTCATCCTTGCTCTACCCTTTAACTCACTGTCCTCTATCCCCAGCTCCTGGTAAGACCCAAGCAATTCCCACCTTGTCCCCTCCTCTACTGCCCACTGCCACCCCCACCAATCTCTTCCACAAACACCAAGCTGAAGTTCGGTTTCTCATTCAGGGTGGTGGAAAAGCACATCTGTGTTCATCCACCCATCACAGCCCCAGCTCCTTCCTGCAAAGCTGGGCCAGCAGAAGGCACTGACCAGGTCCCTGCCCTGGCCAGAAGCCACCACACCTTGTAGTGCATGGTGGGGAGAAGGGGGTCCAATGCTGGAACTTCAGAAAGACTTATGGTGGCCTGGGACATTCCTGGTGCACAAAAGCATGACCAAGCAAAGTCCTGTGAAGGGAACCAGCTCCTGAGTGAGTCCCACCAGGAGGGTTTAGGGGTCTGTGATACAAGAGGCACCTGGGAATGGCCAACAATACTGAGAGAGAAACCTCCTGCCAGACCTGGAAGTGAGAGGCTGTTCCCTGAGTGTGCCAGCAAGGAATTCACCTCTTTCTCCACCACCCACTCAAGCCTGGTGGGCAGTTTTGCTTGAGATCATTTCCCCAAGCCTTGCTGGGACGTGGTGGCTCCTCTTCCCACAGTGTCCTGTCGGGGACTGCGGTGACACGGCGCTCTGGAGTGAGGGCTGGTGGCACAGCCAGTGATGAGATCAGCCATCCCTGAGATGAGCCATCCCTGAGCTCAGCCATCCGGCACACGGGGCAGGACCAGCGGCTCGGGATGAGCTCATGCACGGAGGGATGGAGGGGAGGAGGAGACACACTGACTCACCAGCTCATCCCATCATGAGGGCCTGGCACAGCCCCCTGTCCTCCCAGGAAAACCTGCAGCTCCAGCCCCCAGTGGGGCTCTGCTTGCAGGGATGATGGCAGTGGGGCCATGGCACACCTTGGTACTCTGCCAGCAGGTCCTCACTGCCTTACCTGCCCACCAAACCTTCCCCTGGGGTCCTGAGCAGCATCTCTCCCCATCCCTTCAGGGTCCCATCTGTCTGCAGAGCGATGACATCCCCTCTGTGGGCTGGCATCCCAGCCTTCTGTTGCACTGAGCTCCTGACTCTGTCCTGGTGCCAGATGGCTTCGGAGGGAGATGACTTCATCTCTTTTAAAGGGGCAATGGATCTGTCAGCAGTGCCCTGTAGGAATCAATGTGCATCATGCTTGGTGGGAAGCCAACGTGGGGAGCATGCCACAGCATCCTTATGATCCCACACAGGGCCCAAAGAGGCTTGGATTCCATTCCAACACCGCCAACAACCTCCTGCCCTTCACTCTCAGCCATGTGTCATGCTTCATCTGTCCCAACAATAAACTTGTGGAGTGGGGGACCAACAGGAGCTCCATGTGATGCCCTCCTGAGCGTCTAAGGGCAGGGACAACCCAGCGTTCAGCCAAAGATGTCTTAATAGATCCCACACTGCATGGAGGGGAGTGGTCTGCAGTGCATCAGCCTCTTATTCCCAAAATGATGTCTGATGGGTGGCCTGAGTCAAACTCATTCATCACTGGACTCCTCCTGGACTTCAGGCCAGGATAACCTGGAGCTCAAAGGAAATCCCAGCTCAAATTTGTACTGGGTACAAAGGGTGAGTCTCGGAGTGAGAATGAGGAGTGCTCACAGAGATATGAGTCAAGGGCTGTGATTACCACTCTGCTGCAAGGGGAGAGATGGATCCAGCCTGTGCCCCTTGGGAGATTCCAAACCACCCAAACGTCCCTCTCCAGACAGCACCCCCTCATTGCCCACAGATCCTGCCTGGCTGGGAGCTGCAGGGTGTTTTGCAGGTCTATAGGAACCATCCTGAGTCACTGGAGCAGCTCCATCAGCCCTGGTCAAGGAGGCTGCAGCCAGACCGAGCTCAGGGAGCCGATCCCTGCCCAGGAGTGGATCCTCCCCGCCCCCCGC
>NW_005054308.1:6324283-6326814 GCF_000277835.1 Geospiza fortis | reverse complement strand
CCCCCCTTCCCTGGCAAGTCCCTGCACGCTGCCGCGCAAACAGACCCACGGAGCACGGCAGCAATGCAGGGCTCAAGGGCCAGGCACACAGACAGGCTCTATTCCCTGCAAAGGGGAAGCAGGAGTTGTTTGTCCCCGGGGGAGGTAACTCACAGATCCCTGCACACCCCTGAGCGGACGCTTGCACCAGGAGTCTGCTGCCCACCCTCGCCAACACAGCTGCAGCATTCCAGCCCCCAGCTCACCCTCACCCTCAGGAGGGATGATCAATGATGGGGGTCATGCCATCGTGGCTGTTTCTGAGGGCAGAAGGGTTTGGAGTAAAACAAATCCAGTGCCACGTCTCAACAGCACTGCCCTGACCTGTGTGTCCATGGAGGCAACACTGCAGCTGCAAGTGTTGGCCAGGAAAGGCACATGCTTGGGAGGATGAGCTGGAGGATGGGCCTGCAGGCAGGTCTTCAGGGGACAGGCAGGGCAGTGAGTCCAGCCATGGCAGGGAGGCCCCTGTAAATGCTTCTTGCTGGTCCAAGAGGCCTGTGGTGATTCCCCTGCCCCAGCCTGAACATGCTGCTTCTCTGGAAAACTCTGCATGCAGGTAACCCACAGCAGAACACCTTGGCTTTATTACATGGAGATCTTGGGTGGAACCAGGAAATGAAATCTCACCCCATGATTAGGGAGAAAGAAGCGCCTTTGCCAGCCAAGTGATGGAGCTCTGACATCCCCCACACCCTGGAAAGGCCCCATTGCTTCTGACAGGGTGAGATCTCAGCAGCAGGACATGGTGGTATGAAATGTTGACAGCAGCTTATGGAGCGTTGCTGGCTTGTTCGACTCTCTGAGTGGTGTGAAGAAGGACAAAGCCAGGCACCATGCACAGCTCCATCTTCTTTCTTTCCTCCTGGCACAGCTCCCCCAGCCAGGGCCAATCCTCTCTGCTTGCAACCACAAATAATTCTGCAACCCACCCCTTTCTGCAGGAGCAGGAGTTGCTCCTTGGGATAAACACAACTCTTTTCTTCCCAACCCAGCCTGACTTCAAGTTGAGCAGGAGAGCTGAGGAGGCAGAGCCAGAAAGTTTTCACCAGTTCCAGGCTCTCACTCACCACTGATATGGAATGAGCAGCTGGACCTCAGGAAAAGCTCTCCTCTGCTTCTTGTACTTCCTGGATCACTGGGATGGTAACCAATCCAAATGTGCTCTAAGAGACTATGTTTGTCTTTGTAAGGAAGGCAGAAGGCCATCTTAATATCCTAGCTAATTATAATATGAGGATTTTAGGGGTTCCGTAGCTAGGTTGCTGCTCACCCCAAAGCCATGATTTAATTAGGAAAGGTAATTTTGTTATTAAACCACCTGGTACATTTGGAAAAGCAGGTGGGCTTTTGGATAATAATCAAGCCCTCCTTCAGTCATGTCCCTCATGTTCTGCTGCTCCATAGCCAAGGAACAACGTTTTTTTTCTGAGAGCTCAGTCCCCTGCAGCCAACAAGAACAGCACCATGCTCTGCCACCTCTGTGGGAAGGAACACCCAGTGCCACCAACCTGCTGGCAACAAGGTGGAGCTGTCAGTGGCTTTTGCAGTCACTGGATATTGTACATTTTTGTAAGGGGATCAGGTAATAACCAGCTCACACCCAATTTTTCTGCAGGGCCTGACTGATACACAGCTCTTCTGTGAGCACCAGCCTCCCCAAAGAGCATTTCATCAGCAGAGCAAAGAAAAGGGATGAAAGAGGGCCCCTGTCACCACCTGGGAGAGCAAGGAGACGGTGCAGACAGGGAGAGCTGGCTCATGGGTGGCATTGCTGAGATCAGCACTGCTGGCCTTGCTAGTTGAGGGTGCACATCTTGCTCCACAGCATGAGACCAAGTCCCCACTGCTCCAGAAGGAGCAAGGCACCTGTCCAGTGGTGAAAGGCTCCAAACTCAGGGAAATGCTGGTTCTTGCAGCAATCAGCTGATGCCCCGAAGCCAGAGGTTTGCTCACTTGCACCTTGGTGTGTCTAAATATAATACAGGTATTGTTCTGAGCCCTGCGTCAGCCCTGCTGAAATCCAGCCACCAATACCTGATTTTCTTGCCTTCCCCAGCTGTGAGACACGAGACATGCAGCTTGTGTGAAGGAACTTTTCCTTTCCTTCCTCCCAAATGCACCTCCCAGTGCCACCACTGGCTGATCTGGCCTCCTCTTGTGAGATGTCATTGAAAAGGAGCTAATTTGCAATTTCAAGGTACTATTATTTCTACTGTCACTTTCATAATCCCCAAAACTTCACTACAAGTTCCCCTATAAATTATCTGAACAAAACACCCGGAGAAATGGACAAGCTGCACATGTAAATCCAAGTTTTTCCCTTCTTCCCATTCAGTTCAAACTGTTTCTGAAAGGCCATAGTGAGCTGGAAACCAATGTCACTTTCCAAGTGGAGTTAAATGCTGTGAGCAGAGCACCCAACAAGAACACTTGAAGCACAAAAGCTACAGAGATTTCCCAACCCAGCAGTGTCCCATGGGAGATTGTTC
>NW_005054308.1:6313033-6324245 GCF_000277835.1 Geospiza fortis | reverse complement strand
AACTCCCTAGATTTAATCTAAATTCCTGACCAATTTTGATTCCATCAAAACCCCATTTTCTGATGAATTTACCATGTTGCTCTCACTCCTCTCCACCAACAACTCCAAACAGTCCCAATACATCATGGGTCAACTTCTTCACATCTTTTTCGACTTGCACCATGAAATCACATGGATTTTCCAAGGGATTGGTGTCGTGTGATTTAAATTTGCAGTGTCTAGTTTGAGACAAGTTCCAGTCAAGGCTGCACATGTGGCCAGAGGATCAATAACCTCCTGTCTTGGGAGGCTTGCTGGTGAACAGTAAGGTGCAGGTTTGCACCAACCACTCCTCCGCAAATGGGATGTTAATAGACCCTGTCTCTCTCCTCCACCCATTCCTGTGCCATTGCTGTGTGTAGCCTCATGAAGAGCAGTCAGGCACCTATGTGGACAGTTTGAAGTCAAAATTGTCCAATTTCCATATTATTTTTCCCTAAAATCATACAGAAGGCTTTCTGGTAATTTCATCTGCAAGAACACACCAGAGGGGAAGGAAACTTCACTTAAGCTGAACATTCATTTCCCATATTGAGAACTACCCTGTTCAAACCTCACTTCAGTCTAAAGGGGGAACGTTAATATTTACTGGGGTTTGGGGTGGAAAGGAAGAGGGGAGGCAGAAGGGCACAAAGAGGACCGAAGGACCCTTACAGAAGGGTCCGTGTCGTTCCACCTTGCTCCAGCCCTCAACAACTCCCCCAGAGCCAGGATGCTCTACTTGCACAAAGAGAAATCCCCCAAAGCTCCTGCACGTTGTCGGGTCTCCCCACGCTGCCATCCATCTCTCCTCGCTGCCTCCCGCCTTTTCAGGATAGGACCCCCTTTTCATCCGCTCTCTGCTGTGCAGCACGGAGCCCCCCGGGGCTCGCTGGCACCAGCCGAGGTTTCTGGGGGCTCCCCCAACACAAACAACAACAACAACCTTCAAAGTGCCTCTCGCACGCAGCTGCTCCGAGGGCAGATTCAGGTTTCCCCCACCCCCTTCTACCCATCCCTCCTCACAACACCCACCTGGCAGATAGCTAAAAACAATCTTTGAGTTTTTCAGGTGTGTTGGGAGGGGTTTACCCGACATATCCCGCCAGCCCACCACCACCACCCCCCTGCAGTTGAAGCCCTGGATTTCAGGGCAGCGCTGGTTAATCTAACAGTAAAAAGCGCTGCAATTATTTGGCTCTAAGGCTTGGGTCCTTGCCCAGTTCTGATACAGGCACACACACTCACAACTTCACGGAGGGAGCGGGCGATGCCCTTCCTCCTCCTCCTCCTCCTCCTCCCGCAGCCCGTCACGGAAGGGCTGGCGCTCCTGCGAGCCAGTTCCACCCCTCGCAACTTTCTCCCTCGCTGCTCCCGGCCGGTGCCGCCGGAGCTCCAGCCGGCAAAACCCCTTCCTGCCGGGATTTCTCGGAGCCCTCTGCTCTGATCTGCAGGCACCATGGAGCCCCGGCGGGCAGCGAGGTGCTGCTGCTGCCGGAGAGGATTTGCAGCGCAGGGAGCGCAGAGACAGCAGTGAACTTCAGGAGAGGTCCCTCTCCTGTTGCAACAGGTAAGGCACGCTGCTGGCCGGTGTGGGGAGTGGGAATGACTCAGGGAGCAGTCTGTGCAGCATGGATGGAGGAAGGCATGGAGGATGCAGAGATTTAATCGAGAAACTGCTTTTGCATGTGAGTAACTTTTGCTGGGAGCAGCCTTCACCTACAGAGAGAGCTTTGGGATGCAGAGCTCTTCATCTCTTCCTCACTTCTGGCAGCCCTAGCACGGGGCTCATGGAAGGAGGCAGAAAAAGTTTCATTCGTGTTTGCATCTGGCTTAGCTGGGAAGCTTCAGCAGGCTGCAGCCAGTGCAAGCAGGTGGGCTCCAGGTATCAAAGGCAAAAGCGACGCTGCAGAGCAAGGCAGGTGTGGAGGGAGTGAGCAGAGAAGCAATCCAGGTGTCTGAATGGGGCAGGATTTCTGCAGGGAGCAAGTTTGTGCTGGAGTAAATGGATGAGCTGTGGCAGGAGTAGCGATGGCGTCGGGCTGTAGGCTCAGCTCTTGGCCACGTACAACCCTGCTAACCAGGGTGAGGTGGTACAGCTCCAAACTCTGTCCCCGTGTGCCCACTAAGCCACTTCCACTGTCACCTCGAACTGGGCTGTGCTTTGGGGATCCCCGAGTGCAGTCACAGCTCTGGTTTCCCCCTGCCCAGCTTCCCTGTACACCCAGCTAAGAGCTCCTCACCTGCCCTATGACGGGCAGCAGAGCCAGGGAGCTGAAGCCAGAGCCACCCTTTGTGTGTCTGCACCTTCCTTCACTGCCAGTGCCTTGTGACGGGGTGAAATCCCAGACAGAGCAAGCCCAGTCCCACTTCAGGGCGTGCAGGAATTATTTCCTATGTACATGTGCAGCCCTGATAAAAGAGGTGGAAATACAGGCAGGGAGGCCTGGGCACTTGGAGCCAACCCTTCCAAACTGCAGTTATCAGCTAATCAGCCTCCCGGGAAATTGAAGTTGGACTCGGTGGAGCACAGCACTCCAGAGGGGCAAAGATCAGTGGTCACGCGACTGGGGTTGCTTCAGAGGAAACCCTCAAAGAAAGCTCCTGCTCCTTTGCCTTTGTGGCTGCTGAGGGCTCCCAGGTGGTGTGGAAATTCAGGCTGTGTGGTGGTACGAGCTGGGCAGGCTCTGCTGGGCAGGCAGGGCTGTGGTCAGAGGGCTCCTGCTGGCCCAGGGTGCCCTGGATCCCGGCAGGGGCACATGGATTGCTCTGTTCCCCCTATTCCAGCACTCAGAGGGGCAAAGAGCAGCCAGGGGATGTGTAGGGAGCTGCCATGGCTCTCCAGGCTGTCGGCTAGAGAGACCTGGCAGGTTATAGGAGCTTTGGGATGGAAAGCAAACAGTCTGTACTGGGCTCCTGAGCGGGGCTGGGCTGTCTCGGGATTCGGGACAGCAAAGTCTCCGGGCTTGGCATTGTGTGCTTTTATCATCTCCTGATGTGCAGCACGCCTCACCTTATCGGGAATGGTTCAGGGACATCCACCTGTGTGCTCAGGGGCTCCTGAGGCTCTGGGCAGGGAGAGGTCTCTAACCCAGCCAGGGGCTCAGGCTCTGCCTCTCCCAGCCTGCCTGTAGGCTCAGCGTGCTCTGGGACATTCCCAAAATGAGCCCAGCTGCCCTGCCTGTGGAGGGGAGAGCGCAGCAGGATCCACTCCTCTCCTGAGCCTTTCCCTTGCACCATGAATGCATTTCAAACCCTAATGTTCCCAAACCAGTGCAGCTCCCAACCCTGCAAACAAACAAGGATGGCTCATGTACGGAGGGAGAGTTCAAAGGAGGCACCATGACACCTGGAATCAAACATCTGTTGGGAACGAGTGCATTTTGCATCCTGCTCTCCTGCCAACTGCTCCAAGGCAAGTGCTGCAGGATGGTTCCAGCTCCCTGCATGCTGCAGCAATGGCATTCCCTGCTCCCTGCACCTCGCTTTGTTTTGTGCCACGTGTGGAGCATGAAAGTGCAGCTGCACCTCGAGCTGTTAGCACCGGGCTTCCTCCTGTAGCATGGACAAACATAAGAGGATTAAATTCCCCTGTGCCCTTTTAAATTTTTTAAACTGGGTTGGCAACATGGATGCTGCATTGTCTATTAACAAGCTGATCTGCTGAGCAAGCATTTTTTCCCTCTAACCACACTTTTTCTTTGGCAACGAGGCAGGTAATGCTTTATTAGCAAAGAAACTTTCTTTAATTCTTGGAAGAAGGAGCTCCAGGGAGGGGCAGGCTGCAAGGGCTGCTAGAAAGGTTTGTACCTCAGAAATGGACAAGGAGCAGGATTGAAACAAACCAAAGGAAACACTTTCCTTGTCTGTATGGATGGCATAATTAACTCTGGAACAAATTGCCACAGGATATTGCAGACACCAAAAGTTGTGTTTGGCTTCAAACAAGGTTTTGATCCATTTGGGATGGATGGCTCCAGTGAAGGTTTTTAAATGCAATAGCCCAAGATCAGACAGGTACTTGCACTGACGCTGAAAAGTGGGAGAAGGAGCAGGTTACCTGTGCCTTCTTTTTTATGCTCCTCCACTAAGCAATCAAAACTGGCCATTTTGGGAGAGAGAACAGAGAGGTAGCCAGGCAGGGCTATTTGGATGTTCTTCCATTGTGTGGCTATTTTTGAGTGGCTGGGTTGCACGTTGGACAGAAGCTGTGACTCAGGCAGCCCGGGAGACGCGGGTTGTGCCACGAATAGCCACTCCATATGGCCCGGGTTGACAGGGACACTCTCTGCCCAGCCTGCTTGTCACAGGTGCTCCACACAGTGCCCATGCACCCTTGCTGGCCCCACAGAGGTGCTGCAATGGCAGGAGATCTCAGAAATAGGCTTAAAGCAGAGAGGATGGAGCAGGAGGGAGTGACCTGTGCTGGGAGAGCTGACAAGGACACACTGTGGCAGTGAGGCCAGCCTGGGCAAACGCGTCCGTCCTGGGGTTAATCTTTTTTCTCGGTGAAACACCGAGCTCCCCAGGGCACGGGCTGGCCTTGCAGCAGCTTGTGCAGCGCTTTGGACACGGCACAGGAGGTGGGCGGCTGCGGGCAGCTCTGGGAGCTGAAGGGTTTCCATCAGCTCGCAGGTAACCCTTGCATTCAATAAATACCTGCTGCAGGGAATTTTTGTGGCACGGCTGTTGGCATGCTGGCCAGCCATCCTTGATGCCCTGATTGTCTCATTCATTTTTTGTCCTCTGTGTCCTTACGCTGCCTCCAAAGGCAGGAAAGGGGCGGGAAGGAGCAGCTGGAGGCGGACAGATGGACACGGAGAGAGAGGGGCTGCAGGCAGAGCAGAGCTGCGCTCCGAGCTCACCTGCGGGCAGCAGGAGGGAAGGACCGGCGGGGATCTGGGCAGGGCAAGGAGAACATGGGATCAGTGCGGGGACAGGTCTGCAGGGTGAACGAGAATTGCCGGGTAGGAGGACAAGGTGAGGGAGGAGCGCGGTGGGCAGGGCTGTGTGCCGGGCAGACGGAGGCTGAGCTGTCCCTCCTCACCTGCACCCGGCGGGGCACGAGGTCCCTCACGCAGCTTTCACCACAAGATGCTCCTGGGCTCCTTCCCAAGGAATCTTAGAGATTTTAGGATAACACGTGTGTTCCCCACGGGGAATCACAGAAAGGGCACTGGAGGTGATGAGGGCAGCGGCCTCGTTACCAGCACCCAGGCTGAGTTAGGGTGGCAGTGAGGACTCGCGGGGTCAGAGCCCCTTGACACTGGGCAGAGCTGCTGCTCTCCCCAGGCTGGGGTGAGCTGAGCCCTGTTGGTGTCCGTGGGTCAGGCAGGAGTTGTGCGTGGGGACCTCAGCTCTCCCAGCTTTGCAGCACCTCAGTAAACAGCTGGTTTGTGAGCAGCAGAATTCATGAAGCCGGGTTGCCTGCGGCATTCCCTCTTGTGTGGATTCTCTGATGTCTAATAATTGGGTTGGGCTCACATTAGAGCTTTTTCTTCCAGCTGGGAGTCCTAATTTGGATTTCTCGCCTCTGTCCTGCTGCTTTTCACAAGCTTGTGCAAAGTTAACTCCTTTCAAGTCTTTGCCTATCTGGTTAAATTTGGCTGGAGCTGGCCAGTGGATCTGAAGGGTAGCAGGATTGACACTGTGGTCCCACACACCCAAATCCCTCAGCAGTCTGCAGACAGGGGAGTGATTATCAGGGTAAGATAACTTGCATCCCAAGCATGAGGAAAATGTGAAAGGCTCAGTATGAGTTTTGGCAGGAGAAAGCAATCAGAGAAGAGCCCAGGACCCCTTGTGGGCTCTCACAGATAGTTTGCAGAGACTGAGGTATGAGGTCCTTGGTGCTAAAAGCCTCCATGGCAGCTGAATCACAGGGTGAGTGGTGCACAGTGCCAGCAGCAGCAGAGCTGGGGCACACTCATGTGAGATCCTGGCATGCTCTTGTGCCAGCATGCTTGGGCTGCTGCACTGTGGTGCCCAACCCCAGGGCCCCTCACACCCTGCCTGGTGAGCAGCTCCCACCAAAACTCCTTCCTACCAGCACTGGCTGCCCCTTCTCCAGCCCCCAGGGCTGTTTCTTGTCCCAGCCAGCAGGTGCCCCATTCCCGTGACAGCCACAGTGGGATGTGCTGTCTCTCCCCGTCTCCTGGCTGTCACAGCTGCTGTCCTTGTCCACCCCTCAACACCTCTGCTGGTTATCTGTGCAGTGGCAGCTTTTGGATCATAAGCAGGATTTACCACCTTGCTCCCATAGCTGGGGAGAGCAGAGGAAAGGGATCAGGAACGATGTATAAGGATGGTTCCCCTTCCACAGCCCTTCTTCACTTCCCTCCTGTCACACTTGCCCTGGGACAGGAGCCAGCAGCAAGGCAGCTGGCACTGCAAGGTTCCCTCAACCCCCAGACCTCACTGAGGGTTCCACAGCTCTGGAGCTATTAACTCAATTAACTCTTGCTCTAGAATGATGCTGCAATGCCAAGACAGAGAGAGATCATTGAGCCTCACAACTCTGCAGAGTTCAGGCATGTTCAGGTTGTCCTGTGCCTAACAGGTGAGCTTACAACAGTGACACCTCAGCTAGGTGACATCTCTGGGCCAGGCCTAGGTGTTGGCAGCAGTGCGAAATCCAGCTCTCCCTGGGCTCCAAACAGAGCAGGCAGAAATGCACATTGCAGGTGGAAGGGTGGCCTTTGGCTTCACATACCTGGTGATGCTGTGGGACAGAGGATGGCTGGGGGCAAAGACACACAGCATCTGCTTGCTCCAGTGAAGGGTCACAGCAGGGCAGCAGGAGCAGCATCAGGGCACAGCCAGAGCCCCAAGGATGGGGGAATGGGTGAGATGTCCCAGGAGGAACGGGGTGAGTGGCTGGCTGGAGGAATCTACAGTGAGATGTCATGGAGCCAAGGTGCCTCTAGAGTCAGTCTGGCTCTGAGCATCCCACCTGTGGAGCCTGGGGGAAGGAGGAGTTGGACATCAGAGTAACTAAATGCTTCCCAGCTGCCCTTCCCATGTGGAAGGCCATCCTGCCATCTCTCTGGCTCTGCTCATCCATGTCTTGCACCACAAGGGACAGCATCCCTCCCGTTCCCGCTGTCAGCCCTGAAGGGTGGTCCTGGCAGGACCCCCACAGTCCCCTGGTCACAGCAGACCAGGTTTGGGGAAGGCAGGGCCGCCTCAGAATATGAAGCATTTTCACCAAGCCCTGCAGCAGTACAGAGAAAAATGTTATCTCTGCCAGATCCCCTCCCAGCCTGGGGCCCAGAGTGCCCCGCAGCACTCAGTGTCTCACAGGCTTCCCCCAAACTCCTTCAAGGGAGTCTCTGCTCACCAAAACCCCATAGAGGCTGCCCCCCCAAGCTCCTTGGGCTACCCAGACCCCCTGGGTTAAAGCACCTGCCTGGTTCAGCTGGCAGATGATGGAAGGAACATCTGTAGTGCTCAGGGACATGTGTGTGACCTCCTGCCATGCTGGGCAGGCCAAGGAGAGAGTCCCTGCTCTGCATGCCAGCATGAGACTCATTAACCCATGGCTTTCCATGGCTCTGCAGCTGAGAAGCTCTCAGCAGAGCCCACCCCATCAGTGCACAGCCCCTTTCCCCCAGGAACAGAGCTCAGCCATGGAATGGCTGTGGCACAGGCCTGGCACTGCCCTGGCAGCATTTTGTGGGACACTGGGAGCAAGGACAGTCCTTGGAGGTGAAGGGCACATGCTCCAGGTTCTACATGACCAGCCACGTTGCTCCAGGCTGCCCAGCAACCTGGAAACAGTTTCCAGAACTCTGTCCAAGCCATTCAGAGATTGGAGAGTCGAGATGGGGAAGGAGCAGCCCAACTGTGCCTGCATGGAATCTGCAAGTCCAGCAAAACGCTGCACCCACACCAGCACAGCCCCCAAGCAGGCTGGTGCAGGCAGTTCTGCAAGCATCAGCCCTACAAAACCATCCACAGGCGCTGGAAAACCCCGAGATACAGTGGAGAAGGAAACATCGTAACTTCAGGGGCTCTGTTCATTAGTTTTCTGGCTTTGTGTAGTACCTCCAGGACGTGTTTCTCCTGTGCACTGCATGACCAAGCAGAGACTGCACAACCAAAGGCAGGAGCAGGATCTCCGAGGATGGGATGGTTTTGTTTGGTTTTTTTTGCAAAGTCCAGGAAAACAGTTTGAAAGATACCCATCTCCACAGAGAATTCAAACCCCGCGGGGTGACTGTGAGCAGCCATCAGGGAGCTCCCCAAATGGAAAAGGATCCAATTCCCACCAAAATCACTGTGGCAGAGGAGAGGGCAAACATTAACCAAGCAGCACAACCTCCCTGCAGGGTGATCACAGGATATTTCAGCTTTGGGAAGCAAAACATTTCACAGACACGGCCAACACAGTGTCCATTTAACTCTGTGACTTTGCCACACTGAATTCCCAGGGATTGCTTTCTGGTCGGTCCTGTTTGGGAGCAGCTGTAAGGACATTGCCCATCTCTAGCTGGACCCCTTCTGCTCCACCAAGCCAGGAGAACAGTGCCCCATCTCTTATTAGCTTCCCAAAACCTTGTACTCACCATCTTACAGGATTGCTCCCTTTGCTCTCTGTCTCACAATGGCCATTGAAATGCATCGTTAAACTAATTACTTGAACAGCCAGTCCCATCTCCTGTCTTTCCCTGTCCTTGCAGCCTCTGACAAAGAAGCTGATGTGTTTGGGGGTGATTTTGCTTGGTCCTTATCATGGGGAAGAGGCTGTTTCTTGTATTGAAGGAAAAAGGGAGAGAAAATGGAGGGAGGTGAGGGAAGAAAATCAGAGGAAGAAGGAAAACTTGGGATACATGCTGGTAAAAGAGTAGTAAGGAAGAATTGTCATTTTCCAATGAAAATGATGATTTTTCTTTAAGCCTCTGATCTCAAAACCTTGTGCCAAGGCCCCACCACAGCTCATGAGGGGAATGCTGCTCTGGGTGCGCTCAGCACTCGCTTTGTTTTGTGTTTTGGGTTTTTATTGCTTTCAAATGCTCCCCTTGAAGGGAATCAAAAGGTGGGGCTGGGGCCACACCTGCTTCCTGGCAGGCTGCAGCACTTTTCTGCGATATGGCCAACAAGCAGAGCAGCCCACACCTTGCAGGAGACCCCTGGGAGGGCCCCCAGAGACCCCCTGGCCCTGCCGCAGCCACACACCCCAGCTGGCCAGAACAGCCTTTCCCTGCACCAATCCCCCCAAATCACCCATCTCCAGGGTCTCCCCACGCACACACTTTGAATCTCAGCACTGTGTTTGTTCCCTCGCTTCAAGCCCAACAGATTTGGGCATGTCTTTGACAGAGGTTCACAATTTGGATGTTAAATTTAGCCGCGCGCTCGGGCTCTGATTAGAGATACCCCGGCTGTTTACTGCCTTTGTGGGGAGTTTGCATCCACAGGGCTGAGGGGGAAGCCCCCCGAGGCTCTCTGATCCTCGCCTGGTGATTAGGAAAGGAGGCTGAATCACCACATAATGATGCCCTGGTATTTCCCTCAGTCGGGAGCGTGCCCTGCCTTCCTCACTCCATCCCACCGAGGGCTTCCTCCAGCACTGCTGCCTCCGCAGTGCAGCAGCTCCAGCGGGCCACCAAAGAGAATTAGAGCACTCAGGAGTAGAAATAAATGGTCCCATGAGGTGCAGAGACCAGAGGCAAGTGAGGGTGTTCAGGTGTTAAATGCTTGCAGCTGATCTGGCAGCCCTGAGGTGTGTATGGCCCTTGCCACAGGTCCCGTGGGTCGTGCGCTAATTACTGACAGTACAAGGACAGGAGGAATGGTTCTCTTCATCTGCATGAAAAATCTGTTTGATTTCACCCAGTTTCCATCTGGAGATCTTTGAAATCCGTGGCAAGGACTCCTGAGCTTGGCAGTGCTGCTCCTCCCTGGTAGCCACCTGCATTTGGGAATAAGGGCTGGTAAATTGATTTTTTTTGTTGGTTTCATGCTATGTACAGGTTTCAACCCATGGAACAAAAGTCATAGAAACCCCCCTCATTTCTTCTGGTTCATTGCTGTCATCTTCCAGGGTCAGTCCCAACAGGATTGTCCCTGGAGCTGAGCCAATTCACCAGATTTCCCCTCTCTTCAGAGCACTCTCCCCCATTTTTCTGTTAAGTTTCCCCAGGGCCCTTGGAAATGCCCCAGTCTCGCTTCTGGATAATTTTGCATTATGTCTGTGGCATAAATGATTCCAGAAGCAGAGGACAGATCAGGGACAGCACAGACATCTCCTGGGGGATCTATTACACTTCAAATTGCACTAAAACAGTGCTGGGGAAAGAGAAACAAGACCCTCAGACATGATTGCTTCCCAGTGCAGCCTACTAAGGGAGAAACTGCAGCTGCAGGTCATAGGGGATGATTTCCAGGCCCAGGGTGGGAAGTTGCTGTCAGGGGACACAAACTGTGTGGATACTGCTCAACTGAGCATGGTCCTGACACAAAGAGAAATTCTTGAAAACTTGATGGTGATGCCTCCTAGACAATTCTCCCCAAGTTTTGACTGTGTCTTTCAAAGTTTCAGCTCATTTCCAGAGGAAATGAGGCTTCTGCCTCATGCCCCAGATGTGTAGTCACTCTCCATCCCTCATAATAACTGCTGAAGCCATTGATTGCTTTCAGTCCAGCTTGTAATTGAGAGCAAAGCTCTAAGAAATACTGAGGTCACAACAGGTTTTGAAAAATAATTATCTGGACAGAGGAGTAAAACCCTGCTAATACAGAGGGGAAAAGCAGCAATGTTAAGTGAAGCCCTTCTTAGATGTCAGGAAATAACACAGGGAAGAGGGAGGTTAAGTACATTCCAAGAGAGATTCAGACGAAAGCTTGCATCTTGTTAAATGCCAGAAAACCCACTCCTTGCTGAAGGTTATCCTCCCATATTGAATTGCTGGTGCCTAGGAAGGCATGTGCTCTGGATCCAGCTTTTCTTGTGGTTGTGGAGTTCATAACGTCTCTGCTCTGTGGCTTCTCTGATGTCTTATGAGAGATGAGTTCACATTGCCGTTCGAGTACAATTCAATTAAAAAGTCAATTAGCCCAGATACAAAGCCATCGGATTCATTAAGTCTGCTGTTGGTGGAGCAGCTCTGCTTTGGTTGCTGGTTGATTCTGCTGCCTTGCTGCGCGCTGGGCCCTGTGGATCCTGGCCCCAGCGCTCGCAGCCACGCGTGCG
>NW_005054308.1:6304359-6312896 GCF_000277835.1 Geospiza fortis | reverse complement strand
TTCAGCAGTTGAAAATGCTGCAAGGGAGTAGCTCTAGGCAGGTCCCTACATGCTGCACAGCTCTGAAGGGCTGTTAAGTAACAAGCAGCAAGCAGAGCTTTTAAGAACATGGTTTTCAACTTCTCAGAAGGAGCCACAATGCCTTTCTGGGTCACCCATCTCTGCCCCCCAAGTTTTTCTTTAATTTGAAGTACGTTTGGGATTATGTTGTGTTTCCTAGAAGTGAAATGATGGCATGAAAAAATGAGTCTGAATTCTGTCAAAACTTAATTGTGTTGATTTCTCTCCAACTTCTGCTAGTTTGACTTCAGCTTCAGACAATTTGTTTCCAAAAGGAATGACCACAGAGAGATTTTTTGGATTGTTGGCTTCTATTTACCTAGGAGAAAATTATTTGAAGCAAATATTAAATTTACAGCTTTGTATTTATCTGTAATTAGATACCTCTCTGAGAGAATATGACACATACTGTTAGCTGGGATCTAACAATTTGTTCCTAACATTCAACTTGAGATACAAATTGAACTAGTTCTGGTTCTTAAAGAGATGAGTCTTGAAAAAGTGTCTGGAAAAACAAGTCTTCCCTGTTTAAATTAGGAATGTGCCAAATGACTGGCAGGTACTTGATATATAATTTAAATTTAAAACAGGAAGAAACAGTTCTAGATAAAGATCTCCTAGGATATCTAGGGGAAATATATGCACCTATATTTAGCTTATCCCTGGTTTCAACCCCTAACTGCACACACAGCAGCATGCACTTAGCTTTTGAAAAGAACAGGCCTTGATCCTTTAACAAGCTCTGCAAAGCTCCCTAATAAAGTTACATCCCTGTTAATCACATGTGTGCTCCCCAGTTCCTCCTTTGATACACCTTGTTCACAGAGATAAACCATGGAGCCACAGCTGCTCGGGAGCTGTTGGGGAAGGGAGCTGATGGAAGGTGGTTATGGACAGCAGATCCTCCACAGGAATCCTGACCCTCGGGCTTTGCCATGAGAAGGCAACGGCCAGAGAGATTGCTCAAGGGCTGAGGGTGACATGGGCAAAGTGTCTAGCTGGAAATCTGCTCCTTCAGTCAGCTCAGAGGAGGCAGAGGGTCAGGCCTGTGAATTAGAAGAATTTTGAGGTAATTGAGACAGAGCTTGACTAGAAAAGTGAGAGAAAGCTGTTGGAAAGGCCACATCGTGGAGCTGCACATTCAGAAGGAATTTTTACAACATGGCATGTCTTCCCCATCATTGCTGGGGAGGGACAACACATCCTGTAGCACAGGGAGAGAAAAGGGAAGAAAACCACAGAGGGGCACATAAATCAAACATAATTTTCAGAAACTTCAGTGGAGAGAGAGGTTAAGATGGAGAAGGGAGGCTGGAGAAACAAAACAAGAGGAAGTTTGGATTATGGGTGGAGAGTGTAGATATGCTGTTTGACTTAGGAGAAAGCAGAATGAAAGGAGGGCAAGATTGTTCACAGAATAGCAAGTCAGCCTGATCAGAGCATTTTGCATGACTTAGCACATTTTCCCCCCTCTATAAAGGCAGAAACTGAAGCAGAGAAAGTGAAGAAATCTGACCCAGCCTGGGGATGTGGGAGGACAGATCTGTCACTGGGACAGAGCGAAGAAGAGCTGAGCTAGCAATTGTACCAATAAAGGTCAGGGTAGACAGAGCAGGGAGGTGAGGCTGAGCCCTTGCACACTTTTATCTGTAACCCATTGACCTTAATGAGAACTACCAATGTTCTTCCTTTGACACCTGCAGGGCTTAAGGAGACACCGCACCATGGAAGTCTCCATCAGGAGTCACTTCCTGAGTGTTGCTGTTTTCCTGCTGCATTGTGTGGTCCACAAGGCCAGCTGTGAGAAGGGCAACACTTCCCCTCTGCACTTCACCCACTTCTTCTACAATGCCACCATCTATGAGAATTCAGCCCCCAAGACCTACGTGGAGAGCTACGTCAAGATGGGCATTTACAAGAGAGACCCTGAGTGGGACATCAGGTACAGAATAGCTTCTGGGGACAACACTGGTCTGTTTAAAACAGAGGAGCACGTGATCGGGGATTTCTGCTTCTTGAGAATAAGAACCAGGAGCAGCAACACAGCACTTTTAAACCGTGAGGTCAAAGACAGTTACATGTTAATAATCAAGGCCACAGAGAGCACCTTTGCCTACGAAGCCTGGGCCAAAGTCTTGATCCATATTCTGGACAGAAATGACTTGAAACCTCTCTTTTCACCCCCTTCCTACAAAGTGTCCATCAGAGAAGACACTCCTCTGAAAACAGTGGTCAGCACGCTCAGTGCCACTGATGCTGATGCTGGCCAGAATGCTGAGTTCTACTATGCCCTCAACACCAAGTCCAGCCTGTTCGCTGTGCACCCCACCACGGGGGCAGTTATGGTCACAGGCAGGCTGAACAGCACCCATCGAGGCAGGCATAACCTGCAGGTTTTGGCTGTGGACAGAATGAGAAAGATCACGGAGGGGAATGGCTTTGGGAACTTGGCTAGTCTCACCATCCAGGTGGAGCCATCTGCCAGGAAAGCCCCCTCTATCTCCTCGGTGAAGGTGACATCACCTGACTCAGATGAAGACTTTATCTATGCAACTCTCTCTGTAGAAAGTGGTGACTCAGATGCAGGGATTGATTCAGTCGAGTTTGTGGATGGAGATCCGGGAAGACATTTCAGAGCCATCAGATCCTACTTTGGGAGCACTGAGTTCATGATTGTGTCAAACAAAGAGATAAACTGGTTACTTTACCCATTTGGTTTCAACCTCAGTGTGCAAGCCAAGGACAAGAGCAAGCCACCATTGTTCTCTCCTGTCAGAGTTGTCCACATACCTCCCTCCAAGTATGTTTCTGCCAGGTTTGAGAAAGAAGTGTACCGGGTCCAGCTCAGTGAATTTTCCCCAGCTGGAAGCCAAGTTGTTATGGTGAAGATCACACCAGTTGTCCCAAATCTTAAATACATTTTGAGACCTACTCCTGACAGCACAAGCTTTAAGATCAATCCTCACACTGGGCTGATAACTACAGTCAGAACAATGGACTTCCATGAGCAGTCTAGTTTTGAGCTTGAGGTTACAAGCAGTAACAGTCACACGTCCACCGCTGTTATTGTTGACATTACCGACTGCAACAATCATGCTCCAAGTTTTACTCAGTCTTCCTACCATGGGGCCTTTGATGAAAATGTCCCTCCTGGCACCAGTGTCTTAACAGTAAGGGCTACAGATGAAGATAAAGGAGACAATGGCTTTGTCACCTACAGCATAGCCAACCAGAAATCAGTTCCCTTTGTCATTGACCCCTATTCTGGTGTCATTTCCACCTCCAAGTCGATGGACTACGAGCTGATGCAGAGATGGTACCACCTGCGGGTGTGGGCGTCAGACTGGGGCTCACCCTTCCGCCGCGAGGCTGAGGTGCACGTCTCCCTCACACTGAGCAATGTCAATGACAACGCTCCTGTGTTTGAGAAGGCAAGCTGCAGTGGCACCATCCCACGGGACTTTCCAGTTGGGAGCCCTGTGGCCACGGTCTCTGCCATCGACAGCGATGAGCTGCAGCATATCAAATATGAAATCAAGTCTGGCAACGACTTACAGCATTTTGAACTGAATCCCATCTCTGGAGTAATATCCCTTAGAATATCTCTGCGAGATCTTCCTTCTGAACAGCCACTTTTCTACTCTTTGAAAATAACTGCAACAGACGGCGAGAACTACGCTTTGCCAACATCTGTAAACATCACTGTGGTCAGCCAAGGCCTCCCTGTCCAAATGCAGTGTGAGGAAACAGGAGTCTTGAAGCAACTGACAGAAACCATCATACACTCCATCGAGTCTCAGTCTCAAGGCCATGGGCAGGATGATGAAACATCTCTGAACTTGCACCTTATAAACCATAATGCTCCTAAGTTTGATGACAGCTTTCCACGATCCATTGATATCATAGAGACTGTTCCCATCAACTCAACTATTGCTGACCTTTCAGCCATTGATCCTGACACTGGTTTTAATGGAAAATTGGTTTATGTGATCTCAGATGGAAACGATGACAGCTGCTTTACAATTGACCTGGAACTGGGTCTCCTTCAAGTCCTTTCTCCTTTAGATCATGAGCAAACCAGCTTCTACATTCTCAACATTACTGTGTATGACCTTGGCACACCACAAAAATCATCTTGGAAACTATTGGCTGTGAATGTGTTGGATACCAATGATAATACTCCTAAATTCACTCAAGGTGCCTATTGGGTGGCAATACCAGAACATGTAGCAGCAGGGACAACAATAGCTCAACTGAAAGCAGAAGATGCTGATACTGATGACAATGGGAGAGTAAAATACTCCCTCCTAACCCCCACAGACAAGTTTGCCATTAACAGTGTCACTGGAGAAGTGACAGTTACAGGTGCTCTAGATAGAGAATTGTGGCCTTGCTATGTGCTGAAAATAGAAGCTAGGGACCAGCCCAAAACAGGCTTCCAGCTGTTCTCTGTCACAGACCTCGTTGTGACTCTGGAGGATGTAAATGACAACACCCCTCAGTGCCTTCCAGCCTTCAACAGTGTGAAGGTCCCCGAAGACCTGCCCGTGGGGACCGTTCTCCTGTTTATGGAAGCCTTTGACCCTGATGCTGGCTCTGGGGGGGAGGTGAGGTACAGCCTCGTCAACAATGAGGAGATGATATTTCATGTGGATAAGCTGACCGGGGCGCTCCGTTTGGACAAGGAGCTGGACTATGAGAAGAGGGACTCTTACAATCTCACCGTGCAGGTCAGTGACAGTGGGAAGCCCTTCTCTCGCTCTTCCCTCTGCCACCTGGAAGTGAACGTCATTGATGTCAACGAGAACTTGAACCCACCACGCTTTGCCTCCTTTGTCTTCAAAGGCTGGGTGCAGGAGAACAGCCCAAAGGGCACGTCAGTGATGATGGTCACAGCCAAGGACATCGACAGGGGCAAAGATGGAGAGGTTCAGTATTTCCTCCGAGAAGGCACTGGCCTGTCTGTCTTCCACATTGAAAAGGACACAGGTAAGGACTTCTTCATTTAATAGTGTCCCTTGAAGGCTTAAATTACGTGCTGTGTTTGGCCTGGCTCTTTACAATGTTCTTGCATTCAAGCCTTTCTTGATTGTGCAGGGATTTACTAATTTATGCCTGGATCTGGGTAGGAACAAGCAGGTGTTTTTCTCTTTAAAATAACAGCAGATCAATGTCTGTCCTCCCCCAAAAGAGGTCTTCCCTATCACCTGGGTACCAAAAATTGACCTCAGCAGCAGCAAGCCCCTCACACAATCTCACAGCCACACAAGGTGGGTTGTGAGTTTTTGTGACCAGCAAAGAGCAGGAAGCAGACTTGAGACTGCTCTGTTATCAAGGACTAAGCAGTCTGAGTTCCTTAAATCCCTCACAAACACTCCCTGTCCTCCTCCTAGGCACCATACGGACCATTGGATCGCTCGACCGAGAGGGAACATCTCACTACTGGCTGACTGTGCTGGCCCTTGACCTGGGAACAATTCCTCTGTCTTCTGTGACTGAAATTTATATTGAAGTCACTGATACCAATGACAACCCACCTCAGATGTCCAGGCCTGTCTTCTATGCCTCTGTGATGGAGAATTCCCCACCAAACACATCAGTCCTTCAGCTTGATGCCTTCGATCCAGACTCCAGCTCAGAGGGGAAACTGACTTTTCACATCCTAACTGGAAATCCTCAAGGACTCTTCACCATTAACCTCATTACAGGTAAGACTGACCCAGCTCAGCATCTGTTTTTGAGGCTTCCAAGTGCCCAGAGGATGTTACATATTCAATATAAACAGCCCACAAAGCTGCCTTTTTCACACTTTTCTGCTGCAGCAAAAGTCCCAGTCTCCAAATACACTCTGTGGGGAGTCTGAGGATTGAAACCCTCAACCTGAGGGCTGTGATTTGCTTCCATATGGCTCTTAGAATGACACAAATGTGCTGCTTTCAAAGCCCTAAACAGTTGCTTTTAATCTTCCCCCTTATAAACAACTGTCGCACAGCCTGAGCCAGGGAACAACACCCTTCTGGAGGTGACTGTTCCCGACACAGACCCAGGCAGGATTAACAAAAATGAATTCCACTGCACTCAAAGGCTCCACCCATTCTCCAGCACCATTAATGTAGTAAGTGTAGTAAGCCTCTTCTGCCATCTTCCTAGACTATATCTTTCATCTGAGGATTATTTACCAGATCTTCCAGAGCCATCAAAAACCCGCTGATGTTTTGTGTAAACAGCTTCCTCAAACTCTCCCAGCAGAGCTGACATTGGGCCAGTCTGGCAGGGAAAGCTGTGCCGAGCCCTTCATGCCATCAACTCCTGGGAGAAGAGGGAAGGGAGGGCACAGAGCCTGAGTATGGGAGAGGATTAATTGCATGACTTTGATCTCCTGGAGATGATAAAAGCAGTTCAGCTACTGCAGCGGGGTGGAAGCTTGCTCTCAGATGAGGAGCTGGGTGGATTGGAAACGGCTAGAGCTGCTCTCAGCTACGTGTTACCAGTGGTGTGATGGCTCTCTGGCAGTGCTGTACAGCTGCCTAGGAGGAGAATGGAAGAAAGAAATTATTATTATTATGAAATACTAAAATCTTTTTGTTACAAGAGCCTCACAGGGTGTGTTTACATGGCACTGTGTAAATGCACCTGGAGATGTCAGCTAACTGTGACCACTGCTGCCCACAGCTGGAGCTGTCTGTGCTGCCAGAAGCTTTTTAGCCTGGTCAGGACATTGCTCTGCCTCCAACTTTCCCACATAATCCAAACAGCCATGCACAACCCAGCCCCAGGACAGCTTGCACAATGCAGGGTTCTGCAGAAATGTTCCTTCAGAAGCCCTGTGGCATAAAACCACTGCCTTTTTGATGGGATGTGGAGCAGGATGGCTGTCAGGACACCGAGCTGGCTCCCCTCTTCAGCTGAGCAGCTGTGCACCCTGCAGGAAATTCAGCCTTTATGCTGCAGGCAAAGCTTTCAGCCCCATTTGAGTGCAAAGTCACGATCCAAGGCTGTTCCATAGCAAAATGGGTGACTCTGGCAAAATCCAAATGTTTGCTAATGAGACACCTCACCTCTGAGCCATCCCATTAATCCTATCTTAGACAAAAAAAGCTCTCTCAGGTATGAGTCATCTCTTCTCCATCTCTCCCTATGCTCAGGTGATTTGCATGAGAAGAGTGATAAGTTTGTCAGTTCTGAAAGAAACTCATAGGCTGATCTTATCTCTTGGACAGTTGCTGGAAGTCTCTTCTTTAAACCCTGAGCTTGGAGGTTGTTTAAGGTCCTGCTTCCAAGCCTGATGAGGATTCAGTTATCCATTATTTTACTTGCATGTCACCCAAAAGAACCTATAATTACCTGTGAACATTGGCATAAACGGAGCAGTTATACCCTCATGTTTACAGTATCTAAAGAGAAGTTATTTGCTGCTGCTGCCAGGAGGAATATCACAGCTTGTCTAACGTTCAGGGCCCTAGGCAGCCTTTTGGAAACCCAGCAGTATTTTCATTCTGCAGGCTAGTTGCTCCATTAAGTAGAATAAAATAATAATCCTTGGTCTCAGCTTGGTAGTGCAGTGCTGGAAGATGAACTGCTGTCATCCCCATTAGTGCAGGATTATATTAAAAAAAAAAAGGGTTATCCCACTGTAGGGCTGAAGACTGTGATCAAGACATCTCCTTTTTACCTATCTCACATGGTCATTGTCATCAAAGGACAGACAGATAAGTCACACTGGCACTGAAATAAGCCAGGACACAAGAGGGCCAGAGGTCACTCTGGGTTTCTCCTAGGTAGGACATTTCTGGTAGTGGCCTCTAGGCAAAGGGAGAGGAGGAGGAGGAGGAGGAAGCTCGTTCTCATCCTGTGTCTTAAGAGGAATTAAGGACCTGATGTACTGCTGCAGCAGGTATATCTACACCCAGAATAACCCTGCAGAATAGCTCTGGATAACCATTTAGGGCAGAGTGACACACTATTGCAAGTAACCTAGTTTGGTCCCTGGTTGTGTGTTTGATTCAGTGCCTTGACATGGGCTGGATTGTGGAGACATAACCAGCAGGGCCCCTTGACTTCTCCTGGCCTTGCAGGGGAGCCAGGAACAGCCATGGTAGCTGTCCTGGCTTCTCCAGCATTCCCAAACACCACAGAAAGGCTGTAAGTTCTCCAAGCTTTCAGTTCTCTAAAGAGGGTGGAGAAAAAGGAGGAAAATACATGAAAGGCTGATGAGAAGAGGGAACAAAACTGTGCGCTGAGATGAAAGCTCTGTGCCATGGGCGATGGAATCTCTCCAGCCCAGCCTGGCAGCTGGTGTGGAGCAGCGTTTGTGGGAGACAGGGGTAGAGAGATACATGGAGAGATGGGCAGATAGCAGGGATTGGGGTGTTCTTGGGCTGGAAAAGTTTTCAGGCTGTTTTGTTCAGGATTTGATGTGAAGGAGGTTTGAGTGCACACAGGGCCAGGAGGAACTGGGAGGCTGTGGCAGGAGGAGT
>NW_005054308.1:6245786-6304349 GCF_000277835.1 Geospiza fortis | reverse complement strand
CCTGCTGAAAGGCTGTTTGGAGAGTCCTCTTAGTTTGGGTTATTCGTCTCCAGCTCTTATCTAGTGCTTGTTCTTCTGGTGTTCCTTCTGCTGTGACAGTGTCCATTGCCTTCCCCAGGATGCCTCTGGTTCCCTGCAAGGAAAGATTTCTCTACAGGGAAGGACATCTTGCTCTTTAGGCTCAAGGGATGGTTGCATGGCTGCTCCCCAAAATCCACATAACACACAGATGAGCATGGAGTGCACAGTGGGGTCAGAGCAAGAGGTGGAGTGGTAGGAAGAGAAGGATAAAAAGGTTAAATGGAAACAGGAGTAAGACAAGAGAAGGAGGGTTTTAGGAGGACAACCTCTTCCCTTCTCAAGCTCTTGTGAAAGCCTCAGTGCCTGCAAACCTGATTCTGGCTATTTTAACTATCTTAGATTTTCCCCCCTGCAGCAAGGGCAGGGGGCCAGCAACCTCCACCCCAGCCCTGTTCTTGCCAGCAGAAGTTATTATTATTTTTGTTCCCTGACAACAGTGCCCTGGTAATTTTGGTGCTCTTGTTCCAACATGACCAGCCTTCCTCTCTGCCCTTTGCAGGCAGAAAGCAGGAGAGAGGCAGACAATCCTCTCTCACTGCTGTGTGTGGACAGGCTGCTGGAGCACAGCCTATGCCTGCCTGCATGCAGGCAGCAGAAGGCATTGTTCCTGGGCCTTCACCTGGATGCAGAGCTTGGCTAATTGGCCAGGTGCAATTAGGACCTTTGACAGTGTTGCTCAGTCTCTGTAGGATTCAGCAGAAACCATGAGGGCCTCATGCAAGAACACAAATACAGGACACCCACTCAACTCCATCACAGGTCCCATGGGACAGGCTGGATGGGGTTTTCCAGCAGGGCAGGGCACTGATAACTCACACACATGCACATGCACACACAAAACACTCATTAAAACTAAGCATGCACTTCCCAGGCCTTGTAGGGGACAGCAGAAAGAACCAAGGAACTGTGTCCCCAGGCCACTAAAGCTGATGGCAGCTCCCCTTTAATAACAGCTTCCACTTGCATTTTAGCCCTCTGGCCTCACAGGGTGTATAACCAAGCAGCACCAAATGGAAATGTGCATTAACTCCAGCTGGCCTCTCTCAGGAGCTGTGTGCAGGGTCCATCTCCCCAGCTGCAGGTGCTCTGTACCCGTGTGAACACTGCTGTCAGTTTGTGCATCTCAGCACCGCAGCTCCAAACGGGAATTAGGGTGATTAACCCTAATTAATTAACCACAAGGCCTTTCAGATCCCAGGGCAGAATGGTAACTGGCTCCAGAGGGGGAACAAGGAGCCGCGGTTGGGCACAGAGTAAGGGACAGAGTTTGCCTGGGGTCAGGAGGAGAAGCCAACCCTTTGCCTTGTGGCTCAGCAGATGTGAGGATGAAGCAAAAAAATTCCGTCTGGTGAGACTCCCAGCTGGGACACAGCACAGGTTATGTGATAGAGAGCAGAGTCAGCTCTTACTCCCCAGGAGAATGAGCATCTTCAGTGATACAGACATTCAAGTGTCATTAAATTCCAGTTCATCTGCCTTCACTACAGTCCTTCTCCAGCACTAGAAAGCTGAGCTATGATCCTGCTTTCTTTCATTTTTTTCGTTGAATCATGGAAGAATTTCAGGGTGTGGCCGAGCAAATCCAGATAGTTACTTTAGAGTGGTCAAGTTCCCTTCCATTGGCTGGCATGCAGTAATCCAGTACAAGCTAGGTGTTAGTCTGCTGCAACTGGATTTTGGAATCTGATAAACCAGAAGCATCCCCAGTGTGCACATGGGTGTCTGTTTCCAATATCTGTGTGTCCTGTGGGCTTTTTGGGCCAAAATTTTGAAGGACTCCCTGAAGCAGCTGCAGTTCTGGGCTCAATAGCCAACGTATTGGTAGTGAGGACAGGAACATCAGAGATCTCAGAGAGCTGCTGCTGCAATTCCTTCTCCAGGCCCCCATTAGAAGAGCATTTCCATGAGTTTTCCTGCTAATGGAGCCACACAGGCTCTCAGTAACCTGGGAAAGTTTTAAAAGCTCCTCAGCCAGCGGGCTCTCTGCTGAGTCCTCTTCACCTGCTGAAATGTTAAAAGGATGATTAGGGAGAGGAAAAAACCCACTATGACAGACAAGCAAACAGAATTTTTCAACCCATCTTGTCATAACGCATTAAGGAGTGTTGGTTTATGATTGTAAAGGCATCAAATAAATGTTTAGCACCATGGCTGGTGCCAAATGTGAATAACCCCAGAGAACAAGTGGAAACGGTGAACAAGAGTGTTCCAAGCAGCTGCTCCCTCCTTCAGCTGCCTCGTGTTTCCTGCAGCCATCTGAAGTTTTCTCCTGCTGTCATGCTCAGACAGACATACACAAAAGCTATGGTACACCTGAAGACAAGACTGTTAATTAAAGCTGTCTGGTTTTGCCCCAGAAATGAGAGTTGAGATGGGTTCATGCAGCTGGGATATACAAATCTTTCAGGGCACATGTGTTTCAAATCTTTCAGGGTGCATGTGTTCACACAGACATGGCATCCCATGGGAAGCATTTCCCAGGGTAGCATGAACCTGTGTCAGTGCTTGCTGTGCTCAGGGAAATTCACCCTGCCTTTTGTTGGTGTGAAGAAGCAGAGCTTCACAGGGAAGAGAGAGACCTTGATAACTGGGAATGGACAAAAAACTCACATGTGTCAGCCTTGATGACTTTCAGGAGGTGAAATGTTACATATACCATTTCCATCATTGGTACAGCAGTTGTAAAATGATCTGGAGCTGCTTTTCTCCAAAAGTGAAAAGTCAAGGCACTGAGCAAGGACTGTTATGAAACCAGACATGGAAACAGAAGCCTCAACTCCATCCTTTCCACTCTTGCATCTACTCAGCTTAGTTATTGACAGGCCAAAGAGGGGCAATTATGATGTTTTTGTTTCAGCTGTAGTTTATTGTAGCCACAGTTCTTCCCTCCTGCATCCAACCTATTCCCTGTGGTTAAACTACTGTGTATTTTTCAGAAATCCCTCAAATCTTGCAGTTGTTGGAGGACTCACCGTGTGTCTCAGCAAGGCTTAAGTAATATACCAACATTATTTTCGACTGTGTACCTTATTTTTAGCCTGAATGCATTTGTTCTAGCAGTTGAGTAGAGGGTATTTCCCAAGACAGAAGACAAACTTTTGTCAAAACACTGTAAATTACAGAGAGCAATGTTCAGCAGAGGAAAAACAGGAGTAGAGACTTGTTAAGAGACTTGTTAAGAGGCCAGACTTGTGCCAGCACATGCAGAATGTTTCTTACTTAGAGGCATAAGAAAAGTTTTGTTTTCGTGGTCCTGCAGCTTTTCTCACCTAATGCCTTGCCAACCCTCAACTGGTGCAGGCATCTGGTGGGTGTTCCCCCTCCTCCGTGGTCTCTGTGATCAGAGAGCAGCAGCAACACCTCCACAGAGGGATTCAGGCTGGGAGGGGATGGGTTACCCTCTGGGGGTATCTGCCTTTCTCCTCTGATCACAAAGGGAGCCTGAAACAGGACAGGTGGGCAGGCTGATCTTGGGCATTCAAGGATCTGATCAGCCCTGGCTTTTCTTGCATGCTGAGTCTTGGAGCTCAAAGGGTTTCTTTCTTGGCAGGTCTGATTTCCACGACTTCACGGCAGCTGGATCGAGAATACAAGGCTGAACATATCCTAGAGGTGGGTAATGATGATTGTAATTAGCTTTATTTACCTACAAGTGTATTAAGTCCTCAAAGGGTTTTCCTTGCAAGTTGGAGCACAGAGAAAGAATCTCATCCCATCAGCTCCCAACTGCTGGGAAACTTAATTAAATGGTGTATGTTAACCCAAGAGACAGCTGCAGCAGTACTGCAGGGTTTATTATTTTCTTGCTGAGGACTGGAGCAAAAGTTCTGTTCTGGAAGCTGTGGGAATGCAGGAAGGGGACTGGAACTGTCCTCTAGCAGGATGGTTTATACATTATGGGGGAAAGAACAAGCCAGAGAAATCCACCCTCATTTATCTCATTGTATCAGATATTGCTGTGTAGCTTTGCTCACCAGCCCCCATCTCCAGCTGCTCACAGCTACGAGTATTCCCATCAGAGGGATCTGGAGGTTTTTGAGCCTATCAGGGTCTATCATTTCTGTCTGCAATGCAACATGCTGGGAGCATGCACAGGCAGGGCAGGGTGAGGATGGCTGGTACCTGGCCAAGCCATGGCAGTACAGATGTTTTCAGATCTCTAATCTGTGTGTGATCTCTAAAGACCAGCCTGACCCACTGCCCAGAGCAGCTGGAGGCAGGAGCCCTGCAAACTCGTCCCCTGTGCATGGACACTGCCAGCTGCAGCCACCAGGCTTTGCCCTGCAGAGAGGAGCAGTGCCTTTGGAATGTTGAGATACAAATGCAGACCCACACAAAACCCCCTAGCTGAGTCCTTGCCCACCAGGCTGGAGGCTGGCTGGTCACACTCCAGGTCACCTAAGAGCCCTGTCACCTCCTCCCTTTGCTTGCTGACAGGTGGCTGTCTCTGACAACGGAGAGCCAGCCCTGAAGTCCACCAGCAGAGTCGTGATCCAAGTCCTGGATGCCAACGACAGCCCTCCCAGCTTCCCCCACAAGCTGTTCATGGTGCAGCTCCCAGAGAGAGAGGCCTCGGAGACGCCGCTGCCGGTGTACAGGCTGATCGCCTCCGACCGTGACCAGGGCCAGAACAGCCAGATCACCTACACCATCGAGGAGGAGGAGGAGGGCATCTTCACCATCAACCCCACAACCGGCACAGTCTTCTCCAGGAAAGCTTTTCCTGCCTCTGAATACAACATACTCACGGTGAGAGGAGAGGGAAACACAAAGAGCTGATGGGGAGAGACAGGCGGAGAGGGGAAGAGAGAAAGGGGGTCAGAAAGAGAAAGGATAAAAGGAAAGAGATGGAGAGAATGCAGCAGTGGAGAGGAGGAGAACTTGAATAAGGCAAATGTGTTAAGATGGAAAGCGGGAGGGAATGGTAGGAATGCAGAAGGTAGGAAGCTATTAAAAATGGACAGTAAATTTAAAGTTAACTGTCCAACCTGCCTTCAGAGAGGAATTGATCCATGATCCCATATGGATGTGGACCCAAACCTGAGCAGTCTTTGTGTTCCATCATGCCTCTATATGGCATTCTAGAGCATGACATCCCATGGCTGCATCAGGCCATGGAGCTTGGATGTGGGTTCAAAGCCTTCCCACAATCTATGGGTCCTTGCAAACAAGGCTTGTGGTCCAGGTCTCTGCTGTGGATAGAGCTTGGCAGATTTACTTGATGGTAAAGAGGAATTTGGGTTGCATGGCTCTGCCTTGGAAGCAGCCCGAGCATGGACCACTGCCTCAGGATCTGTTTAGTGGGATTTTGGGCACACTGGGAGCTGAGACTCACAGTGGGTGGGAGAAGGAGCTTTCCATGGAACTCCCACGAGCTAACTCAGCTTTCTCCCTGGGTGCACCTGCCTTCCTCTGCAGGTCAAGGCCACAGATGGTGGCAGCCCCCCGCTCTCCTCCCACGTGAGGCTTCACATCAGCTGGGTCGCCCGGCCCGGCCCTTCCTCAGAACCCCTGGCTTTTGATGAGCCCCACTTCAACTTCGCCGTGATGGAGACAGATCCTGTGAACCACATGGTGGGAGTGATCAGCATCGAGATGGGCCCCAGCCAAGTGTGGTTTAATATCACAGGTGAGGCACAGAAATCAGAGCAGTGTCCATGAGCGTTTGCTCTGGCTCCCTTGGCTTTCAGCACTCGCATGCCTGAGCTAATGGAATTGTTTGCTTTAGGTGTATGTGAGCTAAGGGGAAAGCTTTCTCACAGGCACCAGGAGGTTTAAACAGCCATTAGACAAAGCTGCCCATCCAAGGCCTCTGGTGCCAAGTGCAATTACCCAACACATTTCTTTAATGGCAGTCTGGAACTTGCCTGTGTTTGAGGCGTTCTCCGATGTCGCACGAAAGGCAGGGCATGCCAGTGCCAGCTCCTCCTGGGAATCAAGTGACGCTGGTGGTTTTGTTAAAACTGCCTATGAGGATCCAGGTGTGTGGCTGAGTGTTACAGATACCCCCTGTATCTCTCTCCATGTTGAGTCTTGAGCAGGGAATGGAGAAGGAAGCATTCCTCAAAGACCTGGTCTGCCCTAACTTGTGGGACTCTCCCTTCCTCCTCACCACATCCCAGGGGTGATTTAGACATGGAATGTGGAACTCTAGGGCCTCCTTCAAGACACAGGATTCAGAGGGGACATGGGCTGTCACCCCAGGGGACTCTCCAGGCAGCATGTGCAGAACTGGTCCTACCAACAAGGGCCAATTGTGCTCATGTAATTTGATGTTTTGAAGTGGTGCCCCAGTCTACCTTGCACAGCCTTTCCCTGGTACTGCCTGCAGGGCCTGCCCTTGTCAGACAAAGCCTTAATTGGGCAAGTGAATAGTTTTTCCCCTTACTGTGTTAGGGCAAGGATAATGGTGTATAAATACAATTAACCAGCAAGAGATACAACCCTACAAGGAGCAAGACAATATCAGTGCAAGGTTTATCTGGCATTAGTAGTGTCTGCTTGGGTCTGCAGAATTAACGGTGTATTCCTCTGAATATTATCCCATCATTTCCCTGCTGAGTGCTGGAGCATAGCTTGACCTCATCTTTCCCAGTTCCTAGAGCTCCAAGTGATGCTGAAGGCTCTCTTGGTTTCTGTCCTGGTGGAAAAGGACAGGATTTTATTTTCCCTGCAAGGGAAGGAAAGCCTCATGGTAGCTGGCATCCAAGGGGGGGATGCAGAGAAACCTTCAGCACCTCATTCAAAGTTTCACCTTCCCCAGACCACAATCACTCTGTCACTGGGATTGATGTAGTCAGCAAAAACTCTGACAAAGCAACATTGCTTTTCATCTCTTTCCTTTTCTGGGCTTCTTCTTTTCATTGGGCACTGTGCACAGGGAGCTCTTCTGTCTTTTCTCAGGGAAAGACATCCATGGGTCTCTCTCCCTCTGTCTCTGCTTCTTTGTGTCTCCTTCCCAGCAGGAGAGCAGTGTTCCAGATGGCTGGTGAGCACTGCATTCCTCCAGCAAGGAAAGAGATGTAATTTTACATCCAGCAAAGATTTTACCAGCTGGTAATAGAATAAAGCAGAATCCAGAGCACCCAGTAGCCAGGAAGGAAGAAGTTGAGACCTGAGATAAATTACAGGAAACTGTTTCAGCTTCTCCATTTCTCAGAGCAGCTTTGCAGGATTTAATGTGCAAGAGGGGCCCAACAGGCCCTAGCAAGTGAGGCATGAGAAAGGAGCTGCCATGCCAGGGCTGAGCAGCAGTAGGGTGAGGGACAGCCTTCTGCTGCTGAGCTGCTCAGGCCTGCTGTTCCTGGCCATTCTCAGCCATCTGGGTTGGAGGCAACAGGCTCTGCTCACCCTGGAAGCACCGTCTGCCTCCCCAACTGTTGGAGTGTTGGGAATTCAGGGAGCTCACAGGCTCCCAGCCGTGGTGATGAGGACCATTGCTGATATGCTCACAGTGTGACTTTGAATCAGAAGCCAGCAAGAGCCCTGTTCTACCCAGCAGGTCCCTGGTCCATGCTAAGCCAGCGATGGTGCATGGCTGGAAACCTTGTGCAAATAAATCAATGCTCAAATGGGCCTGTTGCAAATCTAGCCAGGACATCACATGCATAAGTGCATCCTTTCCCCTTCTCTCCTCCTCCTCATTTTCCCTCATTCCCCTCATCTTGCTTTTCACACTCCTTTGTCACCATCTGTGACTATCCCTTTGTCCAGTTTTGCCTTGTCCTCTCCATCTCCTGTGTCCATCCATCTATCTATCTATCTATCTATCTATCTATCTATCTATCTATCTATCTATCTATCATCTATCTATCTATCTATCTATCTATCTATCTATCTATCTATCTATCTATCTATCTATCTAATCTATCTATCTATCCATCTATCTATCTATCCATCTAATCTATCTATCTATCTATCTATCTATCTATCTATCTATCTATCTATCTATCTATATATCCATCTATCTATCCATCTATCTATCCATCTATCTATCCATCTATCTATCCATCTATCACATGTTGTTTTGAGTTTCCAGGTTTGGAATAACCCTTACCTGTGGCACTATCCCCAGTCTAGCTGACTGTAACTGCTCTCTTGTTTCCCTGTCTCCCCCGTGTCCCAGGTGGTGATGATGACATGGATTTTGACATTGAAAAGAGCACAGGCAGCATGGTCATTGCAAGACCCCTGGATGCAAGGAAGAAGTCAAGCTATAACCTCACAGTAGAAGTCACTGATGGGTCCAGTACGATCAAAACCCAGGTAATGTTTTTTTCTTTAGTGGAGACCATGTTGAGAGGGAGCATATGCCAAAGGGAACCTTTCCTCTGGGTCTGCTGAGCTCTGGATCAGGTGCCAGGCACAGGAATGTCCTCACACTGTGATCCTCCGTTACAGTGTAATGGAGTGACAGTGTAATGGAGGATCCTGCAGTACACAGATCTTATACCAAGCTGAGATTGTTTTTATGTTGTTGGAAACACAGCTGGTCTAGGAAAGCTTGGATCTTTCCTGTTGATCCCAGGCAGCACACAGGGACATATCCACACCACCAGCCAAGCTGGGGTGGCAGTTCACACACTCAGACCCCAACTTGGTCTCAGCTGCTCAGGCTGAGTTACAGCAATCTGGGACAAGGGAAATGTGTACACGGTTAGGTCAGGCTTGGGTCTGTGTTCCCGTGTCAGGGGTGTTCCTGGGATATGCTAGCCCACGTACAGCCAGCACAAATCCATCTGCAAGAGGTGAGGTCAGGCCCAGGGAGTGAGTGAGGCAGCTGCAGAAATGCTGTGTGCTCGAGTTGCCACATATAAAGTAAGTGCTGGTAAAAGGAGGCACTTCACTCTAAGGCATGTCCCTGAGCCCCAGCTAAAATGATGAGGTTTTGCCCATCCTTACTACCCTGAGGAGGGGTGTTCAAGGCATGATCTTTCACTAGTCATTTTCTCCATGCATAAGAAGCAGCCAAAAATCCAGCCCTCAATGCACAGGAAGACCTAGGATGTGAGTCACCTGTCAGTAATGCTGATCATGGGAAATTCAGTGTGGGGGATGATGAGTGAGGAACTCCACCATTCCTGTGAAACGTGATGCTAACGGATGGCCACATGTCTCAGCCATCTTCAAGTATTGTTCCAAATAAACAAACAAAGCCCCACCTTGCCTAATGTGCATTCCATGCCACCTTGCATCTCATCCCCACGTTTATTTTGGCACTCAAGGCCGCTAGCAGATGTCAAGAAACCTGCTCGTGTAAAACCCCCATGGCATGCTCAGGTTTCCTAAAGGAAGCCAATTATTACACTTGGTTGAGGCTTCCTAAGATGCAGGAGGCACATCAGTAGGAGGGTCAGGACAGCCAGGGTAGGAGACCACACAGGAGAACGCAGTGACTTCCCCAGCAGGATTCAGGATTCCCGGCATGTGCTGTTAAATGCAGAGAGGAAAACTTGGCTAAAAAGGGTAGAACAGAAATTTTGCTCCTCCACACACTTGCTGCTCTTGAGATAGGCCAGACCCTCCCTTCTTTAACCACACATCCCCTTCTGTCAGCTTTCTGTTGAGTAAATTATGGGGGTTGCTGTGTAGGCACCAGCCAGCAGCAAAGCTGGCACCACGGCTGAGCTGCTGCTGCTTTCCATGGCAGGTTGTGACTGTTTCCCCACGTGCCAAGTGCAGGCACGTTCACTCTGAATGCCTTGCCAGACCGGAGAGATTTTGAACAAGGAAAGGAAGCAAACTGAAAAACACAAAAGGGGAAAGCACAACAGGTTTTCCTTGGGATGAAGGACAAAGGGGCTCCCGGTCATCACGGATGGCAAAGCTCCAAGAGCTGGAAAACTGTGATGGTTATGGCACTCAGAGTGTGTCAACACCCAAGAAGGATTGGAAGCTGAGATTTTACATGGCTGCATGTCCAGTTGCTGCCCTCACTGTGCTGTCTCCCCCACAGGCATTTATCCACGTGATTGACATCAACCAGCACCGTCCCCAGTTTCTTCAGAGCCACTATGAGCTGAGGATTCCTGAAGATACCCCCTCAGGGAGAGAAATCCTTCGAGTCAGTGCAACAGACAAGGACAAAGGAAAGGGGCTCATCTACACCATCCATGGCAGTGTGGACCCCAAAAGCACAAGACTTTTCCAGCTGGATCCAGGCAATGGAGCCCTCACAACAGCAGAAGGCTTCAGTTCCCAGCCCATGCCTCAGCACACCCTCACAGTGATGGTGAGTCCTAACCAAGCCCAACCAAGCTGAGTCCACCGGTTTGGCCAGGATATATGGGTCACTGGAGAAATTAAAAGTGGTTTTAGTCTTTGAGGTAGGACTTGTGTGGAACAATAGGGAAGAGGAAAGCAGGGTGTTAACCTTTACTATATGGCTAAATGTAGTTAACACCCTGCATTCCTCTAACCACCTTCTTTGGAGCGCCACTGGATTCTTACAAAAGAAAACACAGTGTGTAATTGTTAATGTTTGCTTTCAAATTCAAGGCTGAGCTTTGGTTCTGAAACTTCCAGGCTCATTCCCAGCTAGGGTTGGTACCATTGCAAAACACCCATCTCTGTATACAGAGTGCTGATGAGTTACTTGGAAGATGGTGCAGGCAAGACTGGCTTGTCCCTGGGTGTGACTGTTCCTGCTCTCTCTCTGCCATTCAGGTACGAGACCAGGAGGTCCCCATCAAGCGGAACTTTGCCCGAGTCATCGTGCACGTGGACAGCTGCAACCTTCACCCTCCCCAGTTCAGCAGCATCCATTACGAAGCAGAAGTGCTGGACTCTGCTGTGGTGGGCACAGAGGTCATACAAGTCAGAGCCCTTGATCAGGACCAGGGAGCTAATGCTGAAATCCACTACTCCCTTCAGGCAGGTGAGAGCCATGCCACAAGATGGTTTAGGTTGTGATCATAACTGCATTATCATGCTCTAACTGGTGGCCACTTGACCAGCTTTCTCTAGCTGTTGCAAGGAACATCAAATGGCTGCACAGTTCTAAAATGTGATTTTCTTCCTACCCAGAAAAAATCCAGAGTGAGTAGGTAATGTCCATATTATGGATTATTAGCATCTTTTCTTAAGAAGACAGCTTAATGTTGAGTCACTGGTCAAAGAAAAATAGTGACTGGACGAGTTAGAACAGCCTAAAATCTGCTTCTCTTTTTCCATGGGAACTATAAAGTTGTTAGGCAGAAGTACTCCCAATTCCCACAGGAGTCATCATCATTCCACTATTTCTACCAAGAAACACATCCTCAAGGAATGGTGAGAACCCTCTCAGCATTGACTGGTGGTGGTTTTGAGTCATTCATGCTCAATGGGCAAATATTTTACCATTCACTATAAAGGTTAAAATTTAAGTATTTATGTCTGTGCCACACGGCCTATTTAGCCTGTAAAAACTCTTTGCAGGAGACAAGCCATCCTTTGCTCCATCTTTCTCACTGCAATTTAGATCAAGGACTGAGGAATTTAATTGCTCCTGAAGTATTGGTAATTACAAGCATGACAGGGCTTGAAGGAACTAGTACTGTCTGTGCTACCATGTTCTGCACACGAGGCAAAAGCTTCAAGCACATGCTCTGCCACCACTAAATATGCTTAAATTAGAAGGGTGTTTATCTCCAATTTACATTTTGATTGATTCAAATGTTAGCTCACAGATCTCAATGGGTTTGTTGTTCTTACAATTAAAATTATTTAGAAATGAATTAATTTCTCTCGGTAGAAGAAACAGATGTTAATCAGGTCTGCAATCAGGAGAATCTATAAAAAAGAATTGCAGAAAACAAAGACCAGTAAAGTGTCTGCATTCTTCACTCTGTAACTTCTCTCCTTGCAGGTAATGGGGGAGGCTTCTTTAGCATCGACCCATATTCTGGAATTGTTACAGTTGCCCAGAAACTGGACCCATCCAGGCAGGACCGATTTACTCTCATTGTAAAGGCAGAAGATCAGGGGTTTCCTCAGCTTAAAGATTCTGCTACAGTACATGTCCACATTAGACCCTCGGACCGAACCCCTCCAAAATTTCCAGAGGCTGAATACATCACAGAGATCAGCGAATCTGCTGCCATTGGCTCTCCTCTGATCCAGGTTTCAGCCACAAGCTTGTCACCAGTCAGCTATGAAATAAAAGATGGAAATGGAGATGGAGTGTTCTCCATGAACTATCAGTCAGGCCTTATTTCCACTCAGAAGAACTTAGATTTTGAGCAGGTGTCTTTTTACCAGTTGAAAGTCCGCGGTACCAACATGGCTGGAGCATTTATGGACGCAGTGGTGCTCATCTATGTCATAGATGAGAATGACAACGTGCCTGTCTTCGTTAAGCCTTCCTTCATTGGCTGGATCATGGAGAATGCCCCATCCCAAAGCATGGTTCTGGATGAAAGCAATGCTCCCCTCGTCACCTATGCAACAGATGCTGATCAAGACTCCAATGCTTTGCTGACCTATGAGATTTTGGAACCAGAGGCACTGAAATATTTCACCGTGGATCCCAGCACAGGGACACTGACCAGTCGTGCTGATATAGACTATGAGCTCACCCCAGTTTTCCACTTCAGTGTACATGTGCACGACAGTGGAAATCCCAGCTTGTTTGCATCCAAGCCTGCCAAGGTCACAATCCATGTTAAAGATGTCAATGATTCACCTCCAGTCTTTCTCAAAGACACCTATGACATTTCTGTCTTGCTCCCTGCCCACCCAGGGATGGAGCTTTTGTCAGTGCAAGCGAAAGATGCAGACTCGGAGGTGACCTACAGCATCGTGGAAGGGAACCTTGACAATGCTTTCCATATCCATCCACTAACAGGTCTCATCTCCATTCTTAACACAACTGGCCTGAGAAGCTACCAAGAGCTCACAGTCAGAGCTGGTGATGGCTTGTATAAGAGCACTGCTCTGGTTAAGCTAAATTTAACTCGGGCACAAGGTACCAGCTTGAAATTTGAGCAAGATGTATATACAGCAACTGTGATGGAGAACTCCACAGATGAGAAGACTCTAACCATTCTTGGAGTCAAAGGGTATCAGCTAAATGAACCCCTTTCCTACTCACTTTTGAATGAAAAGGAAAGGTTCAAAATGATCCAAGCCTCTGGAGTTCTTCAGACCAAGGGTGTGAAATTTGACCGCGAAATGCAAGACATGCACGAGGTAGCTGTGGAAGTGAAGGACAACAGGAAACCACCAAGAGTGTCCCAAGCCACAGTCAGAGTTTATGTAGAGGATGTCAATGACAACCCCCCACAGTTTGAGAATGTGCCATACTATGCCTCGGTGCAGGATGGCACAGAGCCAGGGGATGTCCTTTTTCAGGTGTCAGCAACAGACAAAGATATAGGGGATAATGGAGCTGTTACCTACTCATTTGCAGAGGAATACAAATACTTTTGGATTGACCCTTACCTTGGAGACATCTCCCTTAAGAGGCCTCTTGACTATCAAGCATTAAATAAATACAACCTCCGGGTCGTTGCTAAGGACAAAGGAGAGCCTCCCCTGCATGCTGAAGAGGAGGTTGTGATCAGTGTGAGGAACAGATCCAACCCTCTGTTCCAGAGTTTGTACTACCGAGTGAAGGTGCCAGAAAACGTCCCCCCATACACATCTATCCTCCACATCCAGGCCCGCAGCCCCGAAGGCTTGCGCCTCATCTACAACATTGTGGAAGAAGATTCCCTGAAACTCTTCAACACCGACTTCAAAACTGGTGTCCTCACTGTCACAGGGCAGCTGGACTACGAGCTAGAGACGAAACACACATTCACTGTTAGAGCCACAGACACAGCACTTGGATCCTTCTCAGAAGCCAGAGTAGAGGTGGAGGTGGAGGACATTAATGACAACCCTCCCATATTTTCTCAGATCATTTACACAGCGTCTGTCTCGGAGAGTTTGCCACCACAGACCCCTGTTGTTCAGCTCTTTGCCTCTGATAAGGATTCGGGCAGAAACAAAGTGGTCTCCTATCAGATCATGGATGATGGTTCAGATGCTGCCAAGTTCTTTAATATTGATGCCAGCACAGGGCAAATAACAACAGCTCAAGCGCTTGATTATGAAACAAATCAACAATTCCGCATGAAAGTCAGAGCTGTGGATCACGGGGTGCCTCCACTCAGTAGCGATGCTCTGGTAATCGTAGATGTGACAGACATCAATGACAATCCCCCTGAGTTCAGCCAGCTTCAGTATGAAGCCAAGGTCAGTGAAATGGCTACATGTGGGCACATTGTGATCAAAGTCCAGGCCCTGGACCCCGACAGTGGAGACACGACCCGGCTGGAGTACGTGATCCTCTCAGGTAATGACAACAGGCATTTTGCCATCAATAGCACTTCTGGGATAATATCCATGTTCAACCGCTGCAAAAAGGACTTGGAGCCATCTTACAGTCTCAGAGTTTCTGCTTCAGATGGAGTTTTCAAGAGCACTGTGCCTGTGTATATCAACACCACAAATGCCAACAAATACAGCCCCTCTTTCCAGCAGAATGTGTACGAGGCAGAGCTGGCAGAAAATGCTGAGATAGGAACCAAAGTGATTGAGCTGCTGGCTATTGACCCAGATGGTGGCCCATATGGCACCATAGACTACACCATCATAAATAAACTTGCCCATGAGAAGTTCTCCATAGACAATAAAGGCTGTATTGCCACACTGCAAAAACTGGACAGGGAAAATTCCACAGAGAGAGTCATTGCCATTAAAGTCATGGCCAAGGATGGGGGTGGGAAGGTGGCCTTCTGCACTGTCAAAATAATCCTTACAGATGAGAATGACAACCCACCTCTGTTCAAAGCCTCTGAATACACCCTGTCCATCCAGTCCAATGTCAGCAAAGGCTCCCCTGTCATCCAGGTACTGGCTTACGATGCTGATGAAGGTGCAAATGCAGATGTCATTTACTCTGTTGACTCTGTGGAAGATGTGGCAGAAGACCTTGTGGAGATCAATGCTGCCACTGGGGTTGTTAAGGTCAAGGAGAGTCTTATTGGTTTAGAAAACAGAGCCTTTAACTTCAAGGTGAAAGCTGAAGATGGCAGGCCCCCTCACTGGAACTCCCTTGTTCCAGTGAATCTCCAGATTGTCCCCAGGGAGGTGACATTGCCAAGGTTTTCTGAGCCCCTTTATACATTCTCTGCATCTGAGGATCTTCCAGAGGGGTCAGAAATAGGGTCAGTCAAAGCTTTTGCAGAGGATCCCATTATCTACAGCCTGGTGAAGGGAACCACTACAGAAAGTAACAAGGACGAGGTGTTCACACTGGATGAAAAGACAGGGGCTTTGAGAATCAAAAAACCTATGGATCATGAGACCACCAAGTGGTACCAGGTTGATGTCATGGCTCACTGCTCACATCTGGAGACTGAGCTGGTCTCTCTGGTCTCTGTGAATATCCAAGTGCAGGACGTGAATGACAACAGACCTGTTTTTGAGGCAGATCCCTACAGAGCATTTGTCATGGAGAACATGCCTTCAGGAACCACAGTCATTCAAGTGACAGCTAATGACCAGGACATGGGAAGTGATGGGCAGGTGACCTACAGTCTGGAAGCAGAGTCTGGCAGCCTCCGCGGGCTGTTCACCATCGACAGCGAGAGCGGGTGGATCACCACCCTGAAGGAGCTGGACTGCGAGGAGCAGGAGACCTACCGCTTCTACGTGGTGGCCACTGACCATGGCAGGAAGGTGCAGCTCTCTTCCCAAACCCTGGTGGAGGTCACGGTGTCTGATGAAAACGACAACGCCCCGCAGTTCACCTCAGAGTTCTACAGGGGTTCTGTCATTGAGAACGCGGAGCCGGGGCAGGTCGTTGTCACCCTGAGCACCGTCGACGCCGACATCTCCGAGCAGAACCGCCGCGTCACCTGCTACATCACCGGTGAGTTGGGCCAGACTGTGAATCTCCAGTGGGCAAGGGGAGAGTGTCATCTCAGAGTGAGGGTTTGAGACCTTGTCTTACAGGTTGTCAGTACAGAAATAGTGTTACGCTGACGGTCCTGTCAGAAGCAGGAGATGAAGGCTGAGCTCTGTTGTGAGCTGGACTCGAATCTGGGGAATACAAAACTCTTTAGTAACTGCAGTGGGTTGATCATTAAAATATGAATGATGATTAAAATAATTGTCTCACCACTGAATTGTCCTATTTCTCTGGGAATAAATAAATAAGATACATATAAGTAATTATATGTAACTGCAGTGGGTTGATCATTAAAATACGAATGATCATTAGAATAACTGTCTCACTACTGAATCGTCCTATTTCTCTAGAAATAAATAGATAAATAAGATACATGTAAGCAATTACGCTGTACTGTAGAAATATTTATTTACACTTTCTTAACAGAGGAATATTTAAGACAGTGTAATTGTAATACCTATTGGAAGGACAGGAGAGGCAGTACAGCAGGAAGGAAGATTTTTCTCACACAGATACTGTGATCTCTGTTTTAAGTTCTTTGACCCAGCTTTTTCTCCTGCCAGCACTGCAGTCAGTTTACACATCACACATATACCTGTAGCCTGCTTGTGTTTTTTAATAACTATATATAACTTCTTGGTATTAAGTGTGTTTCCTACAAAACCATTTAGAGGTTGGCTTAATAACAAGGCTGCAGATAGTCACTCTGTGCTGGAGAATATTTAAGACTATCTCGTCAATCTTAGTAAAGGTTTTGGCTAACAAGAAATACTAAAAATTATTCTTGCATCCCTGAAACATCGCATGTGCCAACTAAAATTAACCACTGCTGTAAAATAACTAAAAAGTTACACTGGAATGTTTGTTCCACATCTGCACAAGTAGAAGCTTGCTTTTATGGTATTTTTTGACCCTAAAGGGTCTTTCTAAGACCTGGGGCAGATCCTTCAAATTAAAATGTTTGTTCAGGCTCAAACGAGGACCCTTCAGGGTCAAAACATTAGGCCAGATCATGCTGCAGCCTGTTATCTATTATTGTAACCATCTGAAACAGGGGAGGAATGCTGGTGCTTTCATTTGGTTTATGGCATGCCTAGGTATTTGCAAGCCTTTGAGAGGAAAGATATAATCCATTATGTATTCACATTTCTGCCATCTTAAAGGTAGTAGTAACTTCCAAGTACTTTAAACCTGAGAGGATGCACACTTATGTTAGGGGTGAACACCTTCTGCTCTCCACATACAAACACAGATCAAACTTTACAAATAAACACGGAAATGCAGCAAAAGAGAGGATTAGATGAACACAGAGCCCAGCTTTCCCCTCTCCACATTGATTTCAAACACACAGAAACTAAATCTGGGCATGGGCTGGTGTTTCGCAGCATCAGAAGAAGAGCTAGTACAGGTGTCATTGTGCCTCCACAGCCTCATCACTGCTGCACAAATGAAAGCAGAAAGGGAGTGAATTTAATTTACCCCACTGTGTGAGACCCTTGAGAGTCCAACACGAGCAGATTCCACAGCCAGCTCTCTTCACTGACCCCCATTGCCTGTTGCCTTCCTCCTGGGTCAGCAGAGAGCTCCAGCTCCTTCCCAGGAGAGAGGGATTCTCCTGTGGCAGCATCCAGCCTGTTTAAAATCCAACATGTGTAACAACAGTAGGAGCAGCATGGATCTGGTGGACCAGAGAGCCTGCCTAGTCTGGATTTACCTGTCTCTCATAATTTGGCTCTTAGAGAAACAAAAAGTAGTTCCAGAAAACAAAGCTATATGTTAAATACCTCTACAGGTTAGAGGAAGTACAGCTGTACATGGTACCATAACAGTAAGATCCAAACCATGTCTGCAGGGTGTTGACAACTCTCAAATCCTTTTAGGAACATGCACAAAAAAGACTGACAGGCTCTGGGAAGGTGAGACAATGTGGTTTTGAGGCAATGAATATGCACATCTGCAGAACATTACTGACTTTTCTGCAATCATTTGTTTCCTTCTCCCACTGTAATGTGCAGACAGGGAATAGCTAAATTGTGCAGGGTATTTCCCAGCCGTGCAGTGAGGTTGACCAAAAGCTCCTCACCTGCTGGATGTGCCACCAGTGCCCTCTCTGCATCACCACTATGAGGCAGAGTCATGGAGTCATTTGGGTTGGAAAAGACCTCTAGGACCGTCCAGGTCCTTCAGGTCTCCTAAGGAGCCGTCAGTGGACACACCCATATTCTGTTTCCTTATCCCTTCTGATTTCCAGCCCTTAGTAAATGCCTTTTTTATTTTCTTCCTGCCCCCTTCTAGAAGGAGATGTACTGGGACAGTTCACAGTTGATCAAATTGAGGGCGAATGGACAATTTCTTCCAAGAAGCCTCTGGACAGAGAAGATACAGAGAAATATCTCCTCAAGGTTATGGCCTCTGATGGGAAATTTCAGGCTACCACCGAAGTGGAAATTTTTGTACTGGATATCAATGACAACAGCCCTGAGTGTGGCCAGGTAAGACATCTGTTCTGGGACATCAGGGCATAAAGGGAGATCCTGGGAGGGAAAGAACACAATAGAAAAGAAGAAAGAACAGGCAGAGCATGTTAAAGGATTTGGCTTGTCATAATTCTTCTCACACGATCCTGTTGCTTTGGTTATGCTTAACAATTTTAATTAAGCAGCATGTCAAGCAAGAATATTAAATCTAGCCTCCAAGCATGTTTGCCAGAAGCAAGTGAGAGCCTAAGCATTATGAAGAGTAATTTTTGGAGATAAACAATGCCAGGAAGCCTCCTGGGAAGGGGCATGTAAATTACTGAGTTTTATATCCTGCTAAGCTGGGAGATTCCCATCAGGAGGTTTGCTGCTGTAGAGAGCTGATCGCTGGTGTGGACGTCACCCGTGGTGAGAACGAACAGAGGTGGTTACTTCCCAAAGGAGATTCAAAGGCTTGTGTGAAATGAGCTCACTTGTCCCAGTCCACACCCCAGCAGCCAAGAATGGGAGGCACATTGTGTTCCCCTATAAAACACAGAGTTTATCCTCTGTGAAGCTTCTGTGGGTCTGTTCTCCTTCCATATGGGGTGGAGGTATTTTGGAGAGAGCTCATATGCCAATGATTTCTTCTGTCCTGGCCAGATACTCTACACTGGGAGAATCTCTGAAGATGCTGGGCCGGGTCTTTTAATTTTGAAGATATCAGCGAGTGACCCCGATGTGGGCAGCAATGCCCAGATCACCTACAGCCTGCACGGCCCCGGCGCCGAGGAGTTCCGGCTGGGCCCACATACAGGTGAGAGCAGGGCTGCTTTCATCCTCTTCCTCACCCTCCCCCGAGAAATGCAAGCTCCCAGCATGGCTCAACACTGACCTCCTCTTACCCAACACAAGGAGCTGTTTATTCCAGCTAGGAAGGAATGGCCTCAGCATAGAGGAGAGGGCATCATCCTGTTTGGTCTCTCTGTTCTGTTAAGATGAAGAGCAGATACCATTGCTAGCAGCCAGGTCTCAGGGAGGAAAGAGCAGCAAGTATTTGGCTTGAGCCAAAGACACAAGTTCTAAATCCCAAAACGCCTCTTACAGTGTCTTGATCAGTGTATTTACCCAGACTCGATGATTGTTCTAGAGATCACTTGGGTTTGTTACATTGCAGAAAGCTCAGTGCAGTGGAGTTTAGAAGTACAATTTATTTCTGAACAGTTTTATCCCATGATGGCATCCCTTGGATGAAGTTCAGCTGAACTTGCAGGACTGCCCATGCAAAGCCTTGCCAGGGCCCTGGCTGGCAATGAGCCGAGGACAGCCCTGAGCAATGTGGCATGGACACATCACCACTATTAGCTCAATTATTGTCTCCCACGGTTCATCCAGGAAAACAGCTGAACCTTCTGAGGTCTTGTAGTCTGCGGCTGTGATTGCTGGAGACACGACCACCTCCTGTTCTTTCCCACAGGGGAGCTGACCACATCTGCACCCCTGGACCGTGAGCAGAAGCCCATGTACCACCTCGTAGCCAAAGCCACTGACGGCGGGGGCCGTTCGTGCCAGGCTGATGTGACCCTGATCATTGAGGACACCAATGACAACGCCCCAAGGTTCTTCCCCAGCCACTGCGCCGTGGCCGTCTTTGATAACACCACCACCAAGACACCCATCGCTGTGGTTGCTGCCAGGGACCTTGATGAAGGTGAGTCAGAATGGGATTTATGTGTTGGTAGAGTTCATCTTTCATTCTGAATAGAAGCCTTTGAAACCTAGGGAAGTGCTACAGCAATGGGCTTAGATGATTGAATCTTGGCGAAGATGTGCCTGGATCTCATTGCTGACATGTTTGTGACTATTGGGCTGGCATCAGCATTTTTGTGACCCTGTTGGGAGCACAGTATCTGTAGAAACATGCAGACCTTCTTTGAGAATGTGCTCAGTGACTGTGGCTGTGATACACAGCATAAACTGTGACGCAGGGATCCAAACTGGACAGAAACTTGTTCAAAGGTGGGGACTGAGAATGAGTGTAATAAAGGAAAAAAGGAGCTTTAGATATGGGTGGGGTAGGTAATATGGATGGAGAGGTCCTCCTGAAGACACAGAGATTCTCAGAAGTATAGGTAAGGCTCCTAAGAAAGGAACTTTAAATAAACCTCTCCAGCAGAGGCTGAATTTACAAAAGAAAGATCATATTTATCTTCTTTGGAAGCAGATATGAAGAGAAATTACCTTGGAAAACAAGGTAGTTAAAAATGAGGAGCACTAGTAAATGCAGACAGCTGACACTGGTGGATAATGGTGAGGGCTGGCTAGAGGACTGAACCTGAAGATGGGCAGGGGCACACTCGATGTTGGTATGATGTTCATACAGCCTCCATTTTCCCTGGGAATTGAAGATCATTCTGTTCATATAATCCTAATGCATTATAAATGAATAAACCCAACAGCATCCCTACCCATGAATTACTGCAGCGTGTCTGTTTCCCTTCCAGGTCTCAACGCTGAGGTGGTCTATTCTCTCTCTGACTCTGCCAATGGACACTTTTCAATTGAGGAAACCACGGGGGTGATCCGGCTGGAAAAGCCCCTGAAGGACTCGCAGCACTCAGCCTTTGAGCTGACAGTCTGTGCCACCGACCGGGGCAGCCCGCAGCCCCTCTCTTCCCTCGGCACTGTCACTGTCTCTGTTGTGGATCTCAATGAGTACCTGCCTGTTTTCCTGGCCCCTGAGTACGTGGCCATGGTGAAAGAAGATGTGGCTGTTGGTACAGAGGTCCTCAACTTGTCAGTCCTGACGAGGGACAATGCAGAAAACACAGAGATCAAGTATGAAATTGTGAACGGCAATGACCACGGGAAATTTCAGCTCAACTCAAACACAGGTAAAATGATCTTGTGCCCGAGCAGGTCCAGGATGATCCAACATCAAAGGATGTCTTTGTGTGCATCTTCTCTGGTTCTTCCCCATTTGGCTCCCGCTTCTGCTTACCCCTGTCTTTACACATCACAGGGGTAGGGAATACAATCTTCTTTTCTACTTCAAATTTTGCTATCCAAGACACTTAAGGAGTGATCCAAATCTTACTGAAATTAATGAAAAGATTCCTCCTACATGTCCGAGACCTGAGGCAGGCCCATGTCAATCAGGGATGCATGGAGAACAGGATAAGAAAATTTTCCCACTTCAAAATTCAGGAGGAAGTGTTTTCATTTAAAAACTCTTTCCATCAAGTTTCCACGAGGAACCTGCTGCCCAGGGTAACAGGCAGCTTTATTGAGTAGCACTCAATGAACATGGATAATAGCACCCTAACCATGGGCAGGTGCTGAGCCATGATTACCAGCCAAATAAAGCCCTATTCTGTTTGCACAGAGATGTGATAAGAGCTGTTATCAGAAGGCCAGTGCTAACTCCCTGAAATGAGCCCTTGGCTGTGTCAGCAATGACCTTCTGCCCTTGGCTGTAACATCCTCATCAGTGGCTCCTCAGCCTCTCTGGTCACAAGGCTCTTTGTAATTCTTCCACAACAAGGGGGTCAAATTTAGGTCAGCTATTGTTTCAGCTGGCCGTTCAGCAGTTGCCTTGGCATATCTGCAGTATTCCAAGAAATCTCATGTGCCATTCATTTGAAGGATTTTCTGTCCTTTCCTCCCCATCTCTCAACGTAGGTGCCTTATACATCAATGGGAGCCTGGACTTTGAAGCAAGTCACGAGTATTACCTGTCCATTGAGGGCACGAGGAAGGGCTCAGCCTCTCTCAGTGATGTGACCATGGTGGTGATTAACATAACTGACATTAATGACCATGCACCAGAGTTCATCCAAGATCCCTACTTCACTGACATTCGGGAGGATGCTGCCATTGGAGAGATCATCCTCACGGTATGACTGAACCACGCCAGCTGTCTTTACCTCGGTTTTATTTGTGCTATGCAATATTCACTCCTCTTGTGCACTTTTCTTTTCCTTGGACACAGTGACCTCAGTGGGCTTGTGACGTTCAGCATCTAAGATTAAAGACTTTTAAAAAGGATGATTGGCAGAATTCCTGAAACTCCACAGGCATGGAGAACACTTTGCCTTATAAAACACCTTTAAGTGAAAATTAAGAGTGGGCTTAGGAGCTTTGAGAGAACATCCCAAGAAAGCAAAAATGCCTGAAAAAGGACAATGCCCTTGTGAACTGGGGAAGCCAGAGGCTCCCCTGGGCAGAATAGCAGAGTCCAAGGTGATGTGGAGTTCCCTGTCCAGCCTGTTACCATCACAGGGGTGGTAAAGTCAGGAAAGGGACGAGGAGAAAGCTGAGGAAACTGTTGTCTTGAAAAATCTATTGGATGACAGTTATTTGAACCACCTTCCTTTCCCCTCCTCATTTGAGGCAAGCTCAAACCAATACCCTTAAATGACAAAGTGGTCCCATTTCTCCATGGCATGTCCTTTTTGGCCCAAAGGTCCTAGTGTTTGTTTTTTTTTTCTCCAAACAGGTGTCAGCTGATGACTTGGATGGGTCCATGAACAATCAGATCACATATTCCATCGTGGAAGGGAACCCACTGGGACACTTTGCCATTCAACCCAAAAATGGGCAGATCAGCATTGCCAAGCATTTGGACAGGGAGGAGGTGAGTTCAGGAAAATGAGAATGAGAAGGCTGAAACAGATGTGCCCCAAAAGACTGAGAGAGAACAGCTTACTCAGCTACCTGCTGTTTTCTGAATTATTTGCTCATAATATTGTAGGTAGAAGACAAGGCAATAATTTGTTTTCTAGACTCACGGATACTGCAGTAGGAGGCTGGGCTGTAGGAAAGGCAGTATAGAATCATAGAATGGTTTGGATTGGAAGAGACTTTGAGGATCAGCTAGTTCCAACCCCTTCCATAGGCAAGGACACCTTCCACAGCTCTGAGTTTTGGTCTCAGTATTGGGGATGTTGTTTGTGGAAACCAACATGGTTGGGTTCTGCTTCTCTGCATTAGAGAAAACAGATGTGGGGACGAGAAATGTGACTTGGACAATCTCTTACTCATAAAACAGCAGCAGATTGTCTCAGCCTGCCAGAGTTGAGAAGCCTTTGGATAACACTCTGAGGCACATGATGGAATTCTTGGGATGTCCTGCATAGGAACAGGAGAAGATCCTGATTGGTCCCTTCCAGCTCAGCTTATTGTGTGATTGTATGATTCTTAAACCATTATTGACAGGTGTTTGCCCAGCTTAGTTCCATCCATCTTTGCCAAGTTTCTCTTTTCTCCAACTGTTGTGAGGCTGATTTAGTTTAGCAATGAGCTTTGAGTGAGATTTATGGATGGAGAGCCTTAGCCAAAGGCAAAGCTGTTGTGGCCATGGTGCATGACCTCAGGCATTTCAACAAACTGCATCAGAATAAAACTGTGATGTGAAAAAGCCACCATTCTGCCATTTCCCCAAGTAATCCTGCTCTACAAATCCTCCAGATCCCCAGTTACTCACTGACAGTTCGAGCCACGGACAACGGCCACCCTGCTCAGTTCAGTGATGTCCCTGTGCACGTCCATGTGTCTGATGTCAATGACAACCCTCCTCGCTTCTTCCAGCTCAACTACAGTGTGGTGGTGCAGGTAAGCCAGGAGACAGTTTGTTCTCCCAGTCCCTCTCATTGCACTCATTCCTAGGCTGCTGTTGGAGTAAAGTGGACAGACAGTGATGAATCCTGTTGCTGCTTTGTGCTCTGTGTGTTCTAGGGCAGGGTGGGATTTGTTTTCCTGTTCCTGATCCAGCAGCTCCTGGGGAAATGTAGGTACCCCTGGGCCATTTCTCTTTGCTTGCCTTCCTCCAACAGAGTCTTTCCCCATTTCAGGAGAATGCTCCCGTGGGGACAAGTGTCCTGGAGCTGATTATGAGTGACAGAGACTCTCCAGAAAATGGACCACCATACTCGTTCCAGATCACCCAGGGCAATGATGGAAAAGCCTTTGAAGTCACCCAAAATGGTCTGCTGGTGACATCATCTGTCCTGAACAGAAGAGTGAAAGAACAGTACCTATTGCAAGTCCAGGTAGAGCCTGTGTTACTGTCCTGGTGTCTGAATTCCCCAGCCAGCTTAAGTAGCAATAAAATGCGATTAGCATGGCCCAGCTGAATGAAAACATCTCTGCCTTTGAAGAAATCCAATCCAGGCACAAATTTTGCAGCTTGGAGCCAGCTGCAGAGCTCATTTCTCCACACAGTCTGCCCACAAGAAGCAGGGGGCCAGCTTCTGTGTTGATAAAATCAGATAATATGATCATGAACAATACTCTGTCAGCAGTTTCCTTAGACAGATGCTTTCCCCATAATCATTCTAGTGAATTCCAATTTAAAGTGAGACCTGGATCTGGTCCTACAAGCTTTCTCTAATTATCCTTGTCATTTAAGAAGTGGTTTCAGTTCCTCTTCAAAAAGGATTTCTATTGTTGCAGAATGAATTCATTATTTTTCAACATTATCAGTAGGGATAGTCCATTACAAACAAAAGGATAATAGCATGTGAAGTACATACTTCTTCAGTAATGGCAATTGTTGCAAAAGCTGGGTACTATTATATTACAAACCTCAACCTCTAACTGCTTAGCATTAGGGAGAAATTTATCCCATAATCTGATTATTCGCATTTTTCTGTTTGAGGTTCCTTGACTCAATGCTAGACAGACATTGTCAGAGGTGGGACAGGGGCTTAAAGAGCCTGGAAGGTGAGCGAATGTGTTGATGTGCGTAACTGCTTTACGTCTCTGTACACTCAGTTACGCGTGGCACCACAAAGATTGGCAACATCACAAAAAATTATTAACCCTAAGGAATATTCAGAGCCACTCAGAGGTGCCTCAGCTCTGCTGAATGCACAGGGAAGTGAGTGTGACCCCATCACTAGCAGAAGGCCTCAGTCAGTCTCCAAGGCCTTATCAGTCTGCTCCATCCTTCCCTAAGGAAGGGAAGCTGCTCTTTCCTAGGGCCTTCTCCAGGCAGAGCTCCAACACGGCTGCCAAGTTTTCCCATTCCTTCTTCATTCCCAACCTGCTGCCTGAGAGCTTCTGCTCCCTGAAAGGCACTCTCCTTTGCAAGAGCTCACCGGTTAGGTGAGGTGACAGTGCTGTAACAGATCCTTCTCTTCTCCTTGCCAGGTCTCCGACAGCGGCATCCCTCCCCTCTCCTCATCTGCATTTATAAACATCCAAGTGACTGAGCAGAGCCAATATGCCCCCTCAGCCCTTCCCCTGGAAATATTCATCACCACCAACGAGGAGGCCTTCCGAGGCGGCGTTCTGGGCAAGATCCACGCCACGGACCGGGACCCCCACGACACGCTGGTGTACACTCTGGTGGCACAGGTGCCCAAGGAGGGGCTCTTCTCAGTCGGGGCTGCGGATGGGAAGATCATTGCTGGGGACAAGCTCCCCCACGGGCACTACCTTCTGAACGTGACGGTGAGTGACGGAACGTTCACAGCCACCACGAGCGTCAGCGTCCACGTGTGGTGCTTCACTCAGGAGGCCCTGGACAAGGCCGTGGTGCTGCACTTCCGACACCTCTCCCCCGAGGAGTTTGTGGGGGACCACTGGCGCAACCTGCAGAGATTTCTGGGCAACATCCTTGTCACACGGCGCCAGAACATCCACATGGCCAGCCTGCAGCCTGCAGCTGCCTCGGATGGAGTGGATCTGCTCTTGGCTGTCGGAGAGCCACACGGCTCCTTGTACGAGCCGCGGGTGCTGGCCAGCAAGCTCACTGGGTCAGCTGGGGAGATGGACCAGCTCGTGGGGCTCCGGATGAAGAAAGCGATCCACGTGCCCTGTCACGGGTCAGACTGTGCCCACCGTGTCTGCAAGGAGACCATCCAGCTGGACCCAGGCATGATGTCCACGTACAGCACGGCCCGGCTCAGCGTCCTCACCCCACGGCACAGCCTGGAGCAGATCTGCTCGTGCAATGGTGAGCAATCCTTCTATAAACCTGGGCATGTTGTGTTTTCCTTCAGTACATTGTAGAGCACCTGGATTTTCCCTGGAATTAGGTTGCCCAGTGACCAACAGTTCTGCCCACAACTTCAAAGACTTTAAAGTCTGAAAGTTTCACATAGTCTCTTTTTAAAAATTGATCTCCTGTAGCATTTAATAACAGCAACATCTGTCTCTCTGATTGGTAAAAGTCACTGATACTTAGCAGGAAATGAAGGTCAGTGATCAGAATTTCTTATCTGTGATCTCATGTGTTGATCCTGGGCCTGGCAAAGCACAGAGTAACTGATAAATTTGAGGAAAACAAAATAAAGTATATTTGTTATACTGGCTCTAGGATACTTCAATAAATAATTGGAGGGAGCAGGGATCAGTGACACTAGGGCAGGAATGTAAGGGGATACCACAGAATAATATAAAAACTTACTAAGGACGGAGAAATTCAAGGGTGTTGTAGACCACGCTGGGGGCACCTTGAAGGACAGAAATATACAGGCTGATATTTCAGAGTTGCTTCACAGTTGAGTACATAGAAGAAATACTGGGATTTCCTCGTGGGGCTGTGGGAGATGCAGTGCAGGGATCCACGGGTTGCTGTGGATGGGACTGCTCCTGGACAGCTGTGGCATCAAGCTAGCCAAAGAGGCAAGACTTGGTACAGTGCATAGCCTCAAAGTGCCACAGAGATGAGACCTTTCTTTCACTCTCCTTTCAGGAACAGCTGTGAGGTTTGGGGGCCACAGCTACATTTGGTACCAGCACTCCCAGGCTGGCTCCTGGCACATGCACTTTCGCCTCAAGACCCACCAGCATCACGCAGTCGTGTTCCACGCCAACGGGAGCGACCACGCCACTCTGGAGGTGGGTATGGCACTGCAGGGGGACTGCTCTCCACAGCTACAAAATCCTCACTCTCTCAGGGAAGGGAATCACAGAAAGAATATGCGAAAATATGTACCCTTAGTAATTTGTGAAAGACAAGACTTGGGAAGACCAAATGAGAGCCAAGCACAGTTTGGCAATTGCTGCAACCACAACGGGAAATTGTCCTCTATACATGTAAGTGCTTGTGTTGGTCTCTGGTGTGACTTCTGGTGAAGTCATCAGACACCCATAGCAGGTCTACATCACCTTCTTTCTTGTTTCTTCATTCCTCTCTTGCATCTCACCTCTCAGGACAAAGAATTTATCAGGTGGAATTGTCCACAAACCAGTTTGTTTCTACTTTAGCAAAGGGCAAACTTTCTCCCATACCTCAAATTAAAAGTCCTTTACAATAATGGACAGAAAAGACAGAATCCAAAATTTTATTCTTCACACACACACCCCTCTCTTTTCAACCACTTTCTTCAGATGGTTTCACTATTTTAGACACCTGCAGAGACAGGAATATTTTATACTGATGGCTCTCCTTCCATCAGCTGAACACTGAACTTACCAAAGCATTCAAAGATCATCTCCCTCTTCCACTTTGGCAACAGAAGGAAAGCAGAAGATGACTAAAGAAAAGCTGTTTTATATATTCCTCATCAACTAAATTCAGACTAACTGGAGACTAAGATCACAGGACATGCTTACCAGCTTACAGAGATTTGTCCTTGAGACTGATCACGTTGAGATCTACACACTATAACCTACCTGGAAGTGTTCATCCTGTTCTTGGATTTCCCCATCCCTTCTCGTGGTTTCACAACCCCATCTTCCTGCTGTTCCATCTTTCCACAGTTACAAAAGACCCACTCAGACAGGGAGCTGCACAGCAGCCAACCCCCACGCACATGCCTTTTGCACATATTTCAAGCTCCTGCTGCCACAGCCATCACTCCTGAAGAGCAGGAGCAGAGAAGTATCATCCATGTGTCCTGCACCCATCTCTGAGAGTGACTTTAGGCTGAACTGTAAAGGGCCAGTGTGAAAAACTTCTCATTAAGGGTCTCATGATTTCTACCTCACCTCTGGGAAGGAGAGTCACCAAAGAGTTAATCAGAAGGAATTCAGCACTTTAGATGGTGCTTAGGAAGTACAAGATGGCAAAAAACTCCACTGATCCGGGCCACCACAGGGAGTCAAGGCTCATTATTGGTGGAGTTCAGTGAGCCCATGATCTCCTGTGCCCAAGCTTGTCTCCACAATCTTTTCAATAGGAAACATTCATAAAGCCTCCTCCATAAAAGTGCCTGTGAATAATTTCTTTCCTGACTCACTTTATTAGCAAATCTTGGGGATAAAAAGGTTTCTAAACCACCTGGCCTGATAAAATTGAAGGAATTCCTCAAGATTTTAAACTTTGTAGACTGAAGTACTCCAGGTATGAGCCAAAGCCTTGAAAGGACCATAAGTGGTGGTTTGTAGATTTGATGAAGAGCATGAGCTCTCCTAGGAGCATGCCTATCACCACTTTTCCAGTCTCTAAGCTCTCCTGATGTTCAGAAATAGGTTACAGGAAGAGGATGGCAGACCAGGCAAGCTGGGAAAGGCTTGGCAGTGTGTCAGTTCTTGCTCCAGGGAATCGAGTTCTCAGCTGTCTCCCAGCCCCAGAAATTGATAAGCCAAATCTACAAACCCATCTGAAGAGAAATCATGTTCCTGCAGATGAAGTGAAGTGACAAAGTTCTCTGGTGTGCTTGCCAATTGTGCAAAGGGATTTACACACGTGTTGCCCTGAGGCCCTTCCATGCCATGTGCCAGCTGCTTCTTCTTCTTTCTTCCTTCAGCAGTTGCTCTCTCCTCCCACTGGTATTTATTTATACCATGGGCTTCTCTAAGAGTTAGCTGTTGTCCTGCTCTGCTCCAGAGTATCCCCTTCATATTCTGTGTGGGTTTCTCTAGAGTCAGGGTAGCCCATAATCATTGCTGCTCTTCTAACCTCTTCCAACAATCAAACCCTCCTCGCTCTCTCTAATGTCCCCCAGGGACATCTCTCCTGCCTGGGATCAGTTGCTTGATGTTACATAGCAGCTCTGCAGGTTTCCCACCAGCACTTCATTCCATCTCTTTCCTCCTTTTCCACAGGTTCTTGGCTTCTGTGAGAGAGAGGTTTTATCAACAAAGCACTGGGGAGATAAAGGTGAAAAAGGGGTTTAACCCTGTCTTCACCTTGAAACAACACAGCTGACTTTTCCTTTCTCTGTCCTACATGACTTTTAAAGATTAATCTTGGGCCAGAAATAGGAATTTCTGATGTCCCAGTTTAATGCAGAGGACGTTGGTGTGGTTCACTTTTAGCAGCTCAGTACCTTGTCTCTCTCCAGTCTGGTGGAGATCAAGGATTGGATTGCAGCACATATCAGTAACTTTGGCCTGGTTTTCCAGCATGGGTACAACAGGAATTCCTTTCTCTGCCTCCCAAGTCCTGCTTTTTCCTCCTGAGAAAGCTGCCAGTGCTTTTCCTCAATAAGATTCTTTCACCACCCTCACCCCTGCCAAAGGGGCAACTGCTCCAGCACCTTCCCCACCACCAATGAGACAGTGAGAGCAGAACAAAAGCCACGTGGCCCAGAACAAGAGTCCATCTGTGACTGGTGGTGCACTTATGGATAGTCTGAATGCCAGGGCTCTGATCAGGGTCAGGAAGGTGGGAGAAAGGGCAAGCAGCTGCAGCTGTATGATCCAATGGCTCTGTGACATGGAAAGATGGGCTTCCCTCCTTGCATGCTGGTCAAAGGCTGCCAGGAAGAACCACGGGTGAAATTGTGACAGAGAGGCGAGGGTGTTCTGCAAAATAAAGGAGTTGCGGTCCCTTAATTGATCCAGGCATAGGTTAAAAAAGGTGAAAGGGGTTGCATTTGGTACTTCTTGGAATCAGAAAATTGGGAGTAATCCCAACTGTCAGTGTGAATGCCAGGAGAGAGGGGAGCAAGCAGCAGGACAAATGAGACCCCAGCCACCCGTGTCACAGCTACCTGTAATTCTGTGTTTTACAGATGGTTAATGGAGTGCCTCACCTTGGCTACAGCTGCCAGGGGAGCTCCTCTGGGAACCTCTCCTCCTCACGGTTTGTGAGCGACGGCGAGTGGCACTCGGTGTTCCTGGAGGTGAAGAACTCTTCCATCCGCCTGCTCATCGATGGCCTGGGCAACGCCTCCCTCCAGCTGCCAGGGACCTGTGGTGTCCCCCAGGGCAGGCGAGACCTGGTCTTTGGGGGCCTCCCAAAGTCGCTGCAGTCCCAGAGGGTCACACGGGGGTTCAGGGGCTGCCTGGACGTGGTTGCAATCAACGGCAGAGAAGTGGTTCTCCTTCCAGGGAAAGGGCAGTCGAAGGAAGTCTTGGAGCAGGTGGGGATAAGGCAGTGCTGCTCCCCCAGCGGTGCCTGCAGCAGCAACCCTTGCCTCAACAACGGGATGTGCTCCGAAACTCATGGAGGAGGTACGTGAACATCCCACTCAGAGCTGTGGAGAGCAGTAAGTGGTGAGGGGGGAAAAGATGCAACAGCTTTATTATCCCTGTGGAGGGGCTATTCCAGAGGGGAAGCAGAGATCCTCCATCCCAGGGCACCTCAGGTGACTCAGTGCAGCAGCAGCTGCAGGGTGTGAGATCATCATCCTGGCTCTCACCAGTGGACCATTGGCCCAGAGGGCAGGAAGGTGTTTCTGAGGAGCGTGCATGACGTAGGAGAGCAGAGTGTTGCCAAAAACTCAAATGCACGTAGAGATTCCACCCACCCCCTCTGCATCCTTGTTGCTTAAGGAGCTGTTAACAAGGCTGGAATCGGGCAAGATGGGATCATGTGGTGATGGTATCTGGGCAGAAACAAGCCAAGATCTTGGACTCTTCCCACTGCAGTGAGCAACTCCCCAGGGCTATGCAAAGGGATATGGGAAAACTGTAAGCTCAAATCCAAGAGTCCCAGGCTAATGTGGGGTGCACACACCCAAAAGAGGTTGGATAGCAAGCAGTGTCCCTGCTGCCCCGTTCCTGCCATCAGGGGCTCCTTGCAGTGAGCTGTGTCACAGGGACAGGGGCTGTGAGCAGAGGAGCTGCTCCCAGTGATGTCCACCCATGTGTCACTGCCCTACAACTGGTTGTAGCTGCCAGCACAGCAGGGCTGCACCCCGTAACACCCTCTATGAGATGGGTACTGCCTGTGCCTCAACCCCTCTGAGGGGCAGTGGGGTGCTTCCCACGCTGCTGTGTGGGGCAGAAGCTGCTCCTGCAGCTCTCTGGGCCCTTGCCAAAGCACACCCTGCCCGGCGAGCAAGTGAGGACAGAGGAGGCACCACCTTCCCCTGCCCTGCCCGCTGCCTCTGGGAACAAGATTCCCAGCCCTGTCGACTCAGCAGCTGCCTGGTTCAGGTGAACTTGTTTGACACCAGGTGTAAATGTACAGAACAGTTAGTCTGGCTGGCACTCACACCCCAGCCTTCAGACCCTCTGCACAGAAAACCTCTCTGGCTGGGCTGGAAGGAGCTCAAAGCTCATGAGGGGAAAACACATCTCTGCTCTAAGTCAAGGCATCCCCTGCTTTCATTGCAGAGAGAATACAGTGGGAGGGATCATCCAGCACCTTTCCCATAGTTTCCTTCCAGGATGAACAATTTCTCCTGCAAATGGCCCAGCTGGCCAGGAAGAAGCCTGTGGGAAGGGATTGCCCAAGGGAATGTTTATTTGTGAGGTTATCTTGGTTCCCTGAGTGCCATGGGCTCAGTCCTGGGGACCTGGGCAGGCAGCGCTAGCTCCTGCAGAGCTGTGCCCAGGGATCCCAGTGAGTCCTGCAGAGCTGTGCCCAGGGATCCCAGTGAGTTCTGCAGAGCTGTGCCCAGGGATCTCAGTGTGGGATTACAGCACAGGCAGGGACTTGCCTGTGGGAGCAAGCCTGGGGAACCACGTGGCTATGTGAGAACACAGCTGTGGGGAGAGCGCCCAGGCCACGCCAGCACCACAAACACAAGTGAGCCCCACATCCAGGACATGTGTTTGGGCACACACAGCCCTGTGGGCAATGTCCAGCACCTGCTGCACCAGTGTCAGCATGTCCTTCTGGTACAGCCACTGACACACATGTGGGAACAGGCCCAGGTTGTTTGCCCTGTGCTCTAAAGCAGGGTTGTTCAGCTTGTGGATGAGTAGCAAAGAGTTTTCAAGTGTGCTGGAAGGTGCAAACTCTGAATTTCCCTCGCAGCAGCACCAGCCAGGTGACGAGCAGGAGCCCAGCACAGCCAGGGAGGTTCCCATGGTTCAGGGCTATGCTAAACAGCAGCCAAAAGCACAAACAGAAGGAGCCCCTCTGAGTCCCTGGCTGTGCTGGGTTTCTCTCTGCCTGTGAGCAGACATCTCCTGCAAGCAGGAGAAACTCGGCATGTTGAGACAGGCACTTCATACCACGAGAACTCGCAGGACCAAAGACTCCTGAGAACAACAAATTACAGGGGATTGCACTCAACAGTCAGAAACTGTGAATCAGCCAGCCAAGTTCCCCTTCCTTTATCCCACATTTGTCCCTCAGCTTCACCATGCAATAAAGCTATGCCCTGACTGCATCTCTGATCTGTGTCAGGAGAGGACAGGCTTGACTTGTTGCTCAAATAGCTCCCTAGTGCCACTGTGTTGTTCGAGAATGGTCACCCAGACTTCAGCAACCACATCAGGTCCTGCAATGAACCCACCAGCCCTCCAGGGATGGTCTGGGTGTCCCAAAGCACCTGCTGCAGCAGCAAATTCCTGTGCCTGGGTAGCTGTGCAAGCCCCCTGTGGGGGCCATCAGCACCAGGCTCTGCTCCTCCCTGTTCTTGCCCATTTTTCCACACGGATATGTTCACTCTCACCCTCTCCAGGTTACACCTGCATCTGCCCCGGGCTGTTCTCTGGTGAGCACTGTGAGCTTGGGGACAGTCCCTGCGAGTCCAAGCCCTGCCTGCATGGGGGAACCTGCACCCTCTCGGCCACTGGCTACTCCTGCCACTGCCCTGACTGGTACCTGGGCGAAAGGTAAGGCCTGGGGGGGCTTTGGGGCAGGTGACATCCCATGATGGGCTGAGAACATGAGCATTGCGCCTTTCTGGAGCCCACCAGATCCACACGCTCTGGGATTAATTGCAAATGCAGGCACCTGAGCATTGCAGCCAGGAGGTGCTGGAGGCAGAGCTGAGCAGAGCAGGACACAAATAACTCTGCCATCGTGTGGCCACTGCCCCTCTGAGCAGGAGGGAAAACAGAAACGTCTCTGCTTGCAGATGCTTTGGTGCCTGCAGGTGCTGTGGGGCAGTGCAAAGGCTCTCTGTGATGGGACACAGTGCTGCTGGCACACACTGCTGCTCCCTGTGACAGGAGCTGAGTCCAGCAGCAATGGGAGCACCTTGGCTGTGGTGGGGGGAGCTCAGCTGTGATGGGGGGCCTGGCAGCAGGGCACAGGCAGGCACTGCCCTGGGTGGCAGGAGGGTGCCCTGAGGCTGGGGGAACCTGCCTGGCAGAGCTGGGAGGTGCCCCCTGCTCCAGTAGCCTGAGCACCCACCCTGCAGGGTGCTAAAGGGTTTTTCCTGTCTGGGACCAACTCTGTGGGGTTCGTGCAAAAGAAATCTCTGTCCCAGCTCACAGCTGTGATTCATCCAATTCAAATCCCAGCTCAAGACAGTGGGCATTACCACCCCAGCCCAGCAGCCCCTCTAAGATCCCCACCTTGCCTCCAACCCAGCCTGGTCAGAGATTCCCATGCAGGCTCAAACAGCATCACACCCAGTTCATCCTTCTGCCTTGCCCATTTAGTCCTGTGGGTCAAGGCAAAGGCAGAAGTGATCTGTTCAGCTCATGGAATAAAAGCCTGTAGCTGAGCATTAGGTGGCAGTGTAATACCTGACATCAGCCAGAGCCTGTGGGTGCATGTCACACACACCAGCTCACACATCCTAAACCACTGACTACAACAGGAGCAGTGCAAATCTCACAGAGCTTGTTCAGTAATGGGAACAAAAAAAGGCAAGAAAAGCCATTAAAGCACTGTATATTTCCCCCAGCATGGGGAGGTCGTTGCTGTTGGAAGGAAAGGTCTCCTATACTGTTGGCAAACATTTAGGTTGTGTGTGGGTTGGACCAGGACAGAGAATCAGAAATTCCATCTCAGTTCTGCAGATGCTCCATAAAATGTCAAAAAGCCTGTCCTGCAAGGATGTCCATTCACCACCTTGCGGGGTAGTCTTTTCCCAAATGTTTGCTGCAACCTGCAGACATCCACAGACCATCCAGAGGCTCCACAGAGCTTGGAGGACACAGGAGGCTTCATAAGAGGTTAACAGACCTCACACTGACCCTGGGCTTCCTAATCTAACAGGATGGGAACATCTCTCTATGTGGTGTTAGCCGAACACTCCTCTGAGGCGGAAAGCCCCCATTTTAATTTGGGTGTACAACTGAGAATAGGACAACCCTGTAAAACATGGTGTCTTGAACAGCATCATTTTATACTCGAGGATCCTCTGCCAGGATAAGCGGGTAGCAAGAATCCAGCAAGGGAGGGAGAGCAGACCAGGACAGAGCATCCATGGGTGGTGTAAGCCAGAGCCTGACCAGGATCAGGTGGTTCTGGTGCATCCCAGACTGACTAGTTTATCTCCATCCCTTTCTCCGCACAGGTGTGAGAAGGTGGCAGAGGAATGCCCAGACAACCCGTGCCGCAACGCCGGGCGCTGCGTGAGCAGTCAGGGCTCCATGTACTGCATCTGCCCATCGGATTACCAGGGGGACTACTGCACCCAGCCCATCATCACACCCGCCATCGTGCCCACGCACTGGGCGCTGGGCCCCGAGGAGATCGCGGAGATCGCGGCAGGCGTGCTGGGGGCGGCCATCCTGGCCGTGGTCTTCGTGCTGGTGCGCAAGCGCTGCCACCACCGCGCCAAGGAGCACAAGCCGGTGGCCCGCGAGGACCCCGACCTGCTCTCCAAGAGCGAGTTCTCCAAGAGCGTGGGCGTGGGCACCCAGCCCGTGCCCCCCATCGAGCTCAACATCCTGGGCGACGCGGCGCACAACAACCTGGACCGGGCCGCACCCGAGCAGCGCAAAGGCACCGGCACCCCCGAGTTCATCACCTTCAACTCAGCCAACGCCCCCAAGCACCGCGGCACCATCGTGTGCAGCGTGGCCCCCAACCCTCTGCCTATCTCCTCCCCACAGGGACACCTACTGGGTAAGACTCCAGCACTCAGATACACCAGGTGCTTGCTTGGGACATTGGGAAAGCCAGCCTGCTTGTGACCATACTCCTAGTATTACATGCTGTCATCTTAATGCAAAAGTTCCATACCTGCTTGGTGATTTTTCACAAGCAGCTCTTCACAGCACTGATTCCTTCTTCACAGCACAGCCAACAAACTCCAACCCTCTTCCCTACCATCTCACCCACCCCCTTATAGCACTCATCCTTATTGGACACAGCTGTGGCCTGTTAAGGGCAGGCCTGTTCCTAATCTTTGGTAATCAGTACAGCTGCAACTCCTCAGGGGTGAGATTACCTTCTGCACTATCTTTATTTTCTTACATTCTATCCCCCCACAAAGTAGGGGCAAATTCTGCCCCAACCCTGCTATAAGGCCTTCATTGGCTCTTTGCTCCTGGTTCACCACTACATCCCAGTTTTCTGCTTTAACCTGCTTGGTTTTGTACACAATCAGCAGGGAAGCCATTAATGCACAGCAAGCTGTGATCCTGGGTCAAAAAAGCCTGTAAAAGAGAAAAACTGGGAAAAAAAATTAAGATCCTAAAAGTCAGTAGGAGTTTTAGTGAAGACATTTGCATCAGTGCTTCTGGGCAGAGGGATGACATTCTCAGGGAAACACCTTGAATGGCTCTGGACAGCAAGGTTACCTCATGCAGGAGTTCCTCACAAGAGTAACTGCAGGGAAAGGGAGAGATCCAGGGCATCACTGCCCCAGTCCCTTCATTACATGAGTTTCTTGCATCCAAACATAATGATGAAGTGTATCTTTTGGGTGCTGGAGTAGTGGATATCTGTAGGCTGGTGCGGACACTGCCTCAGCAGAGCCAGGGATGATCTCGATTCCCAAGTTAGCAGCTACACCTCTCTTCCCTAGTCTGCCACATCTCCTACAGGCTCAGAGCCTACAGAGGGAATTGGCAGGAGGGCAAGAGAGAGGCACCAACTGCTAGAGCTGCATCTAACACGACTTTCTTTTGTTCCAGTCTACCCAGCAGAAACCACCTACTGGCCGCCCCGGTACTTGTCATCAGATGTCCAGGAGTATTCCCACTACGAGATCATCCAAGGGCCCCCTGCCTCCTCCTCTCACCCTCCTCTCCCGCCGCCGCCCCCTCCCCCGGCAGACGCGGAGCCGGTCACTCTCTACGGGGGCTTCCCCTTCCCGCTGGACCAGAGCAACAAGAGAGCCCCCATCCCACCCCGCTACAGCAACCAGAACCTGGAGGACTTCCTGCCGCTGGGCCCCGTGGACGTGGGAGCATCCCAGTGCCAGAACGAGTACACGGCCATCAGCTACTACCCAGCGCAGCTGGTGCAGGGCGAGGGGGTCCCGTTCCAGCCCGAGCCAGGCTACAAGAGGGTCAGCATGCGCCTGAGCGTGGCCCAGCCCTCCTACGCCGACTGCGAGCTGGGCCACCAGCCCAGCATCCGAGCCCAGCCCCTGGCACCCCCCAACTATGAGGGCTCTGACATGGTGGAGAGTGACTATGGGAGCTGCGAGGAGGTGATGTTCTAGCAGGGCTTGCTCCTGGCATGAGGAGAGAAGTTTCCATGCAGAACAGAGGGCAGGGGGCTGGCACACGCTGCTGAAGGGAGGCTTGTGTGTGTCCCTCTCAGCTTGCAGCGTCCCCCCCTGCATGGCTGGGTTGTAATTTTGGCTGGATCTTTCCCCTCGCTGCCCTCCACGGTGCTCGTGCTGCACATGGAGGGGAAATGCTCCAGGCACTGCTGGGACATGGAGGATGCTCCTGGGATGCCAGTGACTAACCTGCCTCCTCACCGAGGGGACTGCCTCCAGCACCATGCAGGACCACAGCATGCTACCTCCTCCCACGCCAGGCTTCCTGGCCACGGGGAGGATGAGGAGGAGGAGGGCAAGCACTGCAGGTATGGCAGCAGTCATGGAGGAGAAAGGTGTGGAAGGATTGGCAATGCACAGCCTGGCAGTGCCCCTTGTGGGGTACAGAGGCTCCCTGCTCCCAGCTCTGGCTCCAAGGGCTTGCATCAAGCCAACAGTTTGTTCGTGGAATAGATCAGCTGGTGCAAACCCTCTTCATGTCTGCTCCCTGACACTGGGAGAGAGAAGTGGGAATGCAGCTGGTCCCACCAGCACATCCCTGACTGGCTAACAGAAGTCCAAGGGGAAAAAAAAAAAAGAAAAAAAGTAAATTTGTGTAGAAAAACCAAGCAACGGGGTTTGTTACCGCAGGAACCACCCACAGACTCAAAGCAGGCTGCCCAGTTGGGCTGTGTGCACACGAGTAAGGGGAACCCTGCCCCGAGGATTGTGTGCACAGCCTTGTCCCCGTGGCTGTCACAGTCCTGCACTGATGCAGCTGCACACCCTGTGCTGTATCCCAGAAAGACTGGCCAGCACTGCCTGGAATCTCTGACCAGAGAGGGGCACTGAGGCTGCTGAGCATGGGTTTGCCTGTTTGTCCTTGTGCTTGGACATGTATCGTTCCTTCGTGAGAGGTTTGCTTTGGTTGGTTGTTTGATGTAACTTTTTTTGTTGTTGAATTTTTGGAAAGTATTAAAAGAGTTTGGATTTTTTTACTATTATGATTTTATTCAGTATCTCAGGGATTCTCTTGTAAATAAATAGGACATCCTTGCCTAGCTTCAGCCAAGAGAACAACAGCTTAGTTTGGGCACGAAAAGCTTTCAGAAAAGTACCAAGACAGCAAGTTAAACACTTTTTTGAGGATCTTGTAAGTGCCAGAGGGATGAGGCAGACAGACCCACAATACCCTGTCTTGCTTTGGGAAACCATGAGCCTCATGTATCTCTTAGCTCAGGAGTAAAGGGCTTGAAAGGACCCAAATTGAAGCCTTTGATTTTCATCTCAAACAAACACCACTTGTTTTACCTCTCAAAGCTCTCATGCACCTTCCATAAAACTTTTTCACCAGCTCTGCTCAGCAGAAAGCAGTCCCTGCCTAGATTAGACCTCTTTTATCTAGTTGGTTTTATTCTGTTTGGTAAATTGCTCTGATCCTAAAATAATGCATTTCTGTACTTTGAGGACATTTAATTTTGAGGTGTCTCAGCAACAGGCACCACTTTTACCCATAGGGAAAACACAAATTGTTCTTTCCAGCAGCAGAAGCAGCACAAATAACAGTGATATTTTCCTTTAGATTTCTTAACTCCACAGGGTTGCTTTGGCCAGTGATCACAACACAGGGAAGGGCAAAGGCAGCTTGAGATGAAGCTCCTCTCAGTAACACCTGGGAAGGAGCAGCCTCAGTAAAGCCATTTTATGGGATGGGGACAGTCCTGCAATGCTCAACCCTAAGAAAGGATGGCTGTGGATCCCACCACGGTGATTCTCCAGAGTCAGAAATACCCTGAAGCACCAGGAGTGCCTGTGCTCAGCCATCCCTCCTGCCCTGTCATTCAGGTGACCTCAGATCCACAGTCCCCATCAGCCTGCAAAAGCCTCCTAGGTTAAGGAAAAAAATCTGCTAGATTTCTAAAGATGAACTTTTTATAGCACTGATTTCCCAACAGCCCTGTAATGACACACTGCAATGGCATGAATTATTCAGCAGTGAGGATAAGCTGAGCTGCAGCAGTGCTGGCAGTCTCCCAGTGTGGGCTGACTTTTGCTCCTTTGATCTCTAGGGCGGATCTGCAGCAGCTCAGCATCCCCCATCTTTTTTCACATGCCAAGCTCTTTTTTTCAGCTGCAGGCCCACTTTTGGCATAAATATGGAGATGAAAAACCAAGGCCCAGCTTTGGTGAGGCAGAGAAAAGCTCAGCCCTACAAGCCCAGAAGCTCTGCCCACAACCTACTTGCACAAATGAGGTCAAAAGAAAAATTAAATTTTCCAAGCAGCAAAGCTGGAGCACTTTTATTTGAAACACGTACTGGGAGGGGAAATTGTGAGTGCTGTGTGGGGGTGGGAGCAGCACAGGATGGGATCCTGAGTGTCTGCTGGGCTCCACATCTCCTGCTCACTTCTTTTGGAAGAAAAACCCACACTTCACACCTGCAAAGCCTTTACACATAAAAAATAGATCATATTTATTGATTAAAGTAAGATACATGATTCAGGTGCAGCACCAGCTCTCCCGCTGGGCAGGCACCTGTGCTGTACACTGACAATATCCATAGGCACGAGACATGGACGTGACCATTGCTATATTTACACAGACAAGTTTCTTGGTTACTGAGCAGCCTACAATACACAAGTGTCAAGTTTTCCTGTCCATCGCTGACCCCTGGCTCAGCAGAGCCACTCACACCACATGTGTCACCAGCACAAGCTGCCCCATCTTCAAACACCCCTGCTCACCCTAATAAAAGGGAAGAGCTGCAAAACCCATTTAATGCTTCTGTGATATCCCAGCCCCTTTGGGAATGAGGTCTTCACTGCTGCTTGCAAAGTGAGTTTGGATGCCCAGTGCCAGGCTGGGGACATGCCTTGGCACACAGCTGTCCCTAAAATGTGGCCAGCCTTCTCTGAGTGCACTACTAGCAGGGCAAGGGGAAGCATCACACATCCCCTGCTCCTCACAGCACTCCCTCCTCTGCTTGACAATCCTGACTCAAACCCAACCCCAAGGGCCACGCTGGGGTCAGTACACAGAGATGGACATGAATATTGCACTTGTCCCGCTTGTGTCATGCCCTGGAGCCCCTTCCCAGCCCTGGGTGCTCCCTCTCTATCCCCATGGTGTCCTCCAGAGGGAGGATTTGAGTTAAAGCTTTGCTCTGCTCCTGACCAAGCCAAAACCTTCCCCAGCACAGCCTTGGACAAGATGAGGGATATGCAGGGAGCAGAAGAGGGGCTGGGAAGGGGCAGAGACGTGGCACAGACCCACCCCACACCCGGCCATGGGTGCACATAGTGGCATGTGGCACCCAGAGCTGCCAGCAAAGGGGCACAGTGCAGACACAAGCAGCACCCAGGGAGAGGCAGGCTGCAGGGACACTGCTCCACACAGCCTTCCCTCACAGAACCCGGCCAAACACCGAAAATAACTGCAAACCTCACCCTCCAGCAAAGATGGGAACACAGCCCTCCTGTACTCGGCCTCCTTTCCCACCACCAGCAGCCTCTGCCCACCGCCAGGGAGACATGGCTGCAGTGGGATGAGGGATGAAGGCTCTCCAGAGAGAGCTGGCGTTTGGGAGATGCTGTGTTAGCAGGCAGGCGTTCAACCTGTCCTGTGGAGGATGCATTTGCTCCCTTGTCTTAAAAAAGTAGAAATCCAGTAGAAAGGAGACGAAACTCTCTAGGGAGGAAGCTGGGCTCTCAGAGAAAGGAAAGCAGCAGTGCCACAGGACCATCCCCACCAGGCATGCACCAGCCACGACAAAAGAAGCAACAGGAGCACAGGGAGAGGTGCCAGGGAGCTGCATCCTACAGGAGGAGAGGAGCTGGGCAGAAGCAGAGGATGCAGAGGGAGTGCAACCAGGAGAGGAAGGGTTAAAACCAGAAATATTGTGGAGTTTTTGTGTGCGATTTGACATTCAGAATCAGCCTGCAGAGGCAGGCGGAGCGTGCCAGGGCCAGCTCAGGCACTGTAAACAAGGTGATGTATCCTTGTGGTGTGTGGGTAGCATGTGGTGACCCCTGGGGAAACCCCATCCCACCCAAAGGGGACCTGCTCAGCCCCTCATTATGGCAGAGCCTGTTTGCTCCCCACACACCTCAGTTCTGTAAAGCTTCTGAAAGCCAAGCACTGGGTTGTGCGCTGGATGGGGATAAAGAAGTGTCACTACTGAAAGCATGGACCAAGGGTGAGCAAACCCTCCCAGTGGCCAGCTCCAGGGCCTGCTCAGACTTCCTGCTCAAGGCAGCTGGAAGCAGAGCTGAAGCACTGCAGGAGCCAGTGCCCACAGATGGGGATCCCACTGAGAGAGCTGTGGGCCCCAGCATGCTCTGCACCTCAGGCTCTGCCCACCCTCCCCACAAGGCTGAGGTGAGGAGGGAGCTCCACGCTCTCTAACCTGAGCTGAGGTTTGTCTGTTGCTGTAAAAATAAAGTGCTCAGGGAAAAAAAAAAAGAAAATCAAACTGGCACAAAAAAAGAGTAGTCCCTGTTCCCCGCCCTGACTGAAGGGACAGGGGAAATATGGAAAGGTTGGGATTTTAAAAAATAATAAAATAAAATCTACATCCCTGGGATTCCTCACCTCTCAAAGTGCCTATTTACAGAGGAACTGTTTTGCTCTACCACCTGCCCTAAGAGCCCCCAGGGAAGGCACTGCCCCAGCCTGGATCCCACCCAGAGATCCCAGACAGAGCCCAGGGCAGGATCCTGCTGCAGCTGGGCCATGGTGCTGGGCAGCCCCGTCCCCTCACAGACCAAACCCACCACGATTCCCAAGAGGAGAGGGGAGGCCGTTCCCAGGAGAGCAGTGCCCAGTGTCCATGAACCCCCAGCTCAGCACCCAGAGGGGCCAGCAGGGTGAGGGGATGGTCACTGCACCAGGACAGTGGTGGCATTCACCACGGTGGCCGTGGGTGCCACCAGCTCCACCAGCGCCTCATAGGTGCCCACCACGAAGCCCACGAAGCCAAAGAGGCTGATGGCGATGTCCTTGGCAATGACAAGGGGGTGCATGCCCTCCGAGTAGTAGGTGGCAATCTCCAGCAGCGGGGGGAAGATGAGAGCCAGGGCGCTGCTGCTGATGGAGCCCACCAGGGAGATGACAAGGTCCAGGCGCGGGATGAGGATGGCCAGCACGCCTGCAGACAGAACGAACACGACATCAGTGCTGCCACCTCCCAGAAAGGCTCCTCCCCGTGTCAAAGCTAGCAAAACCCCACCCAGGCATGCCACTGGCTGAGTGTCACCTCTGCCCTTCTCCCTGACAGAAGACAAGGCTGCATATTTTTCTGGTAAGTCCTCCCCAAGAAGCAATTAAGCTGTTAAATTAACAAGGCTTTTTGTCGCCCTGGGCGCCACCAGAGCGAGCTGCAGGGCTGAGCAGGATGGGTGCTGCTGGCTGCCAGCATTCCCGACCCCCCTGTGCGAGCCAGCACTCCTGCTCCCCGCACCTGGGGAGCCATAAAGCCTCAGAAACCCCATAAAAGCAGGAGAAGGGAAGAAAAAGGCATCTCCCCCCACCCCAAATCAATCCATGTGGTTTGCGTGTGTTTAGAGCTGCTCCAGCAGCAGCACGCCCACGGCACAGCCCGGGGGAGAACATTTGTTAGGTGAAAACTGCAGCCAAGGAAAATCCCCCTGGGAGACTCCTGACAGCTTGAGTTTAGCAATGTGAGCTTCAGCTTTGGGATATTCCTGCTCCTCCTCCTGCATGGCACCAGGAGGGGACAGAGGGATGTCACGACACAAGAGAACCCCCTGCAAGCAAAGCAGAGTTCAGTGCTTAACCAGTGACCAAGAGAAATAAATTGGTTTATTGCTTTGAAAGTTTTTCTGCTTAGAAACAGGAGACACCTAGAAGGGCCTAGGTGGAGCAGGCCCTGAGGAGAAAGGACATCTCAGGGCTCCTTACTGGAGGGATTTGTTCTCTCCCTGACAATCAGCTACGGGCAAGAGAGGCTGTTAGAGCTTCCCTGAGCCAAAGATCATCCATGGAACTGCAGAAGAAGGAAAGTTTGGGAGACTGACTGTGCCACCACTGCAACACTGCTGTTTATCTGGATAAGCCTAGAGATAAACCATCCCTTCACCAAGGGAAACAGCAACAAAGGTCCTGAGCTAGTTTATTCTGGTGCTCAGCCCTGAACAGAGCCAAAGGAGTGCTCTGCCAGGTGACTACTGCAAGCAGCATCCCTGCCCCAGCAGCCTCTGAGGACAGCAGAGCAGCTCCCCTCCAACAGCATACTCAGCCCACCCCACACTGCTCTTTGGACTCAAAAGTAAACAAAATTATTAACTCCCCTCTAAAACAAGCAGATTTGAAGCACCAGCTGCAGTCCTCAGCCTCCGGGGAAACGGTCTGATTTCTGCAGGTATTAATTCAAAGAGGTTTTAAGCATGCTGGTTTTGAAGTTTAAGCTTGAAAGAGACCCATACACCAGATTGCATCCTCTCTTTAGGAGCCAAAGCCCTGGTGGGGGCTTGTTGTGCAGCCACACAATCCTCCAATGAATATTCATGCAAACCCCCTAATGGCTTTTATCCTCAGCAGGAGCCACAGAGATCCCTTACATGGAAGGGCGAGGGGAGGAGGTACAAAGGAACCTTGCATCCTTCCACCAACACCTCTGCTGCCTCCCTACCCCCAAATAGGAGGGTATTGCTGATGCCTAAAGCCATCCCAACTCTCCAAGCCTTCACTTCCATGGCTTGGCACAGCCCAACACCCTCCAGGAGAGGCTCCAACCCCACAAGCAACTTCCAAGTTCACCCACAGCATGAGGGTGGCCAGAGCATATCACCCAGCATGGCAGGATTTCATTCCTATACCCTGTGAGGACATCAGGAACTCAGGAACTTCAGGAACTCAGCACAGAGACAGGCCTTCCCCGCCTCTGTTAATGCAGCACTTCTGGCCTTTCATTAGTGAGAGCCAGAAACAGCAGCACCCTGCTCTCAGCCAGCTCCACCACCCCTGAGTTAGCACTCCACTCCTCTCAAACCCAAACCAAAGCCAGCTGGGACACAGGGCCAGGTCCCTGATGCTCAGCTCTGCTGCATCAGCAGCATCAAGCCATGGAGCAAAGCTCCATTTCAGCAGGGGACACCGGGGAGCTCAGTCAAGCATCTCAGCTGTGCTGACAACAGCAAGCTTTTGGTCTTCAGGAATCAAAGCCAGCCAAAATCAGATACCACCTGATTCACTCCACACCCTTCCCAAAGGTCCACTAGGCTTGAGCCAGGAGCCTGTTCCAGCAAAACCTCACTACAGGCACCACACATCATGAAAGGAAGGGACCTTGTGGGGCTCCTTGTGGAGCAGCACACCAGAGCTCTGGTTATGGTGTGCTGTGTCCTGCTGTGCTCTGCACTGCAATGAGTGTGTGGGCACAAGAACAGCCCATCCCTCACAGTCAGTGACTTCTTTGCAGCCATGTCCCCATCACACAGGCAAAAGGAGCCTGGCTGCACACTGCCTACAGAAACAGCCTCTAGGCTGGGCTGCCCTGGCACTGAACCCTGTGCTGGGTATTCCATGCAAACCCAGGTGGGACTCAACGTCCTGCAAAACTGCCATCCCCAGCCCTGAGGCTCCATTGGGATCTGCCACTTCTAAACAATGCAGTTTCCTACTCCTCCACTGAGAAGGCTGGTCCCATACAGAGGGGGCAAAGGACCACTGCTGCTGCTCCTTGGAGGCCACTGGTTTGTATTAGCCAGGCCCAGGGACTACCAGCTGTGAGGGCTAAAGGTGCTGGGGCCAGGGGTGAAGGCTCAGTGGGAAGGAGGTGCCACAGCATCACAGGGAAGGTCAGACAAGGAGGTTTGTACTCACAGGTCACACAGACCAGGGCCAACCTGAGGAGCAGGTTGACCAGCCAGCCCCAGCGCTCCGACACCCGGGCCACGAGGGGAGGGATGATGATCTCGGCAGGCACGTAGAACTGCACGGCGTAGGTGAAGAAAATCCCAAAGGAGAAGAGCAGCTTGACAGCTTGGTACAGCCTGCAAAGGACAAGGACACAGTGAGACTTTGGCTCTTGCTCCAGCCCCTGCAACATCAACAGCAGAAAAGGAATGTTCTGCAAGGATTTTTGTGAGCTAGGGGTCTCAACTCCTGAACACCCTTAGAAAATTAGGGGTGATGCATTTAATTCACAAGGACTTCACTGAGCAAGAGACAGCAAAGATGTATCAGCTGCAGCCATGATTACACATTCCAGCTGCTGCTTGGCTTCTGAGGAGGGGGAAAAGGATAGCACTGCTGGGATAAGTCTGGGCTTCCATGCAGAGTGAATATCACAATGTTCCAAAAGCAAAGTGATGTGAACAGGCAGCTCAGCCTCCTCCACCAAACAAAAAATAGCAGCTATTTTTGGAATGCTGCATGGTACGTTTGGGGGAAGAGAGTTAAAAGAGCAGTTTGGGCTGAGCAGAAGGAAGGCAGAATGCAGACAGGTTGCAAACAGCACCTTGGGCTCACCCCAAGTCAAATCACAGGGTGTCCCAGATCCTGCAGTGATACAGTGTGGCTGCAGGAGAGAGCCCATCACAAGTGATCAAAAGGCACCTCCCAGCCCCATCTCTACCTTCAGCTTCCCAGCAGCAGGAAAAGCCTCTCCAAAAGAGAAGTAACATCTGGTTACCTCACATATGGTCCTAACCCTTCCCCAACTCAAGACCCATTAACCAAGCAGGAAACATGGGTCCTGGCCATACCACTTGGGTAAATAGGGGGTGGATCCAAGCTGAGGAATGTATCTGGCTCCTGCCTTCCCTCTACCTTCTTTGGGCCTGCGCCCTGGGTCTCAGCACCACCTTCTACAACAGCCTTAAATCAGAGAAATCCAAGCATTCCCATGCAAGACAGCTGTGAACACTAATGGCAGAGTCTGGCAGAGTCAAACATTTCCCACAGACAGAGTTAGGGATCACCTAAGTGAATGGAATGTTACACAAGTCTATGGGACCAGTCCAGATGTATTCAGGGTTGCAGCCAAAAGGAGCCTGAAGCCACCTTATCATCTTCAAAAGAGCAGGGTGCTCAGGGAGAGGACCTATTGCCTTGGGAAAGGAATAATATCCACCTTCAAGAAGGATGAGGGAAGGTACAGGCTAATCAGCCACACCTCAATCCCCAGAAGAATATGTGTTAAGTCCTCCTGGTATCTGTTTCCAGGCATAGACTGGACAGTAAACAGCCAGCAGGGATTTGCCAAGGGGTAATTATGGAAATATCCTCATCAGTGACCTGGATGAGCTTTCAGTGACCCAGAGCACATTCTCATCAAATTCCAAACAAGATCAAATTGGAGGAAATGGCTGACACAGCTTGGAGCAATAACATAATGTCACAAGCAAAGCTCAAACACAAACACAAATTTGCAAACACAAATTCCCACACATGTGAAGGGCTGGGGCCAGGAGAACAGGACTTGGGGGTCTTGGTGGGCAGCAGACTGAACACAAGCCAGTAGCAGGACCCTGCAGTGATGAAGGTCAATCACAAAGCAGGCTGTGCTAGCAAAAGCACAGCCAGGAGGTGAAGGACAGGGACCAAGAGATTATTTTCTTGTTTGAGGCTTGTGCATCTTGAGTATTGTGTCCAGCCCTGATACTCCAGCACAGGACACTGACTTACTCTGCAGAGCAAGTTGAGTGCAGGCTACTAAAATGGCTGGGGCTGGAGCATGATGTCCAAAAAGAGGCTGCAAGCCCTGGGCTTGTTCAGCATGACAAGAAGGTTAAAAGGGGCTATTATTAATATCTTCAGCTGCCTAATAGGAGGGCATGGAGAAGAGAGTAACAGACTCTTCTTGGAGTTGCGCAGCAGAAGAACCAGGTGCAATTAGACAGAGCTGCATCTTCAAAGGATGGTTAAGGGCCTGGATCGGTAGGGAATCACTGTCCTTACTGATACTCAACACTTCAGCTGGTGAGAGGACCCAGGGATCCCACGGTGTCCTCTACAGCCTGAATTACCCTGAGGTTCCAGAGGCAAGCTGAACACAAAGTTATCTCCAGAGTCCAGAGTGCACCCGTGCAGCCATACATGTGCACAGGAGCCTTGAGCCACCGACCCATGGCTGGCATATCTTATCACTGCACTCCCAAGAAAGGGATTCTATAAAAGCCATAAAGCGCTCCAGGGCAATCCAAGATTAATAGTTGTTATTAAAAAAAGTACAGAAGAAGGCTGTGTACCTGTCCTGCACAGGTCATGGACCATGACAACGAGATCAAAGGGCATTTTAAATACCAAGAGGAAGAATTCAAGCATTACCCTTGATCCACAGAAAACAAAGGCCCATGCAGGGCCTTGGAGAGGCACTCTGCCAACCACAGCAATGTCTGCTTCAACTAGATTGCCATGCCAGGCCATCCCAAAAGGCTGCAAGAAGTGAAATACTCTCCTGGGACCATAAGCTCTGTTATTACCTTCAACTGGCCATGTGCAACCCAACAGCTTCCCCCTCATTTCAGCATTTCTTCACCCTTCACATAGTGCAGTGAGGCAACCCTTCCTAGGAGGCAAGGAGGGATTTCTGCATAGCAGCACCGTATTTTGGACACTGTGGTTTGACCTGGGCACTGGGAACTGACACACTCCTCATTTGAGGAAGCTGTGGTTTCAGAGAAACGAGACTGGAAAAGTCCTTAGTCACCCTGCAACTCAACGATTCCTGCAATACCCACCAAATCTGCTCCAGAGACCTCCAGGCAACGGCTACAGCTAAGGAAGGCTGCAGAACGTCCACCACAATCCTTGCCTTCTCTCCCAGGCTGCAGGCAAACCCCGTGACTTCTCACACACAGCCCTTATGACCAGCTCCTACAGCCCAGCCTTTTACTGTCAGCACGAAAACCCATGGGCGAGGCAGAATGGGCAAGACTTTCATTTCAAGAGCAAGTCTTCACCCAACACCTGTGGCTTAATCTACAGGAGTGGTAGTGAAGACTTTATCTCAACTGTCACAGCCCTTACTTGAGAGAACCCATTTCCAGGTCCAACATCCACTGCCAAGAGGCAGCATGCACAAACATCAAGGTGTGCTGCGTGCCAAGTGACAAGGACCACAGCACACCTTCCCTGCAGCTGGCTGTCACGTGCCCAGGCTTCCCCAGACACTGCTTCCAAAGGGCTTTTCTCTTCTCACTAACCAAAAACCCTATGGCTACTTTTAGAAAAGTAACTTTAGAATACTTCACTTTGAGCAAAGTGGTTTAAGAAAAGGCAGAAAGCGTGGGTACTCCTAGAGACATGGATTTGCACTTTTCTCACTGCAGCCTAGCAGGTCAAAGTAATCCCATTCTAAGGACCTGTTCTAAGGGAATGCCATTCCTCAGGGCACACAGAGCTGAGATTCCTTGCAGAAGCCTCTTTACAGCATTCAGGTCAGTAGATGTCATTGCAGGCTGTGGCATGCAGAGCCCAAACCTGGAAATGACCTGCTTTCCACCTTCAGGAGGAATAGCAGCATCTCATCCCCTCCACACTGTACTTCAGTTTACTGAGCAGAAGGGATTCACACCTCCTGTGCTTGGCATGGTGGGATTCAGACCGCCCTGCAACACAGGCACATCCTTCCACCAGCCCCATCCCTCCTCACTGAGAGCAGGGACCTGGCAGAGCTCCCAATGCCTGCAAGGAACAGGACAAGGCTCTTGGCAGGAGCAGGATCTCCTACCACACCAACACCAACATCCAGCAGTGCAGTCACTACACAGACCCAGCATGAATGAACATCCATGCACTCAAACTGAAAAGAAACCCACACAGCAGTAATTAAAGCAAAACCAGGCTCTATTTTTGGCAAATCTTTGCTGTCTCCAGAGCCCCAGCTGTGCAGCTCTACCAGGACAGCATGTGGGAGCACCAGTGACTCAAAACTTGAGTCCTGCCCAAATTTACTCCAACAGTGAGACAGTGAGTCCCACTGCAAGGTGCTGGGTGCTACTAGGAGCAGAGAGGATGGGCTGAAGTGGAGGACAGGCACCCCCAGCTCCAGGTCTCACTCTGGCTTCTTGCAGGATTTCAAGCCAACAGAGACCATCAAAGAGGACTGCTTGAATTTCTCCTGTAGGAGAATACGGAGCTATGACACTGAGCAGCCACCTATCCTCAGGGACAGAGCAGCACACAGCTTGGGCAGCTGCTGCAGCAGCCACCAGCCTGGCAAGAGGAGAAACAACCTCTCCAGGCAGGCAGGCATGGGGTCAGGCCACAGGGCTCCAGACAGAAACTGGAGCATCTCAAGAGGCTTCACCAGATCCCAGAGGACAGACAGGTTTGGGACGCTGCAGCAGAGCTCACCCCCCAACAAAGGAAGGGGTATCCTCATGGCACCAGAGCTCATAGGCAAAGCATTGGCTCAAGATAAGCCACATCCAGGCACAATGTGGAGCCCAGAAGTGGGAGTTCCAGCTGCAGGGCTGCAAACAAGGAACACAACCCACGTATGAAGATGTTCCATCTCACTCCCTCTGGGAGCTCCCAGCTTTGGGTTGGTTTATCACGTGCTACATTTGAGGAAGAGAAGTTTTGCACAATTCAGTGATGTTCTGGCTGCATGGGGGTTGTGTTCAACATCTGCTAGCCAGTGCACTGCTGAGCCCCAAAAAAATGCCACAAGGCTCCAAGAAAAAAACAAGAGCTGCACCTACCCAGGCAGGGACCTTCAGGGACCCTGATGAAGCAGCCTGAGCTCCAAAACCAGAATCAGACACTACAGCAACAAGCCTCTTCCACCACATGCATCTGACAATCCTTGTCAAACTCCGTGAAGTTTGCCTATGGCACAGTTCCTCAAGCTTCCTCAAGCTCACCCAGATTAGTGAGGTCCCCCTCTCCCACGTGCCTATCTGGGCCCCTCATTCCACACCCCCCAGTCCCTCCACTGCCCACAGGGACTCACCAGCAGTTGGGCAGGTTGAGTGTTATGCTGGCCTGAATGTCTGTCCCAAAGCGCAGGTAGCCCAGGACCCCCAGGCTGATGTACAAGACGGTGACAATGCTCATCCCCACGTACAGGATCACTGGGAACTGACGGGGCTTCTTCATCTTGTTCTCCAGAGGCAGCACCTGGGAGAAGAGGAGGAAGATGACAGAGCAGCAGGTTGCCCATTCCTCTATACCCCCTCAGCCCCAAAAAGAAGGAGGGGCAGCCCCATGGTCAAGCACAGCCCACCATGCCAGGATGGGATAGTCCCACATGGAGCCTGGAGAACCCAGCTGAAAAAAAACCTGTACTGGAGATCTGATTTCTGTGCTCCCATTGGAGCATAACAAGTCTCCAACAGATCACCCACATCCTTGTCTTAAAGATGGGACCTGCCCCCTGCCCTTGGCAGGAGCTGTGCCCAGTGCTGGGTCTTGGGGCAATGCCAACCATCCCACATCTTGGGTGCATTATGCTCTGCACCCCAAAACAGCACAGCCATGCCCACTATTTTACACCATTGTATTTTCCCCAGTAAATTCTGGAAAGACCAAGACACACTCTCCTCTGCTAGCAAGTTTATCTGGACAGATTACAACAAGGGCAGAACAATAAAAATAGCAAGGAGAGGTAATTCTCCCACCTCTATACTACTGACACTAAATATAGGCCTTCAGCAAACAATTTTATAGCTGTCCTTGGGTGGTGTTGATTTCAAGAAGAGAGACAATGGCAGATCTGGTGAGGAGGCAGGACAAGAAAAACTTTTATTTGCTTCTTCACCTCCAAGTCATGCGAGGAAGAGAGCATTTGTGCCTCAGTGCTGGCAAGAACCCTCTGCCCAGGGCATAGCATTCAGTGAGCACTCCCCCTGTAACGGATTTGGCCCTCTCCAGCCCTGTGTTTACACAGCCAGCTTATATTAAGAGATGAAAACATTTTTTCCTCCTTTGAAGGGAGCTCCCGGAAATAACTCACAACATCTTAGGGAGTAATTAAGCTCTCCACCCACCCACCCAGCTTTTTTCACAGACACAGTTGGTCTATTTACAGCATCTTGCATGAGAGGCCCATTTGCATGGGCAGGCTGGGGCCATGTAGCTGCTAAAGGGAGACCTCTGTGCCCCCACAGCAGGGTGGGAAGGAAAGGATCACATCTTTTCATGCCACACTTTTTGGCCTCCCATTTAGGCAACTTTAGGATCCAGCCTGGTTACAAGACTCAGGACAATTCCTCATCTGCAGGTCAGCCAGCACAGCCCAAGGCAGAGGCTGGTGTGATTCCCAATCTGCTGCCAGATAAAGCCAGCTTTAAACAGCAACCAACCTCTTGAGGTTTGGAGCATGTGCTTCTCCAGCCTCAGATGGAAGCACCAGAGTTTGACCCAGGAGATAGCCTGGAGCTAAAGCTAACAGCATCATCCAGAATTTGGGCTAATGTCAGAAAAGTTCAGCTGCAATTGCAGCTGCAAAGCAGAGCAGGTGCTGCAGCAAGTCCAAGCAGGGCTGAGCCTCTTGTGCAGCAGCCCCACAGCCATATGCCCAGACTTACCACGCCAATGCCTTCAAAAGCAAAGATTGCAGTGCCAAAGAACAGAGGGTAGGTCTTCCAGGCTGCTGCTAGAGGCAGGTTTCTGGGATCAGGAATATCCTGGAAAAAAGCCCATGCAGAGTTCAGACACAGGGAGGACGGGGAAGACCTGGCCTGTTCCCATCACTCCCTGTCACAGCCCCACGCTGCAGGGAAAGCCCTGCAGAGCAGAGGGAACCATCATGCCCACAGGAACAAGCACTACCCCCCAGCATCCAAATACCCCATTGCCAAGCTCTCTCCACCTGCCAAAACATGGGAGAGCACAGGAATGAGAGAGGGGAGCCATACACACGTACCCTGACGATGTACTGGTAGATCACTACAAGGCTGACAAGCATGGCTACATTGGCCAGCATGGAGAAGATGGACAGGACCTTGAGGTTCTGGATGAACGTGAGCAGCACCACGAAAGGCAGGATGGAAAGCATGTACAGGCGGGAGTCCATGGTGGGGGTCATCACCACTGTCCTGTTTGGGCTGCAGTCATTGGTGGTCCCATTTGCAGCAGACACAACCTGGGGAAGCACAGGAAGCCCTGGTGAACTCCATCACACAGGTTTAAAAGCCACAGATCTTAGCAGCCCATCCCAGGTGGGTCACAGTACCCCAAGAGGTCACTTCAAGCTCAGCTAGCTGATTTAAATCAAACCAACACATGTTTTCGGATAGTTCTGAAGCAAATCCCTGTTATCTTGCAGGGGGCAGAGGTGGGACTGGCTATGGCACCTGAGCCAGGACAGCAAATCCTGCCCAAGCCCAGATACACTGAGTGGGACTCAGCAGCCGGGTACACAGAGGGCAGAAAGCACAGGCTGCATCTTTGCACTGCCCACGAGGTCAGTTGAGAAGAAAGAGGCACTAAGTGCTATACCCAAAGGTATCCTTTCCCTCTTGCTTCACCAAGTTGTTATCTAAGTCACACAGTCCTTTAGTTCCCCAGTGCCCCATTCACATGCAAGGACATCTGGAAACTACTGCTGGTCCCCAAGTTCACTTTCTCATGACAAACCATTCTTTCCTTGGGGTCTTTCATTCCAAAGGCACTCCAGGCCATGTGCTCACTTCTAGAGGCAGCTCAGGCCCAGGAACTGGGTGGCTGCGCCATCCCTCCCAAGAGCATGGGCTCCCTGAATCACCAAAACAACCATGACCAAGCAGGTTCAGGTACCAGGTCCTGTCCAGTCACTGCAGCAAAGAGCAGTCTGCAAACTGATTTAACCTGCTCCAAAGCAAGTCCTGCCCCAGAGGAGAGGCTGAAGAACTCTGTGTAAACCAGCATCCTCTGTGGGAGAGGGCAGTGCAGGGCCATGCACCCATGGGACAGTGCTGCTCAAGCCCCAGCCTGCCCTGCCTCTTCATGGCTTGCTCCAAAGCCATTTTCCAAACCAAAGCCCTGCCCAACAGAGTGGCACCTCGCCCAAGGTACCACCTGCACCATGACTCTCTGTCTAACACGCTATTCCTCACCACAAAAAGAAACAAGTAACACTCCCCTCTCCCCACCCAAAAAAATTCCAAAACCAAAGCCAAGGGGTTTCCCACCTGTGGCCTAAAACACTAGTGTGGATTTGCAGGTTTTTGAAAATTTCCCCTGAGGCTTGAGACAGCCTTCAGTCTTTGCTGTGAGGGGCTGAGGAGAAAGAAGCCCACCTTGAAGTGGGGCAGGGGGTTGCTCCCAGGGGTGGGGGCCAGCAGCAGCCAGGCCCCTGCACACACCCTGGTCCCTCCTGCTCTCAGGGCTGGTGGATCACCAGTGTTGACCTGTTTATTCTTCCTGCCACCCAACAATGGGAATCTCCTCATTGCTGCTCCAAGAGCAGAAGAAGAGTCTCACACAGGAGGGACCCCCCCTTGCTCCCCTCTGAAGCTGATGGCCACCACTGAAGAGCTGACAAAGGGCACAGCCATGGTGGCAGTGACCAGAGCATTGCTGCAAGAGCACAGCAGGAGCACATGGGGAAAAAAGCTGAGCAGTGCCTGCAAGGCACTGAGCTGGTGGAGGCTGGGAATGGGGACTCATTATCCCCAGTTTCTTACAGAACAGGAGCCAGCCAAGTGGCTCAGGGTTTCTGTTTATTTCCTCCTGAGGCCTGGCAGGAAGAAACTCTTTCTCTAAAGATGTAATTAAGCTTCAGAGCCACAGGATGAGGAAAGAAACTGGAATGCAAACAGATCCAAGGAAGGGAGAAGAGAGGTTCACAGCAGGTCCTGGGACTTACACGTTACCATCGACACCAATAAACTAATTGACTGAGTGGGACAGGATAGAAAATACACAGTTCCTCTGCTTTCATCCCTTTCCTGTTGTTCCCTCACTAAGGATGGCCTCACTTTTCCTCACACAGACACCTCCAGCACCTCTGCAAAACCACAGAGATTCTCAGGAAAACCTGCTCTGTTTGAACAGGAAAACCAATCCTCCAAAGTATCTAGGCAGAGGAGTGGACTTTTCAGAGCAACATATCCTACAGAAACCAGACCTTTGGAGGAAAACAGGGCACAGGAGCTAAGAAAAACCCAAGCACCCTCACACCCTCTCACCTCCCCCCAGCTCATGAAGGAGGTGTACCTGTTTCAGATTGTCCGCCAGAAAGACAAAGTACACACAGCAGAAACCCAGCTGAGTGATGATCAGGAAAAGTCCCACTATACGCCTGGAAAGCAAAAGAAGAGCATTTGTCAGCCAGATCTTAAGGAAATAAGAGCCCACTTGGGTTAGACTTGCAGATCACAGCTATGCTGGTCTCCCCAAGGGTGGGGTGTACAGGTCAGAGCACACCCAGCTCACTTCTCTGTGATCAGGAGAGAGGAACTTCTCTCCACCCAACCTCACAGATCTCAGGCTCTCCAGTCTCCCCCTCCCATCCCTTTCATAAGGTCAGGACCAGCCTCAGGAGAAAAGTCTCCTTTTTGGATTCAGCATATCCAGTCTGCTGCTGAATTGTCAGAGCTGGAAGCAACATTCCCTGGACACATGGGATGCTCCCACCCCCTGATGGGCAATGATCTGTGTGATGCAATGTGGGACACCCACAGGGCAGGGAGCAGCCACTGGACACGTTCTATGTCTAGCAAGATGGGCCAGCATCTGCAAGACCCTACTCACCCCTTTGTTATGCTGTGGAGACTTAGTTATCCCACACATTTAGTGTAAGTCACATCTGGCTGGGGACAGTACTGGATCAAAGACCTCAGCATTACCCTCTGGGGGACACTGAGCACTCAGGGCAGGTGAGCCAAACAGCATTTTATGGCACTTGTGCTTATCTGCTGACACAGCTCAGTGACCAGAGGCTCTTCTGTCCCAGCTGCAGCACATGCTAGGCTCAAAGATGAGTCCCTGCCTGGGGCAGGGGAACAGTACCTTCCCCAGATGGCATGTGTCCTCAGGCAGGCACTGGGAGTTGCCTCCAGCCCGTACATCACAGCACCTCCATAGTCCAGGAACTGCTTCTGGAACCTGTCCAGAGAAGGGAGAAGGATCATCACATCAGCCCTGTCTGCTAGTTCCCAAGGCAAATAGTGACGTTAAAAGGAAAACAGCTCCAGTGAAAAAGAAGAGAAGTTCCCAACTGAGGATTTGGCATGGGCAACTTGCTGCTGAGGGTCTTCAGAAAAACCCCAGGGCTTTTTGGGCAAGAGGGAAGAACTGTAGGAGTTGCAGGGCTGAGAAGGGGACTTGCTCCTTACCTGTTGCAGAAGTGATGGGCACATTTCACCAGGATGCCCATGCAGTGCACAGCCACGACTCCCATCACCAGCAGGCTCAGAGGACCCAGCTGCAGGGAAGAGAGGGGGAAGGCTGCACTCTGATGGCCAGAGGCAGAGCTGCACTGCGCCTTCTGCTTCCAGACAAAACTCCATGGGCTGGGTGAGTGCAAACACCGCTGGAGGCTGAACCAGAGCTCTGGTGCAGCTCCCAGGAACCAGCCCTCCAGGACCAAGTAACCTGACAGAGCCACGAGCTTGGCAGGAATGACGCAAAATAAGCAAGTTGGGGCTGTTTGGGTGTAGCAAAGCACTTCTAGGATTGTTTTCCAAACTATTTTGCATATCTCTACTTTGCAGGTGATGAAGAGGTCATGACCTGGACACAGTGTCCTGCCTGACCCCAGCAGAGGAAACCACAGGCCCAGCTCACACATTGAACTCCCCCACACCAGGCAGCGACAATGCAGGAGCAGCAGGAACAGTCTCAGCAGTGAAACAAAGCCACAGAGCTTCAGGTGCAAACATGTGCAAGTCACCAAACAATGAGAGGTGTCTGGGCATGGACTCAAGCCCCAACACCCCCAACACTGGCTAAGTGAGCTGCCCAGTGCCTCACGGTCACTCTGCCCCACAAGCTCCAGCACAGAGGGCTGAGCTGCCTTACCAGGATGCCAGCATTCTTCACAGCCAGAGGCAGCCCCAGCAGCCCCGTCCCAATATTCCCCTTCAGCAGATGGATCAGGGTCTGGTACCACCTGAGGGAGAGCAGATGCAGAGATCACTGTCAGCAGGTGCCCACACCCAGACCATATACAGCTTATCCTGTTAAAGGTCTACAGCAGCTCTGAACTGCTGCAGGGAGTGCACATGGAGGTCATGATCCTGTCCTCTGAACCCAGTTCAACCAGCTGGGACTCAGCTAGGTGTGAAAGCAAAGACTGAACAAACAGATTTCGGATGGGCATTTGCAAAACCAACTTCATGGCAAAACCCAGCATAAGCACAGCCCAGCACCATGGACCTGAATAAGGAAGTCTCTGAGGTGAAGGGATCAGTCTCTGTCAGGCAAAGACAGCATCCTCTGCACACCTGGGCACAAGGAAGCCCCCAGAACACGGCTGGCTCTGAATCTGGGCATGCTGTTTGCTTGCCAGAGTTCCTCACTGAATGAAAGTGGAATGGGAAAATATTGGGAAAAGCATCAATCACTGCCCACTGCCAGCAAGCCCAGCTTCACCAGAGAGCTAAGAGCTACACTGGGGCAGCTGCCGCTTGGTGCCAGCACCCCACAGATGCAGGACCACAGCTCTGTCCTCATCACCCTCATGAGAACTCCCCATAAAACCACAGTTCCACCATCCTCTAGCAAAGTCAGCAGGGAGCCAGCATGACCTCCTCCCCCTCCCCAGTGCCAGGCCAGCCCAGGAAGGAGGGAAGCATCACTCACGTTGTCCCGTTGGTCTCCCCGAAGCGCTGGTAGGACTCGGGGTGGGCAAAGCCATTCATGCCATCGGGAGGGCTCCCCTCGGGTGTGACATCTGTGGAACTGTAGTCATTGTAGTCCTCGCTGCGGAGGCGCCGCGTGGACATGGTCCCTGTGGGGGCAGTGGCATTAGGGGTGCCTAGCTCAACAGCCCCATCCTCAGGCTTCTTGGGGTCAGCCATTGTGCAGAGAGACCGGCTCGCACTGCCAGAGCAAGGTCTCCTCCAGGGCTTTTATACAGCCACATGCTCCCGCCCCAGCAATCACAGAGTTGGCATGTCCTAAGGTCAAAGGTGCACGGCACATTCCCACTGGCTCTTCCTGCAGGCTCATGCCCATGGTTTGGGCACACCCAGACAGAATGGGGTCAGGATCCTGCAGGCAGAGCCTGGATGTGACCCAATTCATGTCAGGCACGGGAGCTGTGTACCCCTGCTCTAAGGGTGGTGAGTGTGACACCACAGGCAGTGAGGTAGGAGGGGACATGCTGGCACGGTGTCCCCTGCTCTGGCACTTGGGACTAGAGCTGTCAAGTGGACGGGCCAGGAAAGTGTAACTGCTTTTTACTCGCACACAGTGTGCTGCAAGAGAACAGCTTGCTCTTGCCAGGGAAGGGAAAGTTTCCTAACTTCTCTTTTTTTTCTTTCCTTTTTTTTTCCTTATTGAAGAATTTTTATTAAGGAGATTTTTTTACAAAAATTTATTATACTCCTATTAGTGAGGAGCACAGATCATGTGCTGACAGCAAAACACCTGCCCCAAAGGTTTCACAGCCAAGGAGGTGCCTATGGGGAAAAGGGACTTCCCAGCATGAGGCACCTGCACAGCCTGGAGCTCTTGCTCCAACAGAAACTCCAACAGTGTCCAGCAAGCCAGAAGCACCAGCACAAGCCTCACCAAGAACACACACCTCATGCCTTTGTCTGGAAAACAATCAGCTGGTTCAATTCCCACACATGCCACACCCAGTATCCCGAACACCCACTGGGAAGGAGCACCAGAGGCAGGGAAATTATGTGTAAGGCTCTTGCACCACAGACTGGTGATCCAGTCCCTGCCCCACGGCTCCTCTGGGCCGTCATGCCTCAGGCTTCACACCTGCCCCAGCAGTCCTGGTGCTCCCCCATCCCACTCCCCAGCACTGGTAAAGAACTGGGAGCAAGAGGAAGCAGCAGAGAAATGTTACTACTGCAAAAAACTGTCTTGTTTCCTGCCAGAGCTCTTCATGAGCCCACCAAGTCATGCAAGCGCCTGCCAGATGCAACCTCAGCACAGACCAACACATCTGGCTACCTCAGGGCTGCTTCACCCACAGAGCACCAGGCATTCCCCAGAGCACTGCTCTGCAAACCTGGCTGCTACATGGAAAACAAGCCAAGGGCTGCAACCACTGGGAGGGTCCAGCCTGGTGATCAGAAGAGCAGCAGGGAGCAAGGGTTTTCCCTCAGGTCTGGATGCTCCAGATCCCAGCTGCTCTGGAGCAGTTATCCAGGCCACAACGGCAGTGCTGTATTTCCTGCAGCACCAGCAGCAGGAAGCAGCAGTGTGTCCCATGGAGTACCAGGCTCTGGAGCAGCAGTGAGACTGGCTGGCTGGCTGGCTGGGTGGGACTCCAGAGCCAACGAAAGGCAGCGCATGCATCACTCCTGCCCAGCCTCCTCCCTCA
>NW_005054308.1:6244324-6245715 GCF_000277835.1 Geospiza fortis | reverse complement strand
AGGAGTTTACACAAGGAAAGCGTTAGAAGCTGTTTGTCATCAGTGACAGGCCCAAGGGGCAGCAGAGAAACCTGGGAAGCTCTGCCAAACACCATGGGCTGGCAGAGGGCAAGGAGAGTGGGCAGAGGGGGTGCAGGACTGGGTCAGGCATGGTACCCTTCCCAGGGATGGCCCGCACAGCATCCAAAGTACCCAAGAGCAGTGACTTTGAGATAAACACAACGTGCTGACATCACTCTGCCTGATTGCTCCCTGTGGATTATTTTTTCCCTTTCAAGCACGCCCGTCTGCTTTCTGCTTTGAAGAGGCAGGGAAATGCATTCATCGTGACCTGCCTGCCGTGTGTCTGGATTAAAGGTTGCGTAGCAGCAGGGAGCGAGCACTCTGCTCTCCCGCAACCAACAAGGAAAAGCTGCAAAACTTGTCTCATCCACAAGAAAAACATTTAAAACCAAAGCAAAACCCCACTACACCATTTCCTTGTCATTGGAAACAGCAAAGGCAGGAACATTCGGTTCCCACTTCAAACCCAACTCCTCAGCCACTCTCATGTGCTTTTTTTGCCACCCACACACAGAAGCAATTTCATCCCATTAGGAAAGCTGGGGGGGGTAGTGACAGCAATTTGTCCCTTACAGCGACAGCCCCATGCCAGAAGTCAAAAGCAAGCTGTTACTTGCTGCTGACCATGACAGCTGTCCCCAGCAGAGCTGGGGCTGTGTGTAGATCAGGAAATCTTCCAGAAAAGTGAGCTTCACAGGAAAACTCACTGCTGCTTCCCACTATGCGTGTTGAACACTTCATTTCCAAAGCACTACTTGTAGTAACCCACCTCCTGACACAAAGAAGAGCCAACAAGCCCCTTCCAGAGGCTACCACGTCCATGCCAGCCTGACAGCATCAGTCCTCTTGTCCCTGTGCTACCCAGTGCTCCCACAGTTCCAGAAAACCCCCAGATTCACCTTTCCAACGTTTCACAGCATGGCCCAGTGCCTAGAAAGGCTGCTGGGCACAAACTCACCAGTCCCCAGAGCTCCCACCCCAGCCAGGCTGTGCTGCCCAGCTCCCCTTGCCCCTCCACCGCTGAAGCCTGCAGAGTGTGGGGCTCCCTGCACCCTCCCAGTGCCACAGAGCATCCCACACCCTTCCCAGCACCTCACATCGGGGGCTGTGCCCCCTACACTGCACGGCACGCCCGGAGGAACCCCATGGGGTGCCAGCCTTCCTGCAGGGCATCGCCAGCACGCCCAGCACACCCATGTCACCCTCCAGCACACCCATGTCACCCTCCAGCACCCCCAGGGACCCCCAGCACACCCATGTCAGCCTCCAGCACACCCAGCACCCATGTCAGCTGCCAGGACCCCCAGCACCCATGTCAGCTGCCAGCA
>NW_005054308.1:6239548-6243953 GCF_000277835.1 Geospiza fortis | reverse complement strand
TGTGGGGAAAGGCGGGAGGGCCGAGCCCCGAGGGGCGGCCGGGGACGGGAACAGAGCTGGGCAGCGGTCTGGAGCACCGTACCGTGAGGGAACTGAGCTTGTTCGGCCTGGAGGAGGCTCGGGGATGGATTTATCACGCTCTACAACTCCCTGAAGGGAGGGTGAAGCCGTGTGGTGTCGGGCTCTGCTCCCAGGCAACCAGCGCCATGACAAGAGGACAAGGTGCTGAGCTGTGCCAGGGAATGTTTAGGTTGGACGCTAGGAAGGCTTTCTTCACAGAGAGAGTGATGAGAATGCCCAGGAGATGGTGGAGTCACCACCCCTGCAGGTGTTTAAGGAAAGACTGGACATGGCACTCAGCACCATGGTGAAGGGGACATGGTGGTGCTCAGTGACAGGTTGGACTCACAGAGTGAGGAGGTGATAACAGAGATCTTCCTCAAGCTCATTGATTCTGTGCCTCTGTGATCCCCTTGCCTTGGGGCAAGGCCTGCAGACCCATGCAGGTGTCAGGGTTATAGAAGGTCACCCAGATGAGCGACACCCTCAAAGCCCCCCAGCATGGGCCGTGACTCCCTGGGCCACGGCTGTGTCCCAGTGTCCCCACATCACAAAGCAGCCTTTGCAGATCCCTGCTCCTCACACAGAAACTGGCCCCGGGGCTGCTCAGCTCCACTGGCCACAGCATCCTCCACCGCTGCCCCCACCACACCACCTCCACTTCCCCCAGCTCACACCCATATCCACACTATTCCCAGTGAAATAAATGTCACCTCCAGGTCACCCCCAGCAACAAGAGGCACCAGCTCCACATCCTGGTAAAAAGATTTATTAAGAACCTGCAGAACCTGCCCAAAAGGAGGTTGCTGCCGTGGCACTGAAGGGGAGCAGGGGCAGAGGGTTAGTGCTTCTCCAGGCAGAGCCAGAGGGTGAAAGAAAGTGAGTGGAGGGCACAGAAAGGCAGTGGGAGCACATCAGCGTGGTGGAGGAACACCCGCAGCAGTTAAGGCGTATAAAGTGCTTGTAGAAGACCAGCCCTATCGAGGGGCTACAAAACACAAGCGGGCAGGGACAGCAAGGGATGTGGGTGGCTGGTGGCACCTGGCACAGGGGAGTGATGACAGGCTCACACCCTGCCCAAAGCTGCAGTAAGAAGGACTCTGCCTGCCCACATGACAGTCCCCAGCCACAGCCAGGACACCCCCAAATAGGATCTAGGCTGGTGGTCTTCATGGTCATCTCCCAGTTATCCCATGTTCAGGATGCTGCTGTGTTTGGGTGCCTCTGCCAGCACAGGGGAAGGATAGTCCCAGTGCAGCATCCTGCCTTGGCTCATTCCCAGAGGAAAAATGAGATGAGTGGGACTGGTCCTCATCCAGGCTGTGCCCCAGCAGCTCATCACAGCCTTGTGTCCCCCTCTGGAGCGAGCACAGCCATCAACCAGCAACCTCTTCTGGGAGTGTCACCAGCCTCTTGGTTCCCCCTAAGTGGGAATGTCCATGTGGGGCTCAGGTGGTTTCCATCCTCAGGTGTTCCTGTTTTGCCACAGGAGGAGCATGGGGAGGTGCCTTCACAGGTGCCTCGTGCCACCAAGCTGGTTCCCCATGCAGCACAGGGATGCAGCAACAGCAGGTTCAAAGCTGCTGTGTGGGGTGGGGACACTTCTGCAAAACAGCCCCATGCTCTGGCCAGAGATGGTGGGAAGCAGGGACACCCTCTGCAACTAGTGCTGCATCCCTCTAGCCTGCCCCAGCACTCCCAAACACTCCCTCATCCCCACAGACTGCTCCAAGAAATACTGCTTTTCTCTGGAATGTTTTTTTCTAAAATAGCCCTGATAGGAATAAGAAAAAAAAAAAAGAAACTGGATAAAAAATAACCCCAGGTCATGCTGGAGTTAGGCTCCAAGGCCACCCTGTCCAGGCAGGAGAACCTTGGTGATGGGTTTGGGGACAGCAGAACAGCCAAAGGGGCCTCTCTGGGTGTAGCAGGGGAGGAGGCGCTGGGGGGGACAGGAGGTGCCTCCTCCTGACAGCAGGAGGGATGGACCTTACAGAGATGGGTTGGCACAGGTTGGGATGGGACAGGGGACCAAGCTGGAGGGGATATGAGGGCCGGTGTCCCACCCCTCAGTGGGAGTGCAGGGAGAAGGCCAGTTTGACACAGCTGAGCTCCTCCCCGCCATTGCTGACCACCACCCGCACGCGGTAGTTGCCATTGGTCATCCAGGAAGGGAGCTCCACATCAGGCACATCAAAATCGCTAGCTGGCAGGGAGTAGGAGCCCTGTGGAGAGAAGGGACAGACAGGCAAGAGGTCAGCCAAAAGGCCAGCCCAGCACCAGAGGGCACAGTGGCACCCAGTGGCAGTGCCAGTGTCACCGCGGGGCGCGGCCGTACCGCTTTGAAGGGGCAGTGGCAGGGGATGCCGTAGGTCAGCAGGGGCTCCGGGCAGGGCGTGCCAGGTGGGATGAGCTCATCCAGAATGCTGCAGACGTCGTTGTAGGTGCAGCTGCCCAGCTGGTCGATGCAGGGCAGCTGGATCCAGAGGTCACCCAGTGCCTTCTCTACCACCAGCGCTGCCTGGAGGGAAGGTGTTCAGCACCAGCACAACCAGCAGGGGCACCCACAGCTCCTCACCAGACAACTCCCTCAGCTCCTGATCATGCAATCTTTGGGATGTCCATGAGGTCGCCAAACCCCCTCCTGCCTCCCCCTCCTGGCTTTCAGTTCCTTTCAACCTGCAGGTTCTGTTCCTCCAACCTCAGTTTGACCTCTTAAGCTAACACCACCCAACACCTCACATCCCCACCTGCTTCCCCTCTCCTCTGTCTGTCCCAAAACTCCCAGGGTGCTCCCATCCTGCAGCCCTGGCTCCTCTCTCCCCCAGCACTCACCCCACAGCTCCAGGCTCTAACAGACACCATAGCATTGCTCAAGACAGCCCATGCACACTGGACAAGAGACATGTTCTGTCTCATTCCAAAAAACTTCCCAAAAAGTGTTGCAGGGGAGCTGGCATGGCCCAAGGCTCCCAGAGCAGTGCTGTGACATGTCCTTGGAGGGAGCAGCTAGGTTGGCTGCTGAAAAACAAGTGCTGCAGTGACATCCAGAAGCACCCACAGCACTTGGGTTTCACTTCCCTCCTGGAGCCAATAGATCCCCAGGACATGAAACGACTCAGGTGGTTTCTGCCCTAGGAACAAGGTTGGGAGGCTCCTACTGAACTGTCTGCTCCCACCACGGGTCTCTCCATGCCCACTGCCCTATTCTGGCTTACAGAGCTCAGTGTGCTCAGCCCTGCACCTCTCTGCACCTCACTCCCCAAGGGCTGCTCATTCCTGTACTCATTTCCCAGCTGCCAGTGGTTTGGGGAAGCTCTGCCCTCCCTCACCACAGAGGGACATCTGGCACTTACCTTCAGAGGGGAGTCCATGGTCTTGCCACTCTTGACAGCCGCGCTGACACGCAGGCTCCCCGGGATGCTGATGGGGTCGGGTGCCACAGAGAGGCTCTGCAGCACCACGGGGTCCGTCTTGTCACCACAGTTCTCCCAGGCAAAGCCACCAACCTGCAGCACCGACGGACAGGAGGAGTTAGAGGCAGGACAGCCCCAGCCTTGTGTTTGCAGGAGGTTTATCCAGAGCTGCACCTCTGACCCCTGCCAAACACCTGGTCACAAAGAGTCAGAAAATGACCTTCAGCCCTTTCAAATGCCAGTTCTTGAACTCCCAGCTCTCTGAGACTGAGGACATTGCAGAACCCTCTGTCCGTGTGCCTCTGCATGTACTTTACACCAGAGAGGATTACCAGGCTGCAATTTCCAAACTTGCCTCAGCTCTGCCTCCAAACACTTGACGTGTGACCAAGGCAAGATGCATCCTTCATGCCAACAGCACCAAGCAAGGTGTGTGAGGACAGGTCAGAGCAAGCTGGGACCAGGTGGTGTCTGCAGTGTCCAGTGGGATGCTGGGCAGGGGTGTGGGGTGAACCTTGGAGGGGCTGTGGGGTTAGCAGAGCCTCCCACCTCATCCAGGACCAGCCCTGCTTTGTGAGCCCTCATCCACCAGCTCCAGCCACCTAGTTCCACATAGGAGCAGGAATCACACTGGGGGACCAGATGAGTGTCTGGGCTCATCCTCTGCCTGATACACCCCAGGGGCCTAGTCCTGAGCTACAAATGAGTACAAATCCTGATCCAGAGTACAAATGAGCCAGGGAAGCAGCACTGCCCTATGGGATAATGAAAATCCACAGGTAAGGAGATGTCACCCGAATGAGGGACATCACTTATGTGTCTGGTCTGAGTTAAGAGTCATGCTGGGACATCTCCCCTGTTCCCTACAAGTCCCACCAATTTCTCCAGCAACCGCCAGTAAAGACACTTCGATTCACAGGTGGAGTGCT
>NW_005054308.1:6238679-6239429 GCF_000277835.1 Geospiza fortis | reverse complement strand
GCCCCACACGCCAGCCCCAGCGGGCAGAGCGCAGCCCACGCAGCCGAGCAGCCCATCCCACATCCCGCTCGTCCGCCGGGAGCAGCCCAGGGTAGGCCACAGGGCTCAGGACAAGCCGGGACAAGGGTAGGCTGCACCCCGACACTGAGCAAGAGCTGGGAGCCCCCAGCCCGAGAGTCTGCAGGCAAAGAGGTTCCAGCGAGCTGAGCATCAGCGTGTGGCTGCAGAATGCTGCCTGCCGAGCCCCCTGCAGCCTTTCCAACTGGTTCCCCCTTCCCTCGGGCAAGCGCAGGAATCCTGGAAAATAAATTGCGATATTTCCCTTCACACCGCGTGAGAGTTACACGTGGTAGCTGGCTGTGTCTTAATCAGCGCGTGTTAATGAGCCAGACCCAGAAATCCGTGGGAAAAAGGAAGAAGAAGCTGGGCTGGAAAAGACTCATGGAGCAGCAAAATGAGAGCCGGGATACGATCAGCCGAAGGACGAGGCCGCTGGGTTTCAGCGTTGGGAAGTGTTTGTAAACACTGGATCCCTCCTGCTCCGAGCTGCCCCCAACCTCCAGCACTGCTCCCAGCTGCGGGGCTCCGGGGGTCCATGGACCCCACTCCCCTGCCCAGCCACAAACACGCACCCACCAGCGATCTTCCACCCTGACTGGATGGGAAAAGCTCCTGGTCTCCTGCAATCCCAGCGGGATGACGGAGTCTTCCCCCTCTCCGCCCCGCCGAGGCCCCTCTCGGCAGCCCGGG
>NW_005054308.1:6231698-6238401 GCF_000277835.1 Geospiza fortis | reverse complement strand
CCCCTTTTGCTTGCTTTTTTTTTTTCCCCTCCCTTCCACGGTTTCGCTGCCAAGCGCAGGACTGGACTCGCAGGGATGCTGGGACGGGAAGCGCCGCTTTCCCAAGCTCCCAGAGCCGGCACTGGAGCGGGGGGCGGGAGCTGCACCCATCACCCCGGGGCACACACATCACCCCGCTGCGATGGGGAAGCACGACCATCTCCCCACCATCCACCCTCCACCCAGGGCTGCGGCTCCCCGCACATCCCATTCGGCTGTGTGAGGGTCGGTACCCTCTGGTCAGTACCCGGGACCCCCACGCTCCCCCCGCGCTCGGCACAGGGCAGGCGGCAGCTGAAGAGCAGAGATATTTGAGATATTTCAGATATTTGAGACCCTCGAGCCCGATGTGTATGAGCAGGGGGGAGGAGACGCTGGCATCGAGTAGCCCCTGACTGGGCAGTTTGCCACAGTACCCCTACCACCCATCTATGTAAAATGCTGGCTTTATCATCCCCTCTTCCATTCCTACCCCCTGTTTGCGGATCATTTTCCAGATAGAGCTGCCCCAGGCACCCTCATCATGCTGGAATGCTCACATGGATACCCCTCCATCACAAGTGGCACAGTAGAATGGATTTTCCCATATATTTTGGTGGACAGATGCTGTTATCCTGCAGAGGGGACTGAGCCAGCTGAGCACACAGGACACAAGTGTGGCTGGTCTCACACCTTGCCCCCCGCCGCAGCACGGTCAGGAGCCACTTATGAGACCCTTCCCCACATTCAGCTCTGCTCTCCCTCGCACACGGACACTGCTTGGCCTCCCCATATTGCTCCCAGCCCTGGGAAGGGTTGCCTGGCTTGTCCTCTATTTTTAGCCTTTCGTCTTTATTTAGCAGCGGGGCCGGGCGGCAGCGTGCAGGCAGGGCGTGGGAGCAGGCAGGGGACGCGGTGGGTGCTGCTGCCCACCCCGAGCCAGCAGCGACAACTGCGCCGCTGATCCACTGCCGAGGCTCAAGCGTGAGGAATAAATAGCCCGCACCTCCCAGCCGGGAACGGAGCGGAAAGTTATCCCCTGGGATTAGCTTTCACTTTGAGGCCCTGGAGCAGCCGGAGGACAGGGATAAGGATAGGGATGCATGGGGAGAGGCACGGGCACAGAAGGACCATTGTGTTTGGGGCTGGGAGGGGAGCAGAGCCCCTCACCTCGAGCCCCTGGTATCGCATGCTTTTCTGCTTCTCACAGCCATTGTGAGTGAAGGTTTCACTTCCCTATTCCCATCCTTTTCCACTTCATTTTGCCATGGGGAAAAAAAGAGAATAAAGGACTGCGAGAACAGGTTAACCCACATCTTTTTGCTTGGAAAAGCACAGGCAGGGACAGGAATGACTTGAAATCGTTTCACTACCTCAAGGCAGAATCATGTGTGACCTTAATCCCCACTACAAGAGCCTGTGACTTTTTTGGGGCTCCAACACATGTGAGAACTTCTCCAATTCAAACAGTTTTTTCAGCTATCTCACCCATGCAAAATTGAGTGCAAGTCACGAGGTCTCAGCAGACCTGGCTAAACACCTCAGATTTGCATTGAAGAAAAGCAGCCAGAATTTCATTACCTCTCATTTACAAAAGCCAACAGATGGGAATTGATGAGCAGGGTGTAACACGACCACTCTCTGTCCACTGCTTGGGCTGCAGCTCTACCAAGACCCATCAGGCATCACCACATGCCAGCTCATCACCCAAAAACCTTCCAGCAAAATATCCTCCACCTCTCTTTTTTTTATTTTTCCAGACTAGGTTTCTGAAAATAAGATGTACAAACAAGAAAAAAAAAAAAATGACCCCATCTGCACTCACAGAACCACTCTGCAAACAGACCATGCCAGGCTGGCACTGACACTGCCTTGTACCTATCCTGTTGTGCCCAGTCCTTACCAGCTAGAACCAGAGAGAGAGCCACAAGAGACACTTAAGCAGTTTGCACAAATGCTTTTCTTATCCAAAAGCTTTGGCAAACACTTTAAATGACCATTGGTACAAATTAACTCGACTTTCCAGCTGTTATCCCATTTACGGCAATTCAGCCAAGCATGTGATAAAGCCTCCTCGTCTCACTTTTCTAGACAAAGCCCTGGAGATGTCTCCAGCTGCTGTCATTCCCGGGACGAGATCAAGATAACACCAAAAAAAGACATTAGAGCAAACTTCAGAATGAGCTGAAGCTGCCTCAGGTGGGGGCACCACACCACCTCTGCTTTCCTGTCTTTGCATGGCTAGAAATTCCCTCACTCCCACAGTCCCCTTTTTCTTCAGGCTGCCTCGTGCAGCCTCCAGGCCCTTGTGCTCCCCAGATCCCTGGGGTGCTCTGGTTACCCCTACGATGCCATGGAAAGCCCCTGCTTTGCTCAAAAGCAGCTGAACAGAGCAGTTTCTGGCTGTTAAAGGCGCCCCGCACATCCCATTCGGCTGTGTGAGGGTCGGTACCCTCTGGTCAGTACCCGGGACCCCCACGCTCCCCCCGCGCTCGGCACAGGGCAGGCGGCAGCTGAAGAGCAGAGATATTTGAGATATTTCAGATATTTGAGACCCTCGAGCCCGATGTGTATGAGCAGGGGGGAGGAGACGCTGGCATCGAGTAGCCCCTGACTGGGCAGTTTGCCACAGTACCCCTACCACCCATCTATGTAAAATGCTGGCTTTATCATCCCCTCTTCCATTCCTACCCCCTGTTTGCGGATCATTTTCCAGATAGAGCTGCCCCAGGCACCCTCATCATGCTGGAATGCTCACATGGATACCCCTCCATCACAAGTGGCACAGTAGAATGGATTTTCCCATATATTTTGGTGGACAGATGCTGTTATCCTGCAGAGGGGACTGAGCCAGCTGAGCACACAGGACACAAGTGTGGCCGGTCTCACACCTTGCCCCCCGCCGCAGCACAGTCAGGAGCCACTTATGAGACCCTTCCCCACATTCAGCTCTGCTCTCCCTCGCACACGGACACTGCTTGGCCTCCCCATATTGCTCCCAGCCCTGGGAAGGGTTGCCTGGCTTGTCCAAACCCCCGTCTCAGCTCTATTTTTAGCCTTTCGTCCTTATTTAGCAGCGAGGCCGGGCGGCAGCGTGCAGGCAGGGCGTGGGAGCAGGCAGGGGACGCGGTGGGTGCTGCTGCCCACCCCGAGCCAGCAGCGACAACTGCGCCGCTGATCCACTGCCGAGGCTCAAGCGTGAGGAATAAATAGCCCGCACCTCCCAGCCGGGAACGGAGCGGAAAGTTATCCCCTGGGATTAGCTTTCACTTTGAGGCCCTGGAGCAGCCGGAGGACAGGGATAAGGATAGGGATGCATGGGGAGAGGCACGGGCACAGAAGGACCATTGTGTTTGGGGCTGGGAGGGGAGCAGAGCCCCTCACCTCGAGCCCCTGGTATCGCATGCTTTTCTGCTTCTCACAGCCATTGTGAGTGAAGGTTTCACTTCCCTATTCCCATCCTTTTCCACTTCATTTTGCCATGGGGAAAAAAAGAGAATAAAGGACTGCGAGAACAGGTTAACCCACATCTTTTTGCTTGGAAAAGCACAGGCAGGGACAGGAATGACTTGAAATCGTTTCACTACCTCAAGGCAGAATCATGTGTGACCTAAATCCCCACTAAAAGAGCCTGTGACTTTTTTGGGGCTCCAACACATGTGAGAACTTCTCCAATTCAAACAGTTTTTTCAGCTATCTCACCCATGCAAAATTGAGTGCAAGTCACGAGGTCTCAGCAGACCTGGCTAAACACCTCAGATTTGCATTGAAGAAAAGCAGCCAGAATTTCATTACCTCTCATTTACAAAAGCCAACAGATGGGAATTGATGAGCAGGGTGTAACACGACCACTCTCTGTCCACTGCTTGGGCTGCAGCTCTACCAAGACCCATCAGGCATCACCACATGCCAGCTCATCACCCAAAAACCTTCCAGCAAAATATCCTCCACCTCTCTTTTTTTTATTTTTCCAGACTAGGTTTCTGAAAATAAGATGTACAAACAAGAAAAAAAAAAAAATGACCCCATCTGCACTCACAGAACCACTCTGCAAACAGACCATGCCAGGCTGGCACTGACACTGCCTTGTACCTATCCTGTTGTGCCCAGTCCTTACCAGCTAGAACCAGAGAGAGAGCCACAAGAGACACTTAAGCAGTTTGCACAAATGCTTTTCTTATCCAAAAGCTTTGGCAAACACTTTAAATGACCATTGGTACAAATTAACTCGACTTTCCAGCTGTTATCCCATTTACGGCAATTCAGCCCAGCATGTGATAAAGCCTCCTCGTCTCACTTTTCTAGACAAAGCCCTGGAGATGTCTCCAGCTGCTGTCATTCCCGGGACGAGATCAAGATAACACCAAAAAAAGACATTAGAGCAAACTTCAGAATGAGCTGAAGCTGCCTCAGGTGGGGGCACCACACCACCTCTGCTTTCCTGTCTTTGCATGGCTAGAAATTCCCTCACTCCCACAGTCCCCTTTTTCTTCAGGCTGCCTCGTGCAGCCTCCAGGCCCTTGTGCTCCCCAGATCCCTGGGGTGCTCTGGTTACCCCTACGATGCCATGGAAAGCCCCTGCTTTGCTCAAAAGCAGCTGAACAGAGCAGTTTCTGGCTGTTAAAGTGCTGCCCTGAAAAGGGAGCGAGTGTTCAGTGTATTGGGGCAGAGGAGGACAAAGCAGGGCTGAGGTGAAAGACCAGTCTGGCAGGCACATATCCCAGGCAGTTTCCACAGGAAAGACCGGATAAATTGAGGAATTGCTAAAATCAAGCTAGAATAAGAGAGGTTTGGGGTAGCACAGCCAGAGCTTTTGGCAGGAAGCCTCACAAGTGGCTCACAGGCTGAAGGAAAGATGTAACATGGTCTGGGCAGCCAAAAAGCAGCAATCTCTAGAAGCACAGGGCTGTCACAGCAGAGCCTGCAGCAGAGGATGGGGATGGGGGTGCTGGAGCTGGCCTTGCTCCACAGGCCCATCCCCAAGCCCCAGCTCTGTCCCGCTGGCTCGATACCTTAGCCTGATGTGACTAAACTGGTTTTTTCCACCACTGTCAAGAGAAATCCTACCAGGAGCCCCACTTTGTGGCACAGGGGCATCCCCAAGCACCCCCTCGGCACCCCACAGTTAAAAGCTGAAATTTCCACAAGCACATGTGCAAACTACTGGACCTTTGTGCACCAGCAAGACGTGATGGCAGCTGGACAGGCTTCTCATCAGCTGCCCACACAGTTGCTTCTCTTTGCAGCCACCCAGCGATGCAAATTCAGCCTGGAAATCGGCATGTGCTTTGTGCTTGCCTCTGTAGGCCTTCAGTCTCTGAAGTCTGGACCGGGATTTTTAATTAACCCTGGAGAGGTGGAGACCAGCACCTTGCGCTTTTATCCCACAAACGATCTACTCAGCCCAAATAAGTACTCTCATGCAGGGAAGGAGACTTGCCCCACTCTGAAGTGCTGGGAGAGATAAGAACTGAGACGCTCTCGGTGGTTTCTGAGCAGTGGGAGCAGATGCCAGAAGCTTCTGTGACTCACAAAATTTCACTCAGGTTTGGCAGCACCCACCCAAGAGGACGCAGGCAACTGGTCCCACCAGTCCCCTGGAGACGTGGGGCAGCATGGGCCTGCCCCTTGCCTTCCTCACCCTCCCATCCAAGTGATGTTTCACAATTTCCCCCGTGCCAGGGTTACCAGGGCAAGAAAAACACCTCCAAGTCGAACGTGACAGGACGACCAGGCACCTCCACTCCCTCGCCACCCAGGCGAAATGCCAAGGTGTTGGCATCCCCAGAGCCACAGGCTGCTTGGACTTCTCCCAGGGGATATTTGGAAAATGTCAGAATAGAAACTTGTTGACAAAAAACTTGCAATGTTTCCATACAGGCACGGCCTCGTGACCAGGTTCAAACACTCCAATTTCAGTAGTCCTGGTTAGCACCAACGCGTTTTCAGGTCAAAATGTGTGGTCATTCAGGAATGTATAAAAATATAATTTAAAAAAAAAACATTTTAAAAATATAATCAAAATCAAAACATTTGGAAAAACCTACCTTTCCTCACATTATTTTTTAGATGGGACACTTTCAAATTCTTGTATTTTTCCCTATGTGTTCAGGACCCATTTCTAAAGTGTAGGATTTCCTCCTGGAAAAGGACACCCTGGCTCCAGGCCCAGCATTTGGGGTGTTTGGGATGCTCAAGGGAAGAATTGACAGGATGCAGTCCCTCAGGCAATATGGATCACACCAAAAGCCCCCTCCAGGCAGCACAACGACCCTCAGAGCAGAGCTCCTGCCAGGAGTAACACCCCAAACCCACCACTTTTCCACAAGTAGCCCCACACAAGCTGAAACTTGATGGGGGTAAGGGCAAAGGCCAGATGGATTCTGCTTTGTCACTCTCATCCCGACTCCTAAGGGGGCTGGGGTGGGTTCATCAGAGGAAGCCCCTGAGCAGCTGGTCCTGCTCCATCCCCAGTCCTGGTGCAGGGCTCCTGTTCCCCTTTCTCCTTGCCCAGAGGAGGACACCCCCAATGCAGGGGTTCGGCTCTCCTTACCCCATACCCACAACGGAGCATCCTCAGTGCAGGGGGCCCGTGGGACAGAGCATTCCCGAAGCACCCCGGCCCAGGGCGGGGACACCCCGGGGTGGAGGGGGCCCAGGGCCAGCCCCGGGGGCGGGCAGGCTG
>NW_005054308.1:6227297-6231491 GCF_000277835.1 Geospiza fortis | reverse complement strand
GGCTGAGCTGGGCTTGGGCTGGGCTTCTCTCGGGGTCGGGGCTCCGTGGGGTCGGGCTCTCGTGGGACCGAGCGCACACGTTGTCGGGGTTCGATGGAGTTGGGGTTCGCGTGGGGCTGATGTTTGCGGGGAGTCCTGCTTACACTGCTGGGGACGAGGGGTGCTGGGAACACCCGGCGTGGGTTCCTCCCTGTCCCGGGAGCGGTGGTGCCGGGTGGTGCGGCTGTCCCCGGCTGCGTGGGACCCCACCGGCATTGTGGTGGGGGAGGTGGCAGCGGGGACAATGAAAGCTGGCAGCCACCAGCCCTCCTGCCTCCTCCTGCACTCCCCTGCACCTCTCCAGGCTCACCCCGACATCACGGGAATTTTATAGCTAAGGGGGTGCAGGATCTGGGATGATGATGCCTGTTGGAAATGCTGGTCCCAGAGATGACAGGGATGGGTTCCCCCAGCTAGACCTCTGCCAGCTTCCCACAGCATCCTCCCTCATCCCAAAGGCTGTGTCCCCTCGTGCTGAAGGCATCGCTCCTGTGGGGGAACACTCTGAGTCCCCTCAGTCTCAGCACGTTTCTCTGTACTGAAAAGCTCTTCAGCAAGGTCTGAAATTATCTGCTGATTGTTATTATCATTGTTGTTGTTATCATTTGATGTGCTCATGCTGCCCCAGTGCCTCACCACTGACCTCGGGAGATGTTTTTGCTGTTGGATGTGCTGTGCTTACTGCTGCTGGGTGTTGTGATCGCTGGAGGGTGGCAGGGGAAGGAGGGAAGGCAGAAACACCCCTGGCACAGGTGGCCCTTTGCAGATCCAGCTGTGAGAGTCCCCACTTGGGACCGCAGAGCCCACTACAGGATGTGCAGGGGGAGCAGGCACGGGGCTCACACAGCCCTGCAGCCAACAAGTGCATTTATCTACAGCACTTGCAGGCTTGGTCACTTCTCCACATCATGGAAAAAATCCCACTCTTTGCTATGTCATAAGATCAGATATTCCTGGGCTGGTTTGTGACTCTGAGAGCTCTGAAGAACAGGGAGAAACAACAGCCCCAAGGCCCCAGGTGGTGAGAGCCCCACATTTACTGAAACACAGAAATTTGTCATTTGCCTACAGACGTCTCCCTTCCTGCACTTGCCTGCTCTCGAGCTCTGCTCAGCCCCGTGTCACCAACAGTCATTACCCAGAAACAGCCCTGCTGCTGTGACTGAAAGTCATTCTGAAAGAAGCACCTAAAATCCCCATTATGGTTAAAAAGCATAAGGGCAGGCATAGGGCCACTCCTGCCCATGTTCTCATGTCCAGAGTGCCAAAAGGCAGGATGGGAGACCTTCACCTCCCACTGCTGATGGGTAGACTTGCAGAATTGGTCTCTTGAGGTTGTTTGGGGTTAGGGGAGACTTCCCATGTGCAGGTCATGGGGCTGGAGACTCTAATGGGGCTGGGGGCTGCAGAGGCTTTTGAAGCCAGTCCCAGGTTTGAGGTGACCTTGAGGAACTGGTGCTGGGCTGGGTCTGGTGGGTGGATGACATACCAGGAGCCAGTGTGTGCCCTGGGGGAGGTGCCTTGGCAGCCTCATCCTTCCCTGGCACCAGTCTGCGGGCAGCAGGGCGATAAGGGAGGCACAGAGAGAACCCAGCCCTGAGCTGTGGGTGCTGCCCCTGGGGTTTCCTTCCCCTTCTGCTCCATCCACCCCTGCTTGGCCACTCATGGTCACCGCTCACGCTTTGGTCACGCTCCTGGCGTGAGAGAGGCCAAGCTGCCTTCCCAAAAGTCAGGGCTGAGGCTTGGCCGCCTTCCAGGGCTGGGGTGAATTTATTTTGAAGTGCTAGGAACTGTATGTAGCACCAGGAGTCAGGGAAGGGTCAGAATGCAAAACTCGGAGCTGTCAACAGTGTGAAGTGTTTGCCTATGGTCTGCGGCACAGATCTGACTGCAGGAGAGGTGATAATCACCTCCTAACACAACCGTCACCATCACTGGAGGAAACACAGCAGCAGGGTTAGAGACAGGTCCCACGGACCTGTGCCAGCATTGCTCTGGCAGCACTGAGCATCTGCTGCAGGTCCTGGGAGGTGTTACAGTCATGGACCAAATCCTGGCCCCCTTCTCCACAGCCACAAAGCAAAACCTCCTCCCCAGGAGTGGAGTCAGGATTTAAATACTCATTTCCTTCCTCTTTGTGATTTCCTTTGCTAGGTTGCATGGTTGAATTGCTTAATGTACTTGTAAAACAGGAAAAGAGGAAGAAAAATACAGCCCAAAACCCCACCTCACACTAAGAGCTGAAGCAGAGGCTGCAGCCACCCCGGCTGCCCACACTGTGCCAGCTGCTCTGCACTGGTGCTCCCCACCCCAGAAGCCTTGGAGTTGACTCAGGTCCTGTTGGAAATCCCTATTAATCCATCCATAAACAGTTCTGCTCCAGACTTTTAGAAATATTTAGTTCTAAGAATGTAGATACTTTTGGTTTTTCATAGCTGGAAGGTATTTTTGGCAGAGGTTTCCAAGAACTTACAGGATAAGCTACGCTGTGGATGGCCCCCACCTGCAGGATGTATCAGGCTGCTTTTTCCCTGGCCAAAGCTGTTCCAGCTGGAGCAATTCCCAACCTTCTCCTTGCACACACTGTGGATTCCAGGATGATTTTCCAGCTCTTCAAAATGCACCAGGCGATACTAGAGGTTTGGGTGCCACAAAGCTCCTCTGGAAGTGACAGTGGAAAGTCCCTCCATATTTCAGAGCTTTCAGCCAAATTTTGCTGTTCACCACAGAGGTGGAGCTTTCATTCCAAAGGACAATTGAGTGCTTATGACTAAAATTAGCTCTAGATACTATTTTAATTGCTCCTAGAGGTAGGAAGGTGCCTCACTCATAGCCTCAGGGCAAGTATTTAGATTTGTCTGTTGATGCTGGTGAACCTGTTGCTCGCTTCACTTATTTCTGAGTTCAGTGCTGGTGTCTCAAATCATCTTCCTTTAGAGGCTGAGGGGCTCTGAGGTTCCATCCTGCTGGATTTGGGGTGTGGGGGAGAGGTGAAGATTCCCTGGGTGTGTGCTGGGGACATTGCCTGTGCTATGGAGGTGACCAGCCCTGGGCCCTCTGTCCTTAGGCATCACTTATGCCAGTGAGCAGGACAAATGCAGCAGAGGTGGCTTGGTTTGGGGGTTTGGGGTCCCTCCTGGAGGTGGTAACAGCATCCTGCTGTCAGCTCTGCTGAGATCACCCAAAATCCTTGAGGTGTGTGTCACCCCCCTGTGCCAGCAGGGTCCTCCCACACAGCCTTTGCTTTGTTGCAGTGAAAAAGAGGGGGGGGATATGGGGTGTGGGGCTAAGGGAGGAAGCCTTTTGGGACTCCTATGATGCCCTCAGTACTGCAGAGTCTCGACTGTCTCATCCATCTCTCCCCTTGCCCCCCATCCCCTGACTTCAAAACCCCTCACAGACACGGGTACATTAAATGTCAGGGAGATGCGTGCTGGCACGAGATGTGTCAGGGGACAGGCGGGGATTCCTGGGGACACTTTGCAGTCAAGTGTGCCAGGATTCAGCAGCATCCCAGGGCACCCCTCGCTTTCTGGGTGAGCTGCATGGACAAGGAGAACGAGCCCTGTGAACTCGGACTGCCGGGTGCCTCCTCGCCCCCTCGCCTGGGCCACGTTCAACGCCGCGGCTGCTCATGCCATAGAAGGGAAGATAAAGCCGTGGCTTCCCAGAGGCTTGGAGCTCTCCTGCTCCCTGGAACTGCGCCTCCCTCCCGCTCCAGAAGGGGGGCTGCAGGGGAGGCGGAGACAGGCACGGCTGTTTGCTTTCCCTTGCTTTTTCCCAAGCCAGGCTCCCTAATCCGGGCTGGATTTGGCCGCGCCGCTGTGCGGGGCCGAGCCGGGGAGCAGCCGGCTCAGCGGGCACAGGGCTGCTCTCCTTAGGGATCGGGATTTTTAGGGACAGCTCTGCCGGGGGCTGGAGAGCAGCACCGTGCCTTCAGGTGAATTTTCTCACCCACCGTGCACCTATGCAATATCCAGAAGCACAGCTCAGTGATGGGCACCAGGGACCAGATTTGCCCTGTGCCGGCGAGGCCGAGCCATGAGAGCCTGCGAGCTTTGCTTCTATCTTTCAGCAACTGATAAAAATATATCCAGTCCTTTTTTTATTTTTTTCTTTTCTCCCCTCCAAGTGACTAAATTAAACCCATGCAGG
>NW_005054308.1:6224495-6227177 GCF_000277835.1 Geospiza fortis | reverse complement strand
TGCACAGGGGCTCTATCGCCTCTGATTTATGGTTATTTTTCATTTCTCACTCCTGCTCCAGCTGTGTCAAAGCCCATCTGTGCAAGGCCCTGGCAGAGGCATGTGTTTGGGGGGTTACAAGGTGCCAGGGACCAGACTGACCTGAGCATCCCAGGACAAGGGAGTGCCAAAGCTGAGCCCTGCCAAGTGCTGCCTGCTCTCCCCCACCAAAAGTTTTGCTAATAGAGCCTATTTTGCACCAGCACCATGCTGGCGGGGGTGGCATCCCCCAGGTTTTCCTGCTTGCTGAATGCTACCTGGTGAATTGTCAGGGATGCAGGGAATTGGCGTGAGCTTGAGGCTGCCTGATGGGCAGTACATGCACACCCATGGGTGCCCAGTGCTGGGAGAGGGCAGGGGGCTGGGGAGAGGCCGCTGCTCCCCAAGGACCTGTGTTTTAGGAGAGCTGATGGGGGCTCAGTTCAGGGTGTTCTCTGCCTGCAGCCACCTGCCACACTCTGTTCCCCCCTGCTCCAGCCCCCTCTCTCTCTGCCAGAGACAGCTAAAAGCCCAGCAGCAGAGGGGATTGTCTTCCCAGGAGCTCTCAGCCGTGAAGACACAGAATGGTGAGAAAAAAATGTGTTTCCCCCTGCTCTGCTTTCTCAGAGTGATATTAAGGAAGCCCTGGACAGGCCCCAGCATGGCACCAGGGAGGATGGGGAGGATGGAGGTGCATGCTGGTGCAGGAGGGCAAACAGGGCATCCCAGAGACAATGGCAGCCCCTCCTGTCAGTCAGACAGGTCATCCCCAGAACAGGACACCTGACAAGATCTGTGTCCTCCCTGAGCCTGCCAGCACCATCCCAATTTGGACCAGAGAGATGGAGGGGGGTGTTTCTCCAGTGGGAAGAGGGCAGTGCTGAACCCAGCTCATGGCACTGGCAGGTTCAGCTGCCCAGGATGTGCAGGCAGCCCAGCCAGGGGGAGGCAGCCAGTGCTGCTTCAGCCGTGTTTGTCCTGCAGCCAATGCCTGCCTGCTTGCTGAGCACGGGGAGAAGGCGGCACGGCCAGAGGAGTGGGCGGAGAGTGCGAGATTCCTCCAAGGCCAGGAGGAGGAGGAGGAGCAGGATGCGGGCCAGGCAGGCACTGCCAGCATCTCCCAGGACGTTGAGATCCAGGTGAGCTGGAAGAGCTGGTGTTCCTGGAGGCAGCAGCTGGCCATGGAGCATGTCACCAGCCTGGTCTTCCCTGGCACATGCTGGGTTCTCCCATTTTTGGGAGAAGGATGGGTCTAAGAAAGGGTGAGGAAGCCCAAAGCAGTGAAGCTCTGCATCCCTTACACTGAGATATCTCATCCAACTGCTTCCCAGGTGGAAAAGAGAAAAGAGCTGGAGCTGAAGGAACAGCTTGATGCGCTGAGGAGAGAGCACACAGAAACCCTGCAAGGTGTGTGCCAGGACTGGGGCTCCCTGCAGCTCCCCTCCCCTCTCCCTGCTACTGCCATGTCCCTTTGGCTGCCTGTGGGGTCATGGGGACTCTGTTCCCTGCTTTCCACCTCTGTGGGGCTCAGGTGGGGCCTGCTGCCCCAATGTCCCCACACTGGTGGCACTCAGCTCATGTTCCCCCACAGAGCTCCAGGGAGCACATGAGCAGGAGAAGCTGCTGCTGACAGAGTCCCACCACAGGTCTGAGGCAGCCTTACAGGTACCAGCAGAGAAATCCCTGGGGAGGGGGGGCTTGTGGAGGGCTTGAGGACCTGGTTCTGCCATGGTGCCCCACATTCTTCAGTGGCCACCTCAGTCCCCAGTGTTATTTGGGTACCACAGCCCAGCAGTCCCCTGGCTCAGAAAGAAATCTCAGATACTTCTATTTCTGCTTTTCCCTGGTTCTCCTAGGAGAAAATTCAGGCACTGAATTCCCAGCTGAAATCCTTCCAGGACAGGATGAAGCGGGTGGAGGAGTCGCTCCTGAGAACAGACTACAGGAAGCACATCCAGGTGCAGGGAGGGTGGCAGGGAGGGACCTGCTATGGGGTGCTGACCCAGAGCCAAGGGGCCTCTCTGATGGACCCTGGCAGGGGGGCTGGAAACAGAGGGGACCACAGGACACATGAAGGGGAGAGCAAAGCCTGTCCTGGGAGGTGTTGAGCTCCCTTGGACACAGCTGATGGCCCTGCAGGAGCACGGGAGCCCCAGCCCCTTCTGGGAACAGGAGCTGGAGAGCCTGCACTTTGTCATCGAGATGAAGAATGAGCACATCCACGGCCTGGACAAGAAGCTGCTGCACCTGGAGACTGTGGTGAGTTGAAAGCGGGGGGTCACAGGCTTTCCTCTTTTCAGCTCCTCTACCCACCTACATTCTGCCCAGAAACTGCAGCTGGAGCAAAGGTGGATGGAGCCCATTTCCTCTCTTGTCATGGGGAGGGGAGCAATGCCACCACACCAGCATTTCACCCAAAATGGGGTGGCAGGGGCTCAGAAGTGCTTCAAAGCTCTCTCCTCACCCTCCTGCCCCCTTCCAGGAGGAGAGGAACCTTCTGCTGGAGGAGAAGGTGAAAACTCTCCAGCAGGAGAACGAGGACCTGCAAGTTCGCACCCAGAACCACTTGGTCATGGCGAGGTAGGTCCCACCCAGCCGGTGCACAGGTGACACCTGCGGTGGGGGGGACAGGTGGCAGTGCGGGAGCACATTGCAGCCTGCAGT
>NW_005054308.1:6215187-6224063 GCF_000277835.1 Geospiza fortis | reverse complement strand
CTCGCCGGGAGAAGGAGGAGCTGCTGTACCGAGTGCTCCACGCCGGGGACGGCGCCCCGTTCCCCATGGCCACGGGCGAGGTGCCCCTCATCGCCACGTAGCACCGGCGGCACCGGGCACTGCCGGGGCTGCCCTGCGAGCCCAGCGCTGCTCTCACCGGGGCTGTTCTCACCAGTGCCCCCGGTCGGGGCAGGGCTCCGGGCTGGCCGAGCCCTCGGGGCGCCTCATGGACCGCAGTGATGGAGCAATTCACGGCAGCGATGGAGCATTTCACGGGAGGCTCCCTCCTGCATTTCCCCAGCCCGTGTGGGGATGCAGAGGGACCCTGGCCTCCCACCCACGCAGTCCCCTTGCCCCTTCCTCTGGTGAGGGGTGCCTGGGGGTGAAAGGGGCCGGCCAGGACACACAGACTTGCTTTGGGCCAAATCTGACCCAGCACTTGGCTCTGAGTATAAACAGCACCAGTGCTGCCCCAGGGCGTGAGGACGATGGGGAGGCCACTAGGACAAGCACCAGGAGGATGAGGAGGGCACTGGGGACATGGTGTTAACCTCACCAGGCAGGGCTCCCACCCTCCTATTCCCATCACCTCCTTCACCTTCAGCAAATGTGTCCCAGGTACAGCTCCTGCAGCTCAGACATGTCCCAGCTCACAAAGACCCCAAGCCCTGCTTGTCCTGCTGCCCATCAGCAGCACCACCAGTCCCATCTCCTCCCCCAAAATCTGGACAGAGGCAGGAGCTGCACGTCAGGGAGCAGAGCATCCTCCCAGGGGATACCAGGCTTTGGCAGGTCCCATCCCTCTGCTCGAGGCAGGGCATCCCCAGCAGGGAAGATGCTGCCAGCAAGGCTGTGGCTCAGGGCTGGATGCACACAAGCACTTTCCCCTGGGTGCACCAGTGTGGTGGGAGTCACTGCTCTGGGGCTGTCCCAGGCCTGTGCCCTCCCTCCCCAGGGCTGTTTAGCCAGAGCTGTACATGTGTGTGTGGGTGGGTGTGTGGGTGTGTGGGTGTGTGTGTGCACCAGCCAAGGTGCTGCTGGCTGTAAGGATTACAGATCTGTAAGAAGCAGCAGCCTCAGGAATCCCATGTCAGTGGTTTGGGGGACTGGTACAGGAGTGTCCCAGAGTGGGGCTGTGTGCTCCACACCCCATACAGTGGGGAGAAGGGGAAGGGTGGGAGCTGACACCACAAAGACTCAACAAGGAAGCTCCAGATGAGGCCCTCAAGGCTGATCCCCATTTTCCTGCTCCTTTTCCTTCATTTCAATGGGCTCCCAGCTCAGGGCAGACCCAGACCCTCCCAGCATCAGGGCCACTCCATCAGCCACTTCCGTCCTTTGTGCTGACCCTAATCACAAACACAGCAGCTGAACGGGCAGCCAGGAAGGCAACGTGGATGTCGGGTCAGCTCTGACCCACACACCTCCATGGGGTGGCCACAGGGGGAAATGGGGGAGCCTGTTGTGTCAGAACCATGTCCCACCAGGGCACCCTCTGCTCCACACACCATCTGTGCCTCCCCCAGGTGCTGTAACACAAAGCAGGGATAGCCCAAATCCTGCCTGGCTATGGCTGAAGGGATCAGGATTTCTGGACAAAGGGATGTGAGGCTGGTGAGCTCTGGGATCCTGCTCTGGACACCTGGTACCATGTCCCAGAGCCCCAGAGGCAGATCCTGCGTGGGACTTGGAAGAATGTGCCCGACTCTGGGAAAGGGGACACTGGGAACTGAGGAGGAGGAATAAATGAGTGCAGAAAAGGACTTGCACACTCTGAAGGGGGAAAGCCTGGACCAGGCAGTACCTTGGCAGTCATGGGGGGGGGATGATAACAGCTCAGGATGGTGCCCAGGTGAAATGGAGGGTCAGGGCAGCACAAGAAGCCTCTCCACCTCATTGTGAGCAGCTGAAGGAGCAGGGTGGGCAAGGGGCCTGTGGGGTGGCTGCAGGGAAAGGTTTCAAAGGAAAAAAAAACAACACAAAAACACAGCCCAGTAACAGCAGCAAAACCACTTGTGTGCTTTATCCTGTCCAAAGAGAACTCTGTCTGCAGAGCCTTGCTGTGGGGATTTGGGTTGCTCAGAAAGGTTCACCAGACTCAGGGAAGCAGCTCCTGCAGCTCTGGCAGGGCTGGCCCCTCTGTGGGACAGGAGCCACAGCCCAAGGGGCTTCCCTGCCCCCTGGGCACAGGGTGGAGGGAGCCAGGCCCTCTGGAACTGGCCATCCCCTCTTATTGCCCTGGAGCAGATGGGCACAGGGCAGGCCCACGGGGCTCCAGGGCCACATCCCTGGCTCTGCTTTGGGGCAGCTCCTGGGGACCTGTCCCTTCAGGCCACTGGCTCCCAGTGCTGTGCCAGATCCCATAGCCAAAGTAAATGAGGAAACCTGGGAAAGGGCAGAATGGGGTGTGTATGGACTGTTTCTCTTCCTTCCCCTCCCAGCCACCAAGTGCTGGCCCCTTCCTTTGGGCCACATTTCAGAGGACACGGTGCTCCCATCACTGCTGGACATCAAAGGTCAGCATCTCCTCCCTCCCCACCGCTGCTCAGAGCAATATGAGTGCCTCAAACCACCAGCACTCCACCCAGAGGGGCTGGTGGCAGCTCCGGGGCCTCGGGAGTGGCCGTGCTCACCCGCAGCCATCCAGAGCAGGTACCGCAGCCAGGGGGCCGCGCTGAGCCGGGCCAGCAGCACGGCGTTGATGGAGATGCTGAGGAGAGGCAGGAAGGGCAGGCAGGGAACCTGCAGGCAGCACAAGGGTAAATTCCACGGCTAAATGCAGCTCTTTGCTGCTTTGGCTGGTTGTCCACAGGCAAGGGGAAGCCCAGCCTGGCTGTGAGGCTCAGAGATCCAAGCTGGGACTGCAGCCTGTGCTAGAGAGGGATGCTTGTGGCGGGTGTTTTGGTTGAGAGATCCTGCACTGCAGGATTTGAGCTGAGAGGCACTTGTAACAGTAAGCCAAGGTGTTAAGGCCAGGTATCTTTTTACTGAAGAGCAGCCCTGGTTCCTCAGCAGGCACTGGGCTCAGCTGGGAGATGCCCCTTCAGCCCTCTGGGAGGAAGAACCCTCATGGTCCCCATGAAAACCCCACGAGCCACATGCTGCCTCCAGCAGTACCTTATTAATGTGGGTGCAGCAAAGATGTGCCTGACCTGCAGCTGAGGGAACAGCCCCAAATGGCCCCTTCCCCACAGGGCTGCAGCACCTCCTGCTCTCTGTGCCCCAGGTCCTTCCTCCTGGGTACACCCCGAGGGTTGGGCTGGGTGCTCACCATGAAGGACGCTTTGTCCTGGCTCTGAGGCTGCCTCCAGATGAGAAGAGCTGCTGCCAGGATCCCCAGGAGAGGCAGGGCCAGAGCTGTGATGCACCAGGCACCCCCAGCCTGCAGGCAGGGCAGCCCAGCAGTGCTCACCCAGCCCAGGGCACAGGCCAGGGCAGCTGCAGAGGGACCACAGGCTCAGAGCAGCTCCCCTGGGCTGGCCCATCCCTCTGCCAGGCTGCCATGGGGGGACAAATGGAAACTGGGGGACATGGCTGGGTGGTTTCTCATGGTGGGTTTGGCTTTTCTCTCCCTCTGGGGGGTGTCCTGAGGTCCCACTGGGGCAGCCAGCTGTGTGGCAGTGGGGTGAGGGCAGGAGGAGCCAGGCAGCCCCTGCATCTGCTGCTGGGTGGTTTCCACCAGGCCAGCCCTTGCTACAGCAGGGATGTCCCCATGGGTCCCCCCAGGCCAGCTCCCTTAGAGCCCATCCATCATCCCAGACACACCTGCAGCTGTCAGAGCCCAGAGCACCAGAGCAGAGGAGCGAGGGGTGGGATTGGGGGGTGGCTGGACCAGGTGGTTCCACCATGGCTGCACAGCTGGGACCTTCCCCGCAGGAGTGTCCCGAGGGCTGGGCTCAGGCCGGTACCTGAGGAGCAGGCACTGGGTGTCAATGCACACAAACCTGCACCCGCCTTGTCCCAGCATGGCCCACAGCAGAACTGGGTGAGCCCTGTCCCCTGTCCCCAGCAGTCTCACCTGAGCAGCAGCACACAGGCAGCCACCATGGAGTAGGCCAGCAGTGTGCCAATGGACATGGTGTCAACCAGGCCTTTCAGGTCAAAGAGAAGGGCCAGGAGAGCTGGGGGAAAGAGAAGCCCTTTCAGAGCTGGCAGTGCTGCTGTGCCCACCTCAGTTCATCCTCTTCTGAGTTCCCCATGTCCCCCTGACACCCACTGCAACACAACCTTGATTGGTCACTAGCACAAAGCATCCTGTCACCTCCTGCCTGGCACTGCAGAGAGTCTGGGACACCATCAAGGCCAAATGGCCCTCACCACCATGAGGAGATCTGTCTCTGGGTGAAGAGACATGGCTCAAACAGCTGCAGTCAAGCTAGAGGGAGAGAGGACACCCACCAAGACCTGCTCACGGTGAAGGGCAACCCAAGCACTCACCCACCTGCCACTGCCCCAGACACCAGGGTTGCCACCACCGGGCACTGACGGCGACTGACTTTGGCCAGAGGCTGGAAGAGGAGCCCATCTCGAGCCATTGCATACAGGATCCTTGGCATGGGGAACATGGAGCCTAGGAGGCTGCATGAGACAGGGGAGGAGATGGGGGAAAAGAGGGGAGGAAAGCAGGAGGTGCCATCCTGCCTTTTGCCCCTCCAAGGGAGATCCCATTGATCTGTATGGCCCATAACCTTCTCAAGACCATCTAACAACATCATCACCTTCCTCACCATCAGATGAGGGACAGTGTCAGGGAAGAGATGTCTGCAGTCACCTGTGCATGCCAGAACACCCCAGCCCACTCCTGTGGACATGGTGCCACCTGGCCACTTCCTTCAGTAGCATGCCAATGGGCTTGGCTGCTCTCCCTGATCAGGAAGGGCCCGGGTGGGAACATCCTTGTGTGGAAGGAATTTCAATCAAGCAGGAAAGGCAAGGAGGGATTCAGGAGGGAGGGGTTGGGGATATCTCCTGGATGTGTTCAGCTCCAGTAGCTGCTCTGAACCACAGAAATGCCATCAGAGGATGCCCCTCACCTGGTGGTCAGGGCACACAGTGACCCCACAGCCACGGCGTACTTTGCACTGCTCCAGCCAATGTACTCAAAGGCCACTGGCAGCGGGCTCGTGGTGTCCAGGAGGTAGTAGGGCATCATCAGGGTGAGGGCAGCAGACACCCCAAAGTAGGCCAGGAAGCAGATGAGGAGGGAGAGAATGATGCCCATGGGGATGGATCTCTGGGGGTCCCTCACTTCTTCCCCTGGGGAGGACAAGCTCAGCTGTAGGAACAGAGGCTCACTTAAAGTGCATGGCATGCTAAGAGCCCGGCACAGGCTGGAGAGCAGATCCTATATGCCCCCAAGAGAGGATACAGAGACCTTCTAGCAAGGACCACTAGATGTTCTGGGCCCCAGGGATATTGGGATAGAGAATGTCTCTGCTCCAGGATTAGCCCAGACATTCCACGTGGACTCTTAGAAAGGGCAGGAGAGAGTGGCTGCAGCACAGAGCTGGGAATGTGCCCATTTCCCAGCCTCACACCAGTTCCCAGGACTGTGGGGACGGTCACTGCCAGCCCAGCCTGCAGGGAGGGTCCCACCAGCAGCGCCCCACCCCACTTACCTGTGGTAGCAATGCAGTCAAATCCAACAAAGGCATAGAAACAGGTAGAGGCTCCAGCCAAGGTGCCAGTGAAACCATAGGGCATGAAGCCTCCCACCCCAAAGGCACTGGTCCTGTTGTCAGCCATGGACTGGTTCCTGGGGAGGAAGAAGAGTCAGGCAGTGCAGGGGGGTCTGTGCAATGGGGTCCCAGGATGGGGTCAAGCTGAACAGTCCATCCAACCCGCTCAGCCCACAGCATCAACCCAGCAGGGCTTAGGATTTTGTCTCTTTGGCACGTTGAAACAGAGAAACAGAGAAAGTGGTGTCCCCTGGGATAAAGTGGTGTCTCCTGGCATAAAGCACTGGGGGTCTGACTCCCCACTCTGAAGGCAGCACAGGGAGAGTGAAGCCCCTCATACCCAGCCTCGTGGGCAGCTGCCTGTGGCAGGGCGTCCTCCCTGAGCTTCCAGTTGCTCAGGTGGCCTTTGATGAAGCCACTCACTGTGACAAAGAGCAGGACGAGCACGTTGAGAGCTGTGAAGGCTTTGTTGACCGTAGTGGACTCCTTCACTCCAAAGGAAAGAAGCGCTGGAGAATAAAAAATCAAAACTGGATAACACCAGGTAAACTTTCCTGGGGAGGGTGGAAAAGGGGGACAAATTCAGAACAACTTGCAGATTTCCCCAGATTCCCTTTCCATTCCCCGTTCTTTGCCCAGGGAAATGGCAAAGCCTCAGAGGGCTCAGCCCCATCCTGAAGAGCCCACGGTGGGGTGAGGAGCTCATCCTACCTGATGGAGGGTGGCACAGGGGGAAACATCCTACCTGCCAGCAGGACCACCAGGCCAGCAGCAAAGGCATCTGGGTGCTCTGCCAGCCCCACAGAGCTCATGGCTGCGTGAGCACCCAAAAACCTCCCCATCTTCTTGCCGAGGAGCTGGTCAAAGGTAGCGCTCCAGGCCCGGGCAACGCTGGCAGTGCCTGGGGAGAGGGGATGGCTGTGGTCTGGTCCTGTGGGGTCTCAAAGGACACCCAGCAAAGCCACCAACACATGGTGGGAGGGGTCAAGAGGGCCTTATACCGATGACATAGGACAGCAGCAGGTTCCAGCCAGCCAGGAAGGCGCAGAGCTCACCCACTGTCACGTAGCTGTACAGGTAGGCAGAGCCAGCCAGGGGCACACGGGCCCCAAACTCGGCATAGCACAGCCCTGCCAGGGCAGACACCGCAGCTGCAATCAGGAAAGAGAGCACGATGCTCGGGCCAGAGCTGGTCTTGGCCACCTCCCCTGCCAGGACGTAGACCCCAGCCCCCAGCGTGCTGCCCACCCCCAGGGCAGCCAGGTCCAGGGGGGAGAGGCAGCGGCGCAGGCTGGAGTCCCCCGGGCCGGCTGGGAGTCGCTTCCTGCGGGAAAGCAGCCGGGGAACAGAGCGCAGCTGGCTCCAGCACGGCACCTGCAGGACAGGAAAGCAGCAGGGGTGAGGACACTGCTGCCCCACTGCTTTGCGGAGATAAACAGAACTCCACAACTTTTGTGAAAGTTGTAAAGCACTGGACGCATGTGGGAATCGTTCTCCTAAAATGACATGTGTACCTCTAGGAACTTCAGGTCCCTTTTTATCCCCCTCTCAAATACATATGCATACAATTTCACAATAGGTTCATACAGATTCATTTTTACAAATTTCGTGTGACATTTGCCAGTGGTTCTTCTTTATCAGAAAGAATTCCTAGGTCAGGTTGCCCTGCTCTCACAGCAGTCTCTGTCTGTCTCTATCACCTTCTGGCTCCCCCCCTTTATCTCTGTCTTTCGCTGAAGCAGCTTCTCTGAGCCTAGGCTTTTGCAGTCAGGCTACACAGCAAGCTACATACTTAAAGATGTACGTTCCACCTAAATCAAAATGGATTTCTACCCTGGAAAATTTCTACTCTGCCTCACCCACTGACCACCCTAACGTGACACAAACCCAGCCTCAGTGGTGTGCTTGCAGCTCCCACCATCCACAGTGCTCCTGGACTCACTGGGTGCTGCCTGCTCTCTGTCCCTGCCAGTAAAACAGCCCGTTTTGGAGCAAGATGGGGCTCAAGCAGCTGTGCTGCTCTCTCATCCCCAGTGACAAGTGGAGCTATGGATGGCTGGGGTTTGTTTGGCTCTGTCCAATTTGTGAGAGGGGACAAGGACAAGTGTTTGACCCCCCTGCCAGCTCAAAAGTCCTGTTGCTCCAGCAGCCTCAGCAGGGACACACAGTCAGGATTATCCCAGCTTTGACACTGAAACTATTTGAAATACAGAACCCATGCCAGACAAGGAAGGACAGGAGATGCTCTGCTCCTGGAAATTGCCTTGAAGTGTGCCAGGAAGGACTCACCTGCTCAGCTGGAGATGCTCCCACAGCGCCTCTGACTGTGGGTCAATGGCACAGCTCAGGGGGAGACTGGGCCATCAGCCTGTGCAGTAATGCTTTGGCTTGCTGGGGGCACCAGTGGGGATGTCAGCCTGGCAGAAACCCCAAATTATGTGACATCTGTGCTTGGGGGAAGGTGTGCTTGGTATGGCATGCCTGGGATTTGTGTGCCTTCCCCCACCATCCATCCCCTTTCCCAGGAGCTCCAGGTCTGGACAACCTGCCTCCACATGCCATGGTGCTGCCAGGACCCCCAGGTCACCCCACAGCAAAGCAAAAGCCGTGCCACACACTCCAAATGCCACCATCTGCTACTTCCATGGCTGGGCACCCTGTGCAGTGGCACATCCCTGGGGCACAGGGGACATGTGATCCCTGCTGTGGCCTGGAACTGGAGGGGACAGGGACAGCCCTGCCCGCACCCAGGACGAGGCGTTCCTGGTGTCACAGGGAGCTCCAATGCCCAGGACAAATGCTGTGCCCTGCGGGTGAGGAGGAGCCGCCCCCAGCATCTCCCACCCTCTGCACAGCCCCAGTCCCGCCCAGGACACCTCGCCCCGGGGATTTTCCCTTCTCCTGCAAACAAATGACTCACCCCAGCCATCCTTTGCTCCAGCGGCGAGCTGCTGAGGACAGGGAGCACCAGGCATGCCCCCCTGAGGCTGTGCCCTTAAATCCCTTTTGGGAGCACCCTGGCCCTCCCCCTGCTGACCACCGCTCCGGGCTGCACAATGGGAAATCTATGCAGAAATATTTTTCCCACAACGCCTTCCAAATCATACACACAGCCTGCAATGCTAATAGGCTCAGAGGCATTACTGAGGGGGTTTAATTCACTTTTCCAAGCTCCCTGGGCAGGTGGAAAGGGGAACT
>NW_005054308.1:6213269-6215087 GCF_000277835.1 Geospiza fortis | reverse complement strand
TCCCTCTGTCCCTGCTCCTTGCACCAGGACCACATCTCATTCTGTGCAGCTGCTTTTGGAGGAAATTCAGGCAGAGAGGAGCAGTAACAAGGCTGGGTTGGGGTTTAGGGGTCTGTGCACCTACAGCTGTGACTGACCCCAGCAGCCCCTGGGGAACACAGAGGGAGGTGAAATGGATTGCAGCAGCAAGGCAGAGGAGCACAGACCCAGCTCCATGGGATGTTTGCAGCAGCATGTCCAGCTGAAACTCCCCAAAGCAAAACCCTGAGGCTGCTTGCACTTCCCTGGTATCTGGGCATCCCTGGGGTGCAGCTCACAGGGGCTGAGCAGAGGAGTGCAAGCAGGGGCAGGGGTAAGTCCAGGGCTGGGCCTAAATGAGGGCACAGGGCTGTGTGGATGGGGGTCCCAGGCGAGGCTCCCTGGGGCCAGAAGGGCACATGAGTGTCCTTGGGCACCAGCACAGCTGCTCTGCACGGCTGCTCCTGGCAAGGAGAGGCCATGGAGGAAGTGATGGGGTGACCTGCTTGGTCATCAGCATCCTGAGAGAAGAGGACCAAGTCTGGGCTCTGAGAAGGTGTTTTGGTGTGAAGAGCTAACTTTGATTTTATTGTAGGTAGCACTCAGGCTGAATCTGCTTACAGTATTTTGAGACAAAAACCTCTCAGGCTGTGGCTCAGCCCATCCTCTGGCTTTCAGCTTGCAAGGAGCAGAGGAAGGGAACAGGAGCCATGGAGGAGGAAAGCAAGGAAGGATCCAGAGCATCTAAAGCATAGATGCACACTCTAACCATAGGGCTGCCTTGCTCTGGCTCTATGGGGCAGCCCCCTATCCAGAGACCCTGTGAGCTGCTGGGCACTGTGAGCACCTCTGGGGCAGGGGGGCTCAGCACACCAGGCAGGGAGAGCAGGGCTGCTGTCCCACACTGCAGCACAGCCTGAACAAAGCCCTGCTTGTCACCCACGCCGTCTCACATGAGCGAGGTCTCCAGATACCAGCGCCAGCCCAGGGGAACATTGCTCTGAGGGAAAAACAGGGCAGGAAGGAGCAGCCAGTGCTGGGATGCCGTGAGGGTCTCACCCTGCCAGGCTCCTCCAGGGCAGCACAGCCCTGTGGCTGCCTGCCAGCCATCCTGGGGGCTGTGCTGCCCCAGACAGGCAGGGCTGAGCAGCTCAGCTGCCTTGCAGCCCCAGAGAGACGCTCAGGCCAGTGGGTACCACCAGGGCTGGGATGCCTGAAAAGTTACACACCAGCAGCCTTCAGCATCCCCAGGAGTCCCTTGGGGTTTTCTGCTCTGGCTGGTGTCAGATAGCACGGCCCCACCAGCTCCTCCAGCCCTGCCACGGCCTCTGCGCTGGCTGGGTGGTGGCAAAGAAGGTTAAACGTGGGTGAGGCGGGGAAGGAAACGGCCTCAGGGCAGCGCAGGCAACGGTGCAGCCTGCCAGGAGCATCCTGGAGAGACTCAGCCTGCATCTCATCCGTGTCTGCAGCAGGGAAGAGAAGACTAGGGGCAAAACCAGCTCATCGTTCCAGCTCGGCTCCTGCCCCGTGGGTGCTCATTGCAGAGCCTGGGTCAGCACCTCCCTCCTTAAGCGGGTCCTGGGGGACCAAGGTCAGGCCGTTCTTCCCTCCTCAGACTCCTGCAGAGGGTCAGGGACGGACATTTCCCAGCCGTGAGCAGGGAAGGGGTGATTTGGGATGATTTGGGGTGATTTGGGGTGATTTGGTGCGGGAGGAGGGGGCTGGCTGGCGGCAGGACCGAGAGGCGCTGGGGTACCCTGTGCCTGGCAGGAAACCACAGCTGGGGGGACAGGAGGGGCG
>NW_005054308.1:6201975-6212657 GCF_000277835.1 Geospiza fortis | reverse complement strand
CGGAAACGCCCATCCCTCCTTCCAGCCGGGATCCAGGCTGGGGATCCCCCTGCCTTGGTACCCACCAAGCTGTGCACAGGTAAACGCAGCCCACAGCAGCCCCGAGGCTCGGAGCTCCTGAAGGCCTGGGAGGCTTTTTGGCAGTGGGGTGGGGCAGGGCATTTTGGGGAAGCCCTGTCAGGAGCGTGGTCCGGTATTTTTAAGCCGGGGAAGCTCGCTTTGCTTCAGGACAGCGGGTGGCGGGGCGTTGGGCGTTGTGGCCTCTGTGCTGGGGGAGCCCCCCAGGCCAGCCGGGCTCTTGGGGTCAGCCCTGAGGCGCTGGGCGTTGTGGCCTCTGTGCTGGGGGAGCCCCCCAGGCCAGCCGGGCTCTTAGGGTGCAGCCCTGAGCTCACACCTCTGGGGGGGCTTTGGAGAGGCTGCAGGGGGGCACTGCTGGCAAAACAGGCTTCCACAGAGGCCGTGCACATCACTTGGGATTTCTTACGGGATCCCCGTAACCCACGTGTCTGAGTTGTTGGGTGGGGGGCGGGTGTACCCCCATGCTGCCCGATGGACAGGGTGTGTTTGTGCGGGGATTTTCCCGGGGCTGCTCTGCCGGGATCCGCACAGGTGGCAGCGGCAGCAGCGGGGACAGGGACGGGGCACTACAAGGACAGGTCGGGGACTGGGTGTGGTCGGCGATTCCCCAGCGCTGCCGAGATGAGCTGGGGGTTCTCAGCCCCGCTGCCACATGCGTGGAGTGAGGTAGCAGGGCTGTGCCATGCTGGGATTTCCCCATGCCCAGGAGGGTTCACAGGCTCCAAGGGAGCATTACCAGGCTGCTTGTGCTGGGGTGGGATCCCTGGCACCCACCCGGCATCCGCAGTGCGGCCCCACTGCCTGTGGGACATGTGGGGCTGTCCCCGGCCCACACCACGGCAAGGGGCGAGGCTCACACCCTCCCCGGCTGGAGGGGAAAGGGGAGGTGAAAGCAGCTCTGCGTTCCTGCAAAACCCCCTCCCCTCAAGCACGGCGCCTGTGGGTGCTTTTAAAATCTCCCTGTACCCAAGCAGGGGCACCCAGCTGCACGGATGGTTGCAGGGCTGGGTCTCCCTTGCATGGGAGCCCCTGCAGGGATGTGCAGCCAAGGCAGGGAAGTTCATGTGATTTCTCCTGCCCGCTCCATGGCATGAAACCGAACTCCTGTGGGGTCAGAAATCCCCCAGGGGTGGCCCTGCTCTGCTCTGAATTTTTCTGCAACGTGTCTCAGAGGGAGGGTGAAGGAGCCAGGCGGGGCCGTGCCTCAGCTGACGCTCAGCGGTTCATTCATGGCCGGGATCCATTTTCCAGCTGTTTTTCTCCCTCTACCAGCTTCTTCTGGAGCAAATGGCGCTGCTGGGGGACTTCCTCTGGGAGGGTGGGGAGAGCCCACACCGCAGTGGGTTGCAGTTATAAATGGTGCTGGTGTTAGAAAACAACCTGCAAGTTACCCTGGAAACCCAGCTGTGTTTCCTGGTCTCCAAGGATGTGTGGGACTGCTGGTGGCCTTGATGGCTGCACAGAAACTCAGATAACAGCTCTGGGGATATTGTGGGGGCTGCCCAGCACCACGAGACAAGGAAAAGTCCCCAGCAGCTGCTGAGGCTGGGATGGCCCCAGGGCTTGGGGAGCAGAAGGGACATTGAGGGGTGCAGTGAGAAGGCCCAGCCCTGCAGAGGGTGCTCAGCCCGTTTCCACGTATTCAGCACATTTTTCTGCTCTGGTTTCTCTTGGTACTGACAGGAAACTGTGCAGGCTCTGCTCTGCCCCTGGCCTGTGGGGTGCCCTCAGTGCCAGATACCAAAGGCTCAGTAACCACAGGGTGGCTGTCAAAGCCCCTCTCCCTGATCCGTCCTGCAGCACCTGGCAGTGCTCTCCCATGGGCACCACCCCCAGGAGGGAGCAAACCCTCCCTCGACTCACACAGCCTGCAGAGAGGGGCCTTGCCTCACACTGACCTTTCTGTTCCCTTCCACAGCTCCTCCCTGCCCTCACTCCAGTGGTTTCCAGCTTTGAACCATGGCACCCCAGGGAAAGGTAAGGGTGACCTCCACAGGGCAGGGCTGGGCCCAGGGCTGGGGCAGTGTCTGCAGCAGCAGCAGCAGCAAGGATGGGGTGACGTGCACGGACACCGTGCTGCCCAGAGCCTGTTTACATTCCTGCCTCTCCAGCCAGTGCTGTCTGGATGTGATGCAGATGGGGGAAGTGCTGGGCTGGGGAGCAGGGACAGCAAGGAGCAAAAATCCTTTTGGGACCACAGTGGGATGGGGAAGAGAAGCGGGGCCATGGGAAGGGGAGGAGGAGAGATGTTGCTCTGGGGATTTGGGCATTTGATGGAGAAAACTCCTGCCTGAGCATGCTGCAAGGCATGCAGCCCTGTTTGGGCCCTTCCCCTCTCCCAGCCTGGATTACTTCCCACTCCAGACTGGTGCTGTGTGGCAGCTGGGTGAGCAGGTGCTCCCCTGCAGCCAGGAAAACGTCTCAGCGTGGGTGGAAAGCCCTGCCTCGATGGGCAGGCGTGGCTGGCTCAGTGCAGCCTGCCTGCTGCCAGGGGAGGAGTCCCAGCCCAGAGCCTCCTTCTGCTCTGCTGCTGGGGCCAGGCTCTGCTTCCCATTCCCTGGAGAAACCCAGCAATCATTTCCTCCAACCTGACTACCTGGCAGTGGTTGCTCTGGGCGGGGAAACTGAGGCACAGTGCAGGTGAGCATTTTCCTGCAGTAGTCCAGGACCCCAAGCAGCCATGGGGTGGAAGAGAGCAAAGCCATGCTGGGAATTTCGCTTCCACCCTCCTGGCCCCAGTGTGGCTTATTTTTAGCTGGGAGGTCCCGGACAGGCCAGGATGACTCAGAGGCTGGAGGAGGGGAGGCAGGAGGCCCCTGGCAGCTGGAACAGCATGGAAAGTGGGAAGGGGGTATGAAGAGTATGCAGTGGGCAGGATGCTGTTTCCATCCTGACTGATGTTCCCACACTTGCCTGGGGCTCATTCCCACAGAGAATGCAGGGAGTGTGGGGTGATGCAGAGCACTGAGCCCCTGCCTCAGTTTCCCCTGCCCCAGCAAGGCAGACAGCTCATGCTTCAATGGCTCAGCAGGCAGGAACACAGCCCTGCTCTTCCTCTCCATTTAACCAAAGCCAGCATCTCGACTTCCCAATACCCTCCAGCCACCCTTGTCCACTCCTGCTGCCTCCAGGCACCTCCTTTGCCTTGCAATTTATTTCCATCCCTGTAAGGCATGTGTGTGGGAGCAGCTGTGCCAAGCCAGGAGGGTCTGGGAGCTGCTGGGAAGTGGGGCTAAATCCAGCTCTCCTGATGAATCACCTGCAATACGATCTGTCCTGTGCCTGCCTGGTTCCCTGGAAGGGCAGCATCTCCTCCTGGGGACACGAGTGCCAGCAGCTCCTCCCAGGAGGGCCTGTGGGATGTGCCCAGCTTCCCTCTGGAAAACAGGAGGAGAGAGGCTGGTTTGTTTCTGAAGGTGCTGGGGGGATGTGCAGCAGAGCTGCTGTGCTGTGACATTGGATGGGAGCCAGGAGAGTGGTGGGAGTGGAGCTGCCCTGAGTCCATCCCCTTGGGCTCATTCCTGGAGGCACTTCCTGGGTCAGGGACATTGATGCCCATCTTCTCTGAGGATGTGTTGGCTTTAGATGTCCATGCTGGCAGCAGGCCTGGGCCTTTGTGCAGCTCCTGAGACCTTCAGGAAGCCGTGCAGCAGATCCTGAGCAGATGAGCCCAGGGAGGTGCACATACCCAGCTGGCACAAGCACAGCCAAGGGAGGATGCTCAGTTTCCCAGAATGCTGACACAGCTGACAGCCCCAGCTCAGCCCCCAGCCCTCCTGTTTGTCAGCAGGACTGCTAAAGAAATGCTGCTGCTCGGTTCTTCCCACTCTGTGCCTCTGGTGGGGATGAATCCCAGTTCCTTACGTGGGGCCAGGATGATTTCACCTCTGCTTCCACCCAGGGGGGTGCTGATCTCATTCAGGCTCCAGGCTCCCATGGGTGAATTCCCTGAACAAAGCTGACCTGGCAAGGGGGATTTCAGTCCCTCTTTTTTCCTGAGCTCTCTGGAGGTGTCATTCTTGGGCAGTCTGGAAGTGGCAGAAGAGCAGATAGAAGTGGATCATATCAAGCCCCAGGATTCCTCAGGCTCTCAGGAAAGTCTTTCCCAGTGCCCAGGGTCTCTGCTCCAGCCCCTCGGATCAGCCTGGGCCCCATGGCAGTGCACGCTGGAGCAGGACATGCTGTTGGCAGCTCTGGTGCTTCTCAGAGTTTTCCACTTAGCAGCCCATTTGTGCCTGTAATTTTGTCTCATCCTCAGCATCCAAAGTGGTTCCTTGCTTGCAACAGGCAGTGGAAGATTAATTCCTCTGTAGGGAGAGTAAACAGGAAAGGAAACAACTGCAGAGGAAAACAACTGTTTATGTCTGAGCTTGAGCTTTGCCTTGGGCAACCTGAGCATAAAGGATCTCACCTCAGTCCTGCTCAGCTTCAATTTCTCCTTCCCCCATCCCACTGGGGCTGCTCCTTCCTCTTGAACCTTCTCTCCTGCTTTCCCATAGATCTACAGGGGCTCAGTGAAGGATTTCCAGGGCTTTGACGCCAACCAGGATGCAGAGGCCTTGTACAATGCCATGAAGGGATTTGGTATGGATGCTCCTCCAGACTGTCCCAGGCCTACCCCTGGTGTCCCTATTTCCTGGGTGTCCCTTATTCCCTGGTTGACCCTTGCATGGCTGGGTGTCCTGCATCCCTTCCCCTCTCAGCTGGCTGACTCTCCTGCTTTCCTCTCCTCCCTGCAGCCAGCTTGGCTCTCCTTGTTCCCCCAGCCCCAGCTCTGGGCACAGCAGGCTGGCTGTGGTGACTCCTGGCTCTCCCCACAGGCAGTGACAAGGAGGCCATTCTTGACCTCATCACCTCCAGAAGCAACAAGCAGCGGGTGGAGATCTGCCAGGCCTACAAGTCCCTCTATGGGAAGGTAAAGCCAGGAACACGCCCTGGCCCGTGACCCCACTGCAAACACAAATGGCCGTGGCTGCCAGCCCCCAGCCCACACAGGGACCCACCACTCCCTGGAGCCACGCAGAGATGCTGTGGAGCAAAGGATCCCCCAGTCCCTTTCTCCCCCTCCACCAGGACCTGATTGCAGACCTGAAGTACGAGCTGACGGGGAAGTTTGAGCGGCTGATCGTGAGCCTGATGCGGCCCCCAGCTTATGGAGATGCCAAAGAGATCAAAGATGCCATCTCGGTGAGGAAGGGGTGGGCACCCTCCCAGGGGTGGGCAGGCTGCCCAGGGCCCCTCTGAGGGCACCCCAGCCAGCCCAGGGCTCATGGGGCTGTGTGTCTGCCCGCAGGGCGTCGGCACAGATGAGAAGTGCCTCATTGAGATCCTCGCCTCCCGCACCAACCAGGAGATCCATGACCTGGTGGCTGCCTACAAAGATGGTGAGGGCTGAGAAAGGGAAGGGGCTGCCCTGTGTCCTCTTGAGCCACAAAAAGGGCAGAGGTGAAGGGATCCAGGTCTCCAGGCCTGACTTCTTCCCTTCCTCTTCCACCAGCCTATGGGAGAGACCTGGAAGCTGACATTGTTGGAGACACATCAGGCCACTTCAAGAAGATGCTCGTTGTTCTGCTTCAGGTATGTCCATCTGTCCAGCATCTGTAGGTGGTGGGTGCCAGTGCCCTGCAGGGCTCAGCCCATCTCTCTCCCACAGGGTGCCAGGGAAGAGGATGATGTGGTGAGCGAGGACTTGGTGGAGCAGGATGCCAAGGTGAGCATTGGTGGGTCACTCTGGTAGGTGGTATCTGGGCAGGAATGGGGCTGGTGGCACTGGGACATCTGGATTTAGGCTGCAAAAGGTGGGTGGCTGCCAGGGGAGCACCCTGAGTTAGGCTGTGCCACCTTCCCCATCCCCCCAGGACCTGCTGGAAGCTGGGGAGCTGAAATGGGGCACAGATGAGGCCCAGTTCATCTACATCCTTGGCCGGAGGAGCAGGCAGCATCTCCGCCTGGGTGAGCATCACCTGCGAGCTCAGGGTGGGCCTGAAGGTGCCTTGGCAGCTTCTCCAGGCATCTCCTTGCTCTCATCCCACAGTCTTTGATGAATATCTGAAGATTGCTGGGAAGCCCATTGAGAGGAGCATCCGGGGGGAGCTCTCTGGTGACTTTGAGAAGCTGATGTTGGCCGTGGGTAAGCCAGCCCCACATGGGGATCCTGCAAAAAACACACCACTGCCCTTCCTGGGCTGGGAGGGCTCAGCACCAGGGCCAGCAGGGTCAGGGCTGTGGCTGTACCTGGTATCAGGGAGCTCAGGGAGGCTCCTTCAGGAGGGGTGGGGATGCTGGATGTGGTTCCCATGGGGTGTGGGTGCTGCTCAGAGGTTGGGGGCACTGGGGGCACTGGTGAAGCTGGGTGCTGGCATCCCTCACCACGCCTCAATTTCCCTGCAGTGAAATGCATCAGGAGCAAAGCAGAGTATTTTGCTGAAAGGCTCTACAAGGCCATGAAGGTGAGTAGATTTCCCCTTTTCTAGAGGGTCCCCCCAGCATTGCAGGGTCCCCTTTCCACGGGGTGCTGCTGGAGAGCAGGGTGACACAGCTCCATGAAGGCAGGACTTAGGTGACCTGGGGTCTCTGCCCTTCCCTCCAAAGGAGTTATTCCTTCAGAACCAGAGCTAGGTAGAACTCAGATAGAGGGTCCAACATGCAATGGGCTGAGCAGAGTTGCTTGGCCATCCCAGGCTTGACGTGGGGTTGGTCCCTTGCAGGGTCTGGGCACGAGAGACAACACTCTGATCCGCATCATGGTGTCACGCAGCGAGATCGACATGCTGGACATCCGGGAGGTGTTCAGGACCAAGTATGAGAAATCTCTCTACAACATGATAAAGGTAAGTGCTGGGGGTCCCTGCTCACCCTGCAGCAGCTGCTGGTGCTGCCTCCCTCATGATGCCAGTGCCTCTGGGAGGGCTGTGCTGGGTTCAGGGAGACCCCTCTCCATGAGCCCATCCCATGGCACTACCATGTTTTTACCTACTGCATGGCCCTCTGTCTCCATCTGCTTTTCCAGGAGGACACATCTGGGGAGTACAAGAAGGCTCTGCTGAAGCTGTGCGGAGGGGACGATGAGTAAGACCCCCTGTCACCCCCCTTTGTCCCTCCTTGTTCCCTCGGTGCTGGGTACAACATCTGGCTCAGAGCCTGGTGGGGCACCTGGACCAGCAGCACCCACAGTGACTGTGGTTCAGTACAGAGGGCCCTGTGGCCCCTCTTCATGGCCAGCCACAGTGTCATGGTCCCTTCTTGGCACATGGGAGCCCTGCAGGGAAGGGCCAAACCCCTGGAGGGAGGATGCTCTGGTGGGGGAAGTTGGGATTCACCACACATTTCCTCCCATTCCCACCCATCCAGCCCCACAGCAAGCACCTGGTTCCTGCCCCTGTGCCCAGTGGATACAAAACACCCCTCGTGGAGGCGCAAGACAGGGTGAGGGGGGCTGCTGGCAGGTGCAGGGCCCCCGTGGCTCACTGTCCCCTGTCCTTGCCCTCCGTTGCAGTGCTGCAGGTGAGTTCTTCCCCGAGGCGGCGCAGGTGGCCTATCGGATGTGGGAGCTTAGTGCGGTCAAAGTAGAGGTCAGCACCCCACCCCCCTGCACCCCTCTGTGCTGCCTGCCAGCTTGGGACCCCTGGCTGCTCCTCTCTGCCATGGGGCACAGCCAGCCCCACTCCTCTGCTCTGACTCTCGCTCCCTGGCTTCTCTCGATGCCATTCTCTGGTTTTGGGGTACGAGGCTGGCAGGATGTAACCATGGCAGGGCTGGCTGCCCCCCGTGGGCTCCACTAACCCCCTCCTCTCTCTGAGGCCTTCCTCCCTTGGGGCAGTGGGTCCTGCATGTCTCTGCAATGCATCACATGCAGCCCTGGCTCCAGTGCCCCACCAAAGAATTCCTGCCCCCTGGGGCAGCCCAGAGCTGGCCAGGGCATGGCTGCAGTATGGGGAGTGGCAACATGCATGCAGCTGAAACTCCCACAGAAGGGTGCTTTGGGATGTGCAGAAAATACACCCTGAGCCCTACATGAACACTGTGAGGATGGAGATGTGTTTGGAGCATAAGGACACAGGAGGATAGAACTGTAGAGCAGGAGTGAGCAACCTTTTAGTGACTCATGTCTCTCAGTGACATGGCCAGCCTAGGCTGAGATGTTCCAGGCCAGGGCAGGCAGGTGTGACACTGGGCAGGACACCAGGACTCCAGGGATTGTCTGTTGCTGTCCTCTTCCTGCTCTCTGCTGGTCTGGCTATGGTTTGCCCTTTCATGGAAGGGGTGACAGTGGTGGGGAGATCCTCACTGATCCCCAGGTGCTTGCACTAACACAGAACCTGCTTTGGCCTCAGCTTGCTGGGTGGCACCTTCCCTCCTCTCCATCTGTCTTTCTTTCCATCTCTCCATCCCTCCCTCTCTCCATCCCTTCATCCCTTCCTCCCTCCCTCTCATCCTGAGGGTGACCATGACTCCCTCTCTGCATCCACAGCTGCGAGGAACCGTGCAGCCTGCAGGAGACTTCAACGACGACGGGGATGCACAGGTGCTGAGGAAGGCCATGAAGGGCCTGGGTAAGTGGGGACCGTGACTTTGGACCCTTCCTGCTGCTCCTCAGCAGCTCCTGGGGCACAAAATCCATCCTGGCCCACACAGGGCTGCATGGAAGAAGCCCCAGGGGGAATAGAGATGGAGCTGTGGGAGTTCTCTCTTCCTCACCTACACAGTTTGTGGGGGTGGCGATGTGCCTGTGATCAGGGGTGACACGGTGACACAGTGTGGCTCTGCTGTCGGTGACACAGTGTGGCTCTGCTGTCAGTGACACAGTGTGGCTCTGCTGTCGGTGACACAGTGTGGCTCTGCACTTGGTGACACAGTGTGACTCTGCTGTTGGTGACAGTGTGGCTCTGCTGTCCTCGCAGGCACGGACGAAGGGGCCATCATAGAGGTGGTGACCAAGAGGAGCAACGCCCAGAGGCAACAGATCATAAAGGCTTACAAGGCTCATTATGGCAGGGTACTGCAGCCTCCATCCCACCCTGCTTCCTCCTGCCCACATCCTGCCCCCTCCCACATGGAGATCAGCCCCTCACTGGAAGGAATCCTGCCCAGGGAGCCCTGGGCAGCTGGGGCACACCCACATGCCCTGGCATGGCTCCCCCAAGGGAAACAGTTGTCACAGCAGCCCAAGCGAGGGTGTCCCACCAGCCCAAGCGAGGATGTCCCTTCCCCTTTGCTTGCCCCATCCTCCACTCTGCACAGAGAACTCCAGAGCCAGAATCTCCCCAGAGCCACCCAAATATGTCACTTTAAACTGCCCCATGGGTTTTCACAGATGTCTCCAATCCCTAAGCTCTCCTCCCCTTTTTTTCTCTCGTGTTGCCTCAACTGCTCCATCCCTGCAGAAGCAGCTGGGGATTGACTCCTCAAATGCTTTTGCAGGACCTGTTGGCAGACCTGAAGTCTGAGCTGTCTGGCAGCTTGGCCAAGCTGATCCTCGGGCTGATGCTGACACCGGCTCAGTACGACGCCAAGCAGCTGAGGAAGGCTGTGGAGGTAATTGTCACACTGCTGGTGACCCAGGGCTGTCAATGCCCACAGCTTCACATGCCCCAGGGTCTCTCTCCTATGGAGAAGAAAATATCAGAAAGCTCCAGGACAAAGACCTGGTTTGTACTCAAGACTTGCATGCCTCTTTGTAGCCCAGCATGCTCAGCCAGCTGGTGGCCACTGGAGAGCCAGGGTAGGGGCAAACCAGTGACATGCACTGCTATCCACCAGTCACACCAGCTGGGACCCCACCAGCAGTGTACTTGGACACTTCCACGTTGATTCCTACCAGTCCATTTGCTCGATGTAGACTTTTGCCACAGGGTTGGCCTGGACCCCTCCTTGCCTGGCACTGCAGGGCAGTGCCATCCTGTCCCCATTTGGTGTTGGCACCTGCAGCACCCACTGTGGCTCTCTCTTCCAGGGGGCTGGCACAGATGAGAGTGTCCTCATCGAAATCATGGCCACGCGGAACAACCAGGAGATCAGGGCTATCAACGAGGCCTATCAGGAAGGTAGGGCACAGGAGGGACAGGGGAGCACCCAGGTTCTGGGCACAGAGCACCCTGTGCAAGGCCCTTCCAGAGCCCAGGCAAAGTTTTATCTCTGGGTTGGGTCCGTGGCTTGGAGCTGTGAAGGTCTGCTAGTGCCTCCAGCAGAGTGCTGGTTCTCACCTCTCTCCATCTCATGGTGACATGCCCCAGCTCTGCCATCCTTGTCTCCTTCCCTGAGAGCTCTTTCACAATGATCCTGTTTCCTCCAGAGTACCTGGAGAAGAGGCTGTGCTTATGCTCAGGGCATTAGAGCTGCTGGGGTGATCCCCTCTTCCCTGGGTTTAAATTCAGCATCTGCTTCAGCCCTGCTTCCCATGGCAGGCACTGGTGGGTGGGAGTCTGAGCTGCAGGGCTCAGCCATCCCTTCTCCACAGCCTACCACAAGAGCCTGGAAGATGACCTGAGCTCTGACACATCGGGGCATTTCAAGAGGATTCTCGTCTCCCTGGCTCTGGTAAGGACAGCTCTCACTGGGACTTCTCCTCTCCCTGCCACAGGCAGTGCTGGGCTCTGGAAGGACAG
>NW_005054308.1:6198607-6201965 GCF_000277835.1 Geospiza fortis | reverse complement strand
CCCCCAGCCAGTGCTGCTGGACTCTGTCTGCCACCCCCTCACCTGGGGCTCTCCCAGGAGATGTCCCCTCTCCATCTCCATGATTTTTGTATCCAACCACAGGGCAACCGTGACGAAGGACCAGAGAACCTCACCCAGGCACACGAAGATGCCAAGGTAAGACCCATATTGGCAGTGCTCTCGTGGGCTTTGCATTAAAAAAAAAGAGAGGATGATGCATGCCCTGGTCTGGAACTGATATTCTCAGGGAAGCAAATGCTGCTGGGCCAGGGTCTCTGTAAACTGCAGGGGGAGATGCCAGGTGAATGAAACCCTTGGAGGTAAAGCTCCCATGCCTGATTCCTGAAGCTCTGCTGCTCCGTGCATGGGGAGAGCAGCCCCAGGGAGTTCCCCACCTGCAGGCTGCAGAGCTGCCACTCTGGGGTTCAGTAGCACACTCTGATGCTGAAATTTGGCTCTTGACCTTCAAATGCAGCTTTGGGCTGGTCTGCAGGAGCCACCCAGCTCTGTGTGTTGTGCAGGGGGCAGCCCTGACACACTGGGGTGCTCCACACCCCTCCTGGTGTGGTGAGACAACTGGAGGGGGGAGGCTGAGCAGCCAGAAGCAGTGCAGGGAGGTGCGGGGGCCATTCCCTGGCTGAGCTCCTGGTCCCAGGAGACCTGTGACCCACGGGCTGTGTTCCCTGACCCCCTGCTCCTCAGGGCTGCATCTTTTCTCTAAGGGGCTGGGAAGATCTGTGCAGGGTCCAACCCGAGATCTTGCTTGGCTGTGCTGTGCCAGCACTGGATGTTCCAATGCACAGGAGAACAGCACAGCACAGCATTCCCAGCAGGGCTGCCACCAGCAGAGGGAGTGGATGCTGTGCTGCTTGCACCCTGCCACCCTCTGCCTGTGTGCCTGTCCGTGCTTACACCCTGCCACACTCTGCCTGTACCTCTGTCCATGCACTGTCTGCACCCTGCCACACTCTCTGTCTGTACCTCTGTCCATGCACTGCCTGCACCCTGCCACACTCTGTCTGTACCTCTGTCCATGCACTGCCTGCACCCTGCCACCCTTTCTGCCTGTACTTCTGCTCCTGCCTTTTTGGAACTACCTAAAAACAGAAGCCAGACAAAATTAAGGGAATAAAAAGCAGTTATATTTATTGAAGGGCCTTCAGGTTCATTTAGGGCACACGTAGCCCCCCAGGGGCTACACCCAAAAATGGATGACAGGTCACAGGTTTTCATACTTTTATAAGTTTGCTCCATTTGCATATTAGGGGTTAATATTCCAATTACAGCTTCGGGTAATGAAGTCATTTACCCCAAGTTTGCTCCCCCCCAGCTCCCTTTTGTTTACATGTCTTGAGGCCTGAGACAATAAGGTGTCCTTGATTCCCAGGCCTAGAGAGGAATTGTTTTGTCTGACTAAAATGGGAAAGCAGTAGCTAATGGAGTTTAACTCTATATGGAGTTTAGAGTTATACACTAAGGCACTGCAGGATTACAAATATATGAAAAATACAAAAGCTAAAATCCTAAAGCATCACTGCCCCTTCACTGCCTGCACCCCTGCTGCATGTTCTGCTGCTCCCCTCACCCTGCTGCACAGAGAGAGCCAGGGATGACATGCACAGGGACAAGCCAGCCAGGTGGCACCTGACCTGGCACCACGCTGTGTTCTGTCAGCAGAGCTGCCCTTCCCCTCGTCCCACTGGCAGAGGTGGGCTGGTGGGAGCCAGCCTAAAGCCAGGCAAGGATGCTCCAAGAGGAGCAACAGGCTGGCACCCAAGCTCCAGGGCTGGAGGATTCACTTTGTTTGGCCAGAGATCACCCTCCCAAGGTCCTGGTGTAGAGGCCAAACTGGAGGAGGACACAGGTTCTGCTCATGGGGAAGCAGAGGACCTGGGGACAGGGAGTTTTAAGGGATTTTGCTAGACTTCCCTTGCTGTGTCAGGGAACGATAAAGGTTGAGCAGCACCCTCTGACCCTGTTGTCTTCCTGTCTCTCTCTCTCCACCAGGTTGTTGCTGAGACCCTGGTGAGTGCCTGCCTTTTTGCTCCTCACCCTTCTGCACGTTTGAGGGGATGCTGCAGTCCTGGGGTGCAGGGCTGGGGCTGGGAATTGCAGCCCCACAAGCCAGGCCTTTCTGACCCCATGGGCTGTGCTCACTGGCTTGGGACTCTTGCATCAGGATAGCGGACAAGGGGACAGTGGGACCTGCAATGAGGGCACTTCCTGCAGTGTGGGGCAGGAGAGGGAGAAAGGCACCTGCCCTGCCCCTGGGGACCAAGCCTGCCTGCTGCCTGCATGTTCCAGGCAGTGTGGGACTCAGGGCTGGCTTCCCTGGCTCCCCAAAAGTGGGAATTGGGGAAGGGGTGACTTTCTCCTGCAATGGCCTAATGGATGAGATGAGCACAGCCTCCCACTGATGCCCACAGAGGAATGGCAGCCATTTCATTCATGGGCAGCACTGCTGTGGCCCAGGGTGGCTTCTGTATCTGGCAGCCCTCAATTTGCTCTTCAGGTGGTGTTGGTCATCCCTGAAATATCCTCCACAAAGGACAAAAAAAGTCTTAACCATGAGCATTGCAGAGCTTTTTCCATAAAAACTGGAAAACATCTTTTCTTAGAGATAACCTGTGAGTGTACAGCTTCACATCCATGCAGAGGAAATGCCTTTTTTAGGGAGAAAAATCCCCAGCTATTTTCCTGCTCATAATCTCTTTACAAAAGGGTTTCCAGTCAGGACTGGCTGTCCCAGGAAGAGCTTTTTGACACCTGTGTCCCTCTCTGCTATGTCTCCATGTTCACTCTTTGTTCTTTCCCAGAAACTTGCTGATGTGTCCAGCAATGACTCCAGTGACTCCCTGGAGACCCGATTCCTCAGCATCCTCTGCACCCGCAGCTACCCCCACCTCCGCAGAGGTAGGAGCACACTTCTCCATCAGCTGCAACACCAGTGCTGGGATTTGGGCTGGGTGGGAGATGGGGAGATGGGGGTCCCCTCAAGGCTGAGGTTGAGCCCTGTCTCCCCAGCTGTGGTGGGGATGAGGCAGTGGGAAGAGATGGTATGGCCTGGCATTTGAGGTGGTTTGTTAAAGCCACCCAATCCTGCTCTGGTGGTCCCACCTGGTCCAGAAGTTTCTACAGCTGAGGCTCCAGTCTCCAGGGTGCCCAGGGCTGGGGTGGAGCAGGTCAGCAGTGACCCTTTCCTCTCCGCCATGCCCAGTGTTCCAGGAGTTCATCAAGATGACCAACCACGACGTGGAGCACGCCATCAAGAAGCGGATGTCGGGAGATGTGCGGGACGCCTTCGTGGCCATCGGTCAGTGCTCCCTCTGCACAGGGCTCCCCAGGGCAGGCAGCCCCT
>NW_005054308.1:6190744-6198553 GCF_000277835.1 Geospiza fortis | reverse complement strand
GAGACTCCCACTGGGGCATGGGGTTGGGGCACTTGTGGGGTCCCTAGAGAGGGCCAGGCCTGCACCCTTGTACCAAGGAGGGCTTGTGGCTGAGACAGTGGTGCCACAGCTCCTTGCTGAGCTGTGTGCCCTGGGTGCCATGAACCCTCTTTCTGTCCCCTCTGTGTGTTGCAGTGCGGAGTGTGAAGAACAAGCCAGCTTTCTTCGCTGACAAGCTTTACAAGTCCATGAAGGTGAGGACAGACCCTCCTAGGGCTGGGCTGTGGGAGAGGGCTGTGCTGGGCTCCTCTGGGACCATGCTTTAACCCCGAGGAAGGGATGGGGTTTGTCTTCTGGCTGTGCCTAGGGGAGTAGGGAACGGCTGGGTTCAAACCAACATCTGGGGGTATCAGGAGATGTGTCAGGCTGATGTCTTGCTGGCAGCAAGTCCAGCATATGTCCAAGGAGAGATCATAGAACAGTTAGGGTTGGAAGGGACCTTCAAAGGTTTCATCTAGTCCAATTCCCTGCAATAAGCAGGGACGTCTTCAAGACTATTTAAGGCCCCATCCAACCTGGCCATGAATATTTCCATAGAGGGGTGAGCCACCACTTTTCTGGGCAACTTGTGCCAGTTTCACCACCCTCACTGTAAAAAATTTCTTCCTTGTAACTAGTCTGAATCTTCCCTTTTAACTTAAAACCATCACCCCTTTTCCTATCACTAAAAAGTTTGTCCCCATCTTTCTAAAGCCCCTTTTAAGTATTAAAAGACTGCAATAAGGTCTCTCCAGAGCATTCTCATCATCAGGCAGAACAACCCCAGTTCCCTCAGCCTTTCCTCACAGGACAGGTGTTCCAGGCTCATTTTTGTGGGCCACAGCTTGGACTGTGCTGGAGATGCCAGGAGCATCTGTGAGCCCCAGTCCCTGCAGGGCTTTTTGTTCAAGCTCTCCCTTGCAGGGTGCAGGCACAGATGAGAGGACCCTGACCCGGATCATGATTTCTCGGAGCGAGATTGACCTGTTCAACATCCGGGGCGAGTTCATAGACCTGTTTGACAAATCACTGCACCACATGATTGAGGTGAGGGGGCAGGGACATCCCTTCCTGGCTCATCACCTTATCTGGCTGAGCCCTGAGGGGACCTGAGCCATGAGTGGCACAAGGGCTGAGCATCACCTGGGCAGGGGGAACCTGCCCCCAGCAGCCCCAGAGTTGGCTGGTCTGGCTGTAGAGAGGATGTGCTGGCATCTTTCACTGCTGCAGGGATGCCTGCAGGGTGTCCAGGACATGGAGCTGTGCCCAGCACCTTGAACCAGGCTTCCCCAGGGCTGGTTCTCTGACACAGCTCTCCCTCTTGCAGAAGGACACCTCTGGTGACTACCGTAAGGCTCTGCTGGCCCTGTGTGGTGGGGAGGACTAGGTGGCACCTGGGACCCTTTGTGTCTGAGCCAGCACACAGCCACTGCCTTGATGTCACCGCAGCTTCGGGGGCTTCAGGGGACACTCAGTCCCCTCCAGAGAACAACTCACTTTGCGCTGGAAAGCAGCACCACATTGCAAGCGGGGGAGTCTCGGGGAGGGGAGCAGAGGGGTCTGGGTAGGGAGGTTGTCTGTCTTGAAGCAAAATAATTCATACCCGAACATGCCACTAAACCAAAGAATTTACCCAGATGGAAAAGACAATTTTAAATCTGATAAATAAAACCTCACTGTTGCTGACCCTGGGGCGAGAGCAGTTGACTTACTGGGGCAGGTTTGGGTGGGACTGGGAAGCCTTGGTGTCTCCTTGCTCCCGTAGGCAAACTCGGGTAAGAGCCCAGCCCCAGCTCCAGGGAGGGCCCTGAAGACACCACAAAACCTCTCTGAGCAACGCTTCTGCTGAGACAGGGGCTGAAAATGCATGTGGGGCTGGCAGCAGTGCAGGGACTTCACCAAGGGCTTCGCTTCATGCCTCTGAAAATCCCCGGCAGGGTTCATGCCGTTGTGTGGATGATGCTTTCATAAACCAGAGATACAAATCAGACTTGATGGCATCCACCCGTCCTCACACGCGGTTTCCTGTGCTTTCAAGCTGCTGAAGAAGCAGTTGAAAGGCACATGCCATACAGGCTACACCCCCAAACAGTTTGTTTGCACTTCCCCCAACACTCAGGAGAAAAGAACTGGAATTTCCAAAAGTGGGAAATTCCAGCACTTTCAATTGTTTCCAAGTCAGAACAAAAAGTTGTGAATACCCTAGTCTTCCTCAGAACAGCTGGGTGAGGAAAGCTACACCTTCAAAATATCAAAGCAGTGTTAGGAATAATAACACAATATTATTACAACACTTCAAAACCAGCTGAGGTCAAGAAGCAGCAACATGTAGAGACAAACCAGGGAAGCTGAAACAACTCAGCTGGGTATTATCCCACTAAAAATTCCCTTGATGCCTTCCTGTAAAACATCCCCTTGTAACAAAATAATCTTTCTTGGTGGAAAACAGTCTGGATGAAGCTTTTTCAGCCTCCCCATACTCCCCATAGAGATTTGGGTTCCTCTGTCTAGCCCCTGTGTGTAAGTAGGATTGGGCATCCCTGTCCAGACAGCATCTTGGGGGCTCAACATACCCCACACCTGCAGCAGCCTACAGATCACCTGCTTGGCCAGGAACCTGCTGCAAAGACTGAGCAGCTGCAGAAGTTGTTTTGAAGGGAGGATGTAACTCCAACCTCCATCTGCCTGTCTCTTCCTGCGGCTCTGTGCTGCAGCTCCGAGCTTTGCAGCAGAGCCTTCTGGAGATGAGGGGGGCACTGAGACTGCAGGGAGCAGAGCTGGGCACCTCCCTGCAGCTGGGAACAGGGATCAGCAGTGAGGAAGGCCCAAGGAAGTTGTGAGGCTTGGGTGACAGCCCATCACCCCTGGGAGAGCCGGATTTGGGGCAGCGGAGCCCTGTTCCTCCAGAGCAGGGGGAACCTGCTCGGTGTTAGCACAGGGCCACGACATGTGAGCCATCATCTGCTTCATTCTTGTTGCCAAAACACACTCGAGGGGTTGGTACAGGGGGGATGTTCCCAGGGGTAAACACTCCTGGGAAATACACTCTTTATCAGTGATTTTCTGACTGTACCATGACTGCTATACACCAATGGCCAGGGCCATTCACCACCCACAGCCTGGATGTCTCAGAATGCCACAGCACCACAAGTCAGCCCCTCAGGGCCAGTCCCCAGCCCAGCTCAGGGTGACGCCACCAACCAGGAGGACTGGCTGACCAGAGCACACTGTTCCCAAGGGCAGGAATTTCCCTGGTGCCTGCTGCAGGCTGCTCCAACAATGCAAACAAGATAGCAGAGTCACACAGTGTTTGGGCACCGGAAGGGAGAGTGAGGTGGGGTTTCCCCCTTGAACAACTCCCTCTTCTGGAAAAGTCCTGCACCCAAAAATCCTTTGTCTTGCCCCAGTGCCATAGTAATCCATCTCCTGCAGCACCTACTGTTTCAGCTGGAGCAGAAAACAGCTGGTGGTATTTTAATTTCTGCAAATACTCAGCACAGTCAATACCCCATTTGAGCATAGGTTATTTCAGCACCCGCCCCGTGCTGGGGTTGGGTCTGCCCTACAAAGAACCACGAGCTGGCCTGAGCTCAGCAGAGCTACCTATCCTAAGGCAATGCCAGGAGGGTGATGGGATCTTGGGAAGCACTAGCATGGCCTCTGGGACTCACTTATAAAGCAACTTCATCCTTATCTCTGTAGCACCCCAGTCTCCAGAGAAAATACACTCCATAGCACCACTGTCCATGAACACCTCTGCTCCCTGCTCTGGCTCCAACCCACCCAACTGAGAGCAGTCAGTGACAAATCCCATGCCTAATCTCTTGAGATCAACAAGGAGGTGAGCATTTCAAAGAAGGCTAGGAAAGAAAGGGGGAAAAAATCAGCAAGGCTGTGAGCAGGGTAAGGGCTGGAGGCAGGTCTGTGCTGGCCATCCATGCTTTAGCTTTCAGGGGTACTGCAGGGAAGAGCCTGGGATTTACACTTTGCACATTGACCAGCAATGTCGGGGGCAAGGGCTCAATTCCAGGCAAAGCCAAGGCCAGATTTCACAGGTTGCAACATCCAGAAAACCCCACGAGCCCATGTTTGCTGCGCAGAGAGGGCCGGACCTCTGCTCTGAGTCAGCCACTAAAGATCCTCTTTGCTGCCAGCCCCTGGAGAGGAGGAGCCACAGAGGCAAAGGGGATGCTGGCCTAAATCCTTAAAACAATGGCAGCCACTTCCATCCCACCTGCCCTCTGAAGGGAGAAACCCAGCCTTCAGCCTTGGGAGGTGGTGAGCTGGGGCTGGGGAAACAGCTGAGCTCTCCAGGAGTGTTCCCATATCTCTGGAGCAGCTCTACAGGACATGATGACTGCTCTGAGCCCTGCTCTCGGGCATTGCAACTGGATGAGACACAGCCTGGGGAGAGAGGAAGAGGGGAAAATCCCCTCTGAGCCTATTGCTGGTTTTGTACAATGAGCTTCCAAATTATTCAAAACTTAAGTCATGCAAGGAAATCCTCTGAGCAATCCCACACCTGGTTCCCACAGTTTTTGGCCCCACTATGGGACGGCACCAGGTCCCACCACAGCCCATCCTGCTGACTGTGGAGGAGGGAGAGGATGGCAGGAGGTGCTGATCTCCTGTGAAATGGGTGACACTGACTCTGGCCTCACATGCCAGAGGCAGAGGAAGAAGGGAGAAGGGAGCCCTCATTCAGTGAGAGGGTAAAGCAGCCCAGCATCCCTGGAAAGCCAAGGTGTGATCCAGGCCCCTGTGAAGGCAGGGTACAGCTGAGGCTTGGTGGAGCAGGAATGTTCTCCAATACATCCTTTCTCTCCTATTTGGATCCCTTCCACACTCCCTTCTGCCCTCCCAGCAGCCAACTATCCCAGGCTCCCTCTCCTGCCTCTCCCCTGCCCTCCATCCCAGAGCCCTCCCATCCTGCCAGGTTAATTTGAGTTTCTGATTTGCATAAGCAGCAGATCACAATGTTCTGGAAATCCCCTCCTGCAGCCAGAGCTTCCTCCCCACTCTCACAGCGTCACTGTCGGCCTCCTGCTTCCTTTCGCTGCCGGAGCACCGGGACACATCCCAGCAGCACTGCACAAACAGCAGCCCCCAGCACTGCACAAACAGCGGCCCCCAGCATTCCACAAACAGCAGCTCCCAGCATTCCACAAACAGCAGCCCCCAGCTGCTGATCTGAGAGGGATCCTTCGGCAGCCCCCTGCAGAGCTGAGCCCTGGAATGCTGTGCCAAATCAGCTGCATCCCCTGCCTGCTCTGCTCCTGCCTTGCTCCAGGGCCAGCTCCAGGCACAGCCAGGTCCTGGCTGGCCCCATCAGGGTTCAAGTGAGCTCTCTTTGCCCAGCAGCAGAGGGCAGGGGGATTTTTTGGGCAATAAGAGCTGTTGGGCCAATGCCACTTTGAATTCACATCACTGGGCCCACCCTGCTCACTCCAGAGTGGGATCAACTTGAAGGAAGCCAGACTTGATCTGAGACAAGCAGGACCTGGGGACAGGGGAGTCCACCACCCCCCATCTGCAGCCTGTGCTCCTTCTCAGCCCGTTTCCCACAGCACAGCAGCAATCAGGGCATGTTCACATAAATAAGCTGCAACTGAAGGTGCTGAACCCAAGTTTCTGTAACAAAAAAAAAAAAACTAGTGTGTCAACGTGTCAGCTGTGAACACACCCTCACAGCCACACAGGCGTGCTCATAAACCACAGCTGCCATCAGGGGAGTCTTCTCCCCTGGGAGCATGGTGGGACCAAAGGAATGAGGAAGGACCAGCAGGACCAAAAGCCTTTCATTTTCATAGTGAAATTCATGCTGGCGTTTGGGTCAGCCTGAGCTGGCAACCTCAGGTAAAAACACAAAGAGCAGCTGGCCAGAGAGGTGGAGAGGCACCGAGTGAGGCTGTGCCATCCACAGGTTCCCAGGTGCAGGCAGACCTCAGACCCCCAACTCCTCACCCTCCTGCCCAGCACTCACACTCCTGCCACCCAAACCAGATGGACTAAAACTGAGCCCTCTTCAGGCCTTGCAGCTCACACCTGCCAAGTGTAGACCACACGCCCTGCCAGGTACAACTCTACCTGCTGGCAAGGAGCTGGGGAGCTGGAATCAGCCTCTATAAAATAGAAACATTTAAAGCTTTGGTGTTTATTCCAGCACCAGCTGGCTCCAGCCTTGGTTCTGACCACCAGTTCTCCTGGTGGATGGGTTCCAGGGATTCTCTGCAACCCAGGAAAACCATCAGCTGTGCACTTCCATCAACAGACCCAGCTCTTCCCTGCTCCCCCAGGAAGATGCATCCTGTTCTGACTCCAGCTAGGGACAAGGATGAGATGGAAATACAGGTGGAACAATAATGCCTCTTGCCAGGTGCAGCAGTTTCTCTGAGGAAAAGCACATTTGCAATCCCAGTGAAGCTGCCCAGAAACCAGGCAAGGAAAATGATGTAACGAGGCTCTCCAGTTGTCCAAAAGTGAATCACAGCCTCTACGACAGCCCCCCCCACCCTTTTTGCTGACTAATACCTGACACGAAGGGCCCCTGGGAGGAACAGCATAGGAGAACCCTTTAAGTGGTGCCTGGCTCCCTATCAAAACCACACAGAGGCTGTCTGGGACCTCCATCATGGGGAATTCCCCTTCTCCATGCCTAAAAGTAAGCTCAGCTGGGCCAGCCTTCCTGCATTTGGGGATCGCAGGCACAGAGCTCCTGCTCTGAAGGGCTCTCCCTCCCCCAGCCCCTCCAGGACCCAGCCTGGTGAGTAGCACGATGATTTTTTCGGTGGGAGATTTCCCGTGATGGAGTGAGGGGAAGGCAGGCAGCTTTTGGGGTGCTGCAAAACCAAGCCACCCCTTTTGCTCCTAAAAGAAATAAGCAGGGTTTTGTTATTTTGTTGAGGCATTAATTTATAGACAAGGTGTTTTCTGGTTCTGTGGGACAGCATTTAGCTTTGAAAACGGGTTTTTGAGGGTTTACAGAACAGCACTGGGCCTCTCGTTGGGGTAAAACACGACTTTCAGGGAACAAAAGGAAAGATGTTGGGCATGTGGGGGGTCCTGCTCTCTCATCCCCAGCTGAGACTTCAGACACGAGCACAAAGAGCCCATCAGGGTCCCATCAGACTGAGCTCTCGTAACCCAGACAGGCTGCCAGGGTGACCTTCTGCTGCCAGTGAAGGGCAATCAGGAAATGGATTTTCTGGGGTTTTAATTTTCACGACCCAAAACATCAAATCCCCAAGAAGTGGTGGAGCTGTGTGAATACAGCTGAGTAAGAAGCCAGGACTGAGGCAGCTGGAAACAGCTCAATCTGCAGTGAAGGACCTCGCTGAACCCAGCACCAGGTCACCTAAGGAGGACACAACTGGAGTACAGGCAAACAGCAGCACAGACGCTTACAGCAGGATTTCTTCACTCCTGGTTCTTTGCTTTACACGTATATTTAATAAAAACCCACCACCTTCTCCTTGTAACAAAACCAACAGGACAAAGAAAATCAGGTAGCTGTTGAGCGAGTCCCAAAGAGCAGAGTGAACTCAGATGTCCCTGTGCATGGTGCTCCTCTGGCTGATTTCAGTGCTTCACCACGGCACAATCGCAGCAGCAGCACAGAGCAAAAGGATCCCAGGGATACACGCTCCGCTTAGAGGGTGGAATTCCCTCATTTAACATTAACTTGGGAGGCTCGGTGGGGAATTCTCTGTGCCTCAGAAGAACGCCAGCCTCGGCCAGCCGGCAGCACCACCCTCCTCCTTCCCAGGGCCGAGGCCACCCGATCGCATCCGC
>NW_005054308.1:6179815-6189882 GCF_000277835.1 Geospiza fortis | reverse complement strand
GCCACGGCCTCAGGGACCCCCCTGTCCGTGCTGTTTCCCTTTGACTTTTTCCCTCTGGGCCAACCGCGCGTGTCCGCAGCGGATGCTGATCCAGAGGTTTGAACAGCTGGAGTAGGGATGGCAGCATCCTCTTTTGGGAGGGGGGCACAGCTTGTCTCCCCCTTTGCACTCCCTCAGTTCCATTCAAGACCCTCACGGAGGGCAGAGAGAAAAAAAAAAACAGAAAAGATGCTGCCTGTCACTGCTGCTTTTGGGTGAGAGTAGCTCCAGATGGGACTCATGGGGGTCTGCATCCCCTCAGAGATCTGGTTATCCTGTTCCCGTGTCCCTGGCACACAGGTTGCTCCCTGTGTCAAGAAGTCAAACACAGCCTTTTCCCTTGAGCAGGTTATTCCCATCACTTGGGTGGGTTATTCCCAGCCCCTGGGGGAATGGGAGCTGTTCTGCTGCCACAAGCTCTTGTGGAGTGTGCATTTCATGGAGAGCGCTGTCAGCTAAAGCATTCCTGAGACTGGACTTTGGGCACTGGAGTGAATTCTGGAGACAGGAAGGCTCCAACCAGGCACGTCCTTGAGAGCTGTTTCTGTGGTGAGGTGAAGCAAGCAAGAAGAAAACAGGAGAGGCTTTTTGCTGCCTTTGGCATCGTTCCTGGTTCTGCAAGAAATCCCACGACGCCCTTTCAGCCCGACCTACGCCAGGCAGACCTATTTAGCACGGGGCCGTGGGTTGTTGCTTGCCAGCAGCTGGTACAAAACTCTCGTGGGTGGAGGAAACCGAACCATCTACTCTTGTGGCATTGCAGATTTTGTTCTAAAGCAGCAGTTCTTGCACTCTGGGTGGCACTTCGCCGGTGCAGCTTTGTGGTGTCACTATCTGCTATCACCTCTCAGCTGAAGCACACCAAGCTGGACAGCAGGAGCTTGGAAGCAAGGAAAAGGCTACAAGGAAAGGGGTGGCTGTGCCTTGTTCTGCTTTGGAGTGCTGTGACAAGCAGCCATGATGCTGCTGAGCTCTGCAGGGAGAAGTGGAGCAGGCAGGATGAGCCAGATGTCTTTGCAGCAGAAGACAGGGTCTTGCATAAATCCCCACCCCTGTGCTGCCAGGAGAGCACCACCACCGTGCCTGGCTGCATGTCCTGCCTGCATTGAAGCCTGAGCCCATTCTGAGGAGATCTGCAGCTGTGTGTGGTCAGCTGTGTTTGTAAACCTGGCAGACCCAGGGAAATGCTTTATTTTCTTTGTGAGCAGCCTCATCAGAAGCAGGTTGTTTCATGAAGCCTCTTTGGAAGGTGGGTTTTTGAGGCAAGAGTGGGATTTCTGGCTGGGGGACATCTTTAATACCTGCTGTGTTTTGGGTAGGGCTCTTGCCTTTCCCGCCCTCTCTTTGTGGCGAAACTGGCTGGAAAGGAGCACACTGCAAGTGGAGGTTCAGACATTTCCCTTTGAGACCCGAGCCTTGCAATGCCTGCTTTCCTCTTCTTTTATTACTCCCAGGCCAGTGGACTGCAGTGCCCAAAAAGTCTCATTATTGCTGCCTCCTAAAGCAAACTCTGCTTTTGCTTTCCCTCAAATGAGACCAGTCCAGGAGTGGTTTTCCCTTGTCTGGGAAGCTGCTGGAGCCCTGTATAGAAGAAAGCCAATCTGGGGGCTACAGTGTTTTCCAGTAAAATGATGAAACAAAGAAGCAAAAAAAATCACTCCATGGTGTCTGAGTGGCTTTTGCTTTCCCTCTGAGGAGGCACACTGGGGACCCAGCAGCCCCAGCCATGGGAAAATGATGCTGGCAGCCTGCAGGGATTTGCTTTCACCTCCTGTGATCCTGCTGCGGAGGAGGCTTCCTGTGAATCTTCTGCACTGGAGTAAGGAAAAACCCCTTCTCCTTAGGGGGTTCCCATCACAGGATGGGAATTGAAGGGCTGCCAAGCTCTGGGAGGCTGCTCCCTACCCTGGGGTCACTGCCCAAAGCAGCCCCCCAGCAGTGCCAGCCCCCTCCTGCACAGGCTTCACATCCTAAGCCTTGGTATCTTCAGTGTTCAGTAATTTTAAAGCAGGAATCGCATCTTTCTGCCACTTCTGCATGGCTGGAGCAGTGATGGCTGTGCCAGTGCTCCGTGTTGTTCTGGGTGACAGCAGTGACAGCTCCAGCTCACTCCCAAGCCACAGTGCAGCTATTTAAACACCACTCTGCTTTCATCTTTGCCCACGAATCTGCTCTGCCCACTCACACTCTCATTCTCTACTTTTGCTGAGTCGCCTTAAAAATTTGCTACCTAGAGGTCTTGGTGTCCCACATGGAACCAGCAATGCCCACAGGTGCCCGTCTGGCAGTCTCTGACAACAGCTGGGCATGGAGCCAGTGAGCTGCAGCCACGGTCTGAGCCTGGCCCTCAGCCCCCAGGGCTGTGAAATATTGTCAGATCACCTTAGGAACTGTTGACTGGCAAAGAGGGAAGTGTTTTCTGGTGGTTTGGTGGTTTCTGCTGGAGTTTGTGGTAGTTGTGTTTTCTTTGCGTATCTAACCACCGCTAGGTGCTGGTATATGGTCTCCTCTCTCCTCCACTTGTGTTTTTATTGAAATGAGGTTTTTCACTGTAAATCTCACCTGTCAGAACTCTTAAAGAAAAAAAAAAAGCACAAAAAGCCAAGACTGGGATTGGTGACTTGGTCTCTGGTCCCCAGGGTGACCTCTCTGTTTCAGCAGCGCCTTGCAGAAATTGGACTGTCCCTCCCCTCCAGGAAAACCCACCCTGTCCTCAGTGGTGGCCTGGAATGCTGTGGAAACCCCTCCTTCTTGCTGGCTATTGTTTGCTGTGAATTTGTGGCTGGTCTGTGCTTGGGTCAGCTGGAGATAGTCCAGTTCCTCTCCACAGCTGTTGTTTGAAAACAGCTCCTGTGGTCCCTTTGCTGCAACCTCCCTGGTAGGGTACAGACCTTGAGTAGAAAAGTTCTTGACAGACTCTTGATAACAGGGAATATCAGAGGCTTGCAATGGCTCCATCCAGCTGGGAGAATATGGGATCACTGTGAGTGAGCTGTGCTGTTTGGCAGGGTGGTCAGTGCAGCTGGACTCTGAGGGATTCCTGCAGAGGTGCACAGGGGACAGGTACCCCCCATGTGCTATGGGACAAGGCAGAAAACCTCCAGGTTTGGGGTTTGGCATTAAGAGAATGAGGACTGGTATTTCAGGCTGCTTCACAGGACAGGGCAGCTCTTCCCTCTTCTTCCTCCTCTTCCCACCTTCCCTGACACACACCTGGGCTCATCCCGGTGCAGGATGCAGATGCCCCACAAGGTGGTCACTGCAGGGTGGGTTTGGTACCCAGCTCCTCCCAGAGCCCCAGGTCTGGAGCAGCATGTGGTGACTGGACAGCAGTGAGAACAGGCTCAGGTCCCCAGCCAGCCTGTGACACTGTCCCCATCCTCTGCCAGGCTGGCCAGGTAGCATGGGCACAGGTGATGGCATTTCCCAGCTACGAGGGTCCCACTGGGCTACGTGCTGGGCTCATCCATCCTGGCCCTGGTCACTTCTAGGGATGGGGCATCCACAGCTGCTCTGGGCAGCCTGTTCTGGTGCCTCACCCCCTCACAGTAAAGAATCTCTCCCTAATACCTGATCCCTCTGTTTAAGGCTGGCTGTGACAGTGCTGCCGTCACTGGGAGCCACAGCTCGGAAATGGCCCTGGCTCTTCCACAGCTTCCTGTCAGCTGCTCTGGGCTCCAGGAATAGCCTCTCCTCAGCTCACGCCACAACACACAGCTGGGCAGCTCCCAGTGGCACTTCCAGCTGCTTGGGATGGGGCCACTGGCTCCCCATGAAGGGAGACAATGGAGGGCTTGGCAGCACCCATGGATGGCAGGAGGATGATGAGAGGCACCAATGCATCTCCCAGAAGCAGAGAGCTGCTTAGGCCAGGCCCAATTCCCTGTCGCTGAGGCAGGCATTAATTGCTGTTCCAGTTGTGGATGCTGCCAGGTGACAGCTGTCATCTGGAAAGTCCCTGCCGCTCCCTGGGAGGCAGGTCATCCAAACTGGAGGTCAGCCTGGATCACTCATGGCATGAGCATTAGTCTGAGGTTCAGACAGTTTCGGGTACAGACTACCCCCTTCCCCTTTCTAAATGCCTCCTCTCAGCCCTCTCCTGCTCACCAGCTGTCTTGGCTGGGACAAGAGCCCTTTGGGGTGCTCCTGTTGTGCCCCCAGGCAGCATCCCAGCTTCAGCTGGCACCAGGACCTTCTCAGCTGCTGCTCTGCTCCATGTCCTGACAAGCTGGCATCAGGGGGGATAGTTCTGATAAGTTGTGCTGTGATTCACAGCTGCTGCTTTATCCCCCTAGGAGATGGGTGAGACCTGGAGCCAGGATCCTGCCCAGCTGTCCCCAGGCCAGACTTCAGCAAGGGGGAGGCCTTAGGCCACCCACAAGTGCAAGGGACTGGGAAAGCAGTCAGCATCCTGCTTGTGGGTGTTTTGTCTCCTTGGGCTTTGCTCCCAGCCCGGCTCATGCCTGGATGTTCCCTGTGCCCAATTCAGGAAGCCATGCTGCTGGCAGCCAGTTTTTCTGGCTGAGCAGGAGGACAGAGTAGGTCACTGCCTGGCTCCTGGGGCTCATCCCCCAATACTGCCCAAACCTCCCCTCAGCTGCTGGTTGAGGCTTTTGGAGTTGCAGACACTGCCTGTCCCCAGAAAGCCCCTGACAAGCCTTCATGCACCCCAGAAATACCATGTGTTGAGCAGGATGCCCTGGTGACAGTGCCAGGTTTGCTCTGGTGTGGATGAATGCTCCTGAGCTGCGTCTCCATCTCTCCTGGCACGCAGCAACCAGGGGTTGCAGCTTTCTCTGTGCCTGCATTGCCCTGCATGGGTGAGAGCCAGCCCCAAGTGGGGCTGCTGGTGATGCCTGCTCGTGTGACAGTTCTCATGGCCCTGAGTCACCCCACACGTTCTCCCCAAGCAGGGCTGGAGGGGGAAGTGCCTTCACCTGGGTCACTTGTTGGCTGGCTGGCGAGCAGTGAGGCACCAGCACAGCACCCTAGAGCCCCACACAGCTGAGACCAGGGGACTGTGGCACCACCAGGAGCTAGAGAAAGGTGACACCGTGCTCCATTGCCTTGCAGGGATGCCTGGCTGGGAGGCAGGCGACTGAACAGCAGGCATGGAAGGGAGAGGACCCTATCATATCTATGACCCTGGTGGGGGCTCAGAGGAGAATGGATCCATGGCCTTGGAGCGGCTGGTGGAGGAGAACGCCCGCCTGAAGGAGAAGATGCAAGGGATCAAATCTATCGGTAACTGCTGCGTGCCAGGGGGATGAGATCTGCCTTTGGGACAGCCCAGCCTGTGCCCACAAAGCCAGGGATTGCTTGCTTGCTTGAGGAAGGGTGCTTGTAGAAGCTGGGGGTCTTGGCACTGGGGCAGAAGCAAAGCTCTCCCTGTCCTGGAGGGTTGAGCAGGATGTCTGAGCTTTTTCACATGGCAATGCAAAAGGAGCAAGAATTTTGCTGAACTTCTGGGGTGTTTCATGCTGGAATAAATGGCTGGAAAGAAGAGACAAGTGCTGAAGCAAGGACAACTCCTTGGAGTTCATGGGTGCTGGGACCAGTTCTGCTTTTGATGAAAATCCCCACCTCCTGCAAACCCTGTTGGGCCAGGGGCTTTTCCCAGGTGTTTCTCAAGGAACCTGATGTTGAGTGCTCCCTGCAGCAGCAGGAACATGCCAGTGTTGAAATGTTCCAGCTGAGTTGTGCCACCCTCTTTCTTCTCCTTGTCAGCCTTCCCCCGCTTCCACCCCCAGTTTTGCTTTCTGTCTTGTGAGCCAGCTTCCTCCTTTGAGTCCTGCTTCTGCAGCCGAATTTCCACCTGCCTCATGATTCCTGTCGTGTCACCATGCCCTTACCTGGGACAGGGACTCACTGGTGTGACAGCAGCCCCCCCTCATCGGAGGAGGATTGCATTGTTCATGGCAGACCCCAAAGTGGGGAGGCTGGACCTGTAAGATCGCCACTCAGGCTTAAATTTGTCTCTTCTTGGAAGCAGAGGAGAGCCACACTGGTGCCTTCTGCCTCCTGTAACCAGTCCTTGTGTGTCAGCATGAGGATCTCTGAAACCAGTGAGCCGCTGATCCAGCTTTGCCGTTGGATTTATCCCAGAATAGTTGTTTCCAGATGGAGAAAGACTATTCTGGGTGCTGCTCCAGCCAGATGGGGTTTTTAGTGCTAGTGGATGGGGCTGCTGCAGGACAGGCCCTGGGGGAAGGAGGCTGAGCACCCTTCTGTTGCCCACAACAGGAGAGCTTCTGGAGGAGTCCCAGGTCGAGGCATCCAAGCTGCGGCAGAAGGCAGAGGACCTTGTGAAGGACAATAAAATGCTGATTGGATCATCTTCCTTGGAGGACTTGGTGGAAACTGGAGGTAGGAGATGTGAGGCTCATGGGGGAGGAATAACCTGATGGCTCAGAATCCTGAGCTTGGGGGAAGGGAAAGGCTGTGCAAGAGACTTTAATGAAGGTCCCCTGCAGCCATGTCATCTCTGCAGTGTATCAAACCACTGCCATCCTCCCTTCTAAAAGGAGGTTTCTGTCCCATCCCCATAGCTGGGGTAGAAATCATCCATCAGCCTGACCTTGCAGGGGTGTGCTGTCTGCATCCCTGTGCTGGGTGGAGAGGCCCTGCTCTCCAAAAGGCTCATGGCTGCCTCCTCTCCCCTCTCTGCAGCCGTCGGCCCTGATCCCAGCTTTGCACGGGCAGCCCCGGGCAGTGCCCAGCCGGACGTGGAAGCACAGAAATCACCTCCCACTGTGAGTCTGCTGAGTGTGGAAGCTGCTGCTGGCATGGCTGCAGAGCGAGGCACTGTCCATCTAATTAAAGCAAAAGGGGGAAGCCTTTAGCCTCTAGAAACAGGGATGAACCTGAAAGGAGGGGTCAGCTCCCCTGCTGTACTCCTGGTGGTCCCTCTCTTTGTGTGATGGGCATCCTGGGCTGCCATTTCCTGGGGAGCTCTGATCTGCTGTCTCCCCTTGCAGGGATCCTCCTCAGAGTTTGAGATTGCTGCCATCCAAGCACAGGGTTTTCCCCAGGAGGGCAGGGGAGCAGCGAGTGGCCCTGCTGCCTGCAGGATTTGGTGTTGGCAGGTGGGGAGTTGAGCCAGTGTCAGGGGTTTGGGGATGTGCAGGGCTTCAGTGCCCAGGCAGGCACCATCAGGGCTGGCTGACCCATGTCAAGGAAACCCTTGGGCAAAGCACAGATGAGGGATAAACTGGGTGAGGGTCCTTCCCCAGACACAACTGAGCTGGCTGGGCCTGGGTGAGGGGCCAGTGAAGCAGCCCCAGCCAGATGGGGACAGTAGTGTCTGCAGATGCCACACAACAGTGACAGGAAGAGCTGTGACAGCCCAGGGAGCTGTCAGTGATGCTCTGATTTTCAGCTGGTGCCCACATTGGGTGGGAAGACCAGGCCTCCAAGCCCTGTCATTGCTGACAGGGTCTGCCCTAGCCAAAGAACCTCTGTGTGCTCCATTTGCTGCCATCTGAATGCCCTCCTGACTGTCATTGCCCCATCCTGTCCTGCTCTGTTTTTTTGTGTGATGGAATGGAGGGGAGAAGGGATGGGGAGCCCGAGGGCAATGAACATTAGCTGGCACCAGTAACAGGACATGCTCTCATTGCACATCCTGTTCTCATTGCCCAGAGACACTCTTGGAGGGGTTGGGTCTTACTGGATGCTCCTGGGGTGCAGCTGTGAGGTGATGGAGAGCAGAATGGGATCTGCTTGGCCACCAGCTGCTGGTGCCTGAGCCAAGTCCAAGCCATATGCCCACACCTGGATTCTCCCAGCTTGGGTCCTCACTGCCTCCCTTGCCAGCAGACATGGTGGGAGGAACTGGCTGTGCTGTGCCCCACACACACCCTCCCACAGCAGGTTTGGGGCTGTAAACTCCGGGGTCAGGGTGCTGGGGACACACTGGGCTGCCCTGTGGTGCAATCTGGGGCATTCCCAGCGGCAGCAGGTGAGTCAGTGGGGTTGGGAGTGGAGCAGGCATAGGTGTGCCAGCACAACCCCAGCTCCTCCCAGCAGTGCCGTGTGTGCCAGCTGCTGTGCCAGCAGCACCTCCTAGGCTATAGAGGAGTTAACCAACCACACCAGGGGAGCATAAACCTCCTGGGGACACTCCCCATGGGCAGGGTACACCCTGACACTGGTGGGTGTGACCTGGGCTTTCCCAGCTGCTGTTTAAATCCGGTGCATCACCCACTTGGCTGTCACCTGCCAAAGGGCTTGAGTTCCTGGTGCCTGGCATGCCACAGCAGCAGGGAGCACAGAAGTAGGACAGGTGGAAGGAGAACATGGGAATTGGGGTAAGACCACCACCCCTTCCAGCACTAACCAGGATTTACGTAGAGAGGGCAGTCTCAGGAGCTAGGATTTTTAGTCTTGGTGCAGATGGGAAGAGCTCAGGTGAAGGAGACCAAGGGTGGAGATGCCTCCATTGCTGTCAGCGATTTGAGTGTGTTCTGCTCAGACTGCCAAGGGGCACAGGGAATCCATGAGCTGCTCCTCCACCCAGGGACTTGGTGTGCCATATCCACACTGGGAATCAGATCTTTACCAAGCTGCCACAGTTTTTCAGCGTACTGAGAGGTGCTGCAGAGTGTTTTGGTGCTCGCCCTGCTCCCCACCACAGCCCAGATGGGACAGGAAGTTGATCTGCCCTAAGAGGAACTTTACAATGCTCCTTTAGCTGCTCTGACCACACTTGATCCCATTCCCAGGACTTGGAGCAGGCACCGAACGAGGATGCCAACCTGCTGCCCCAGCTGCAGCAGCTGGAGAACACGCTGAGTGGCTGTGCCAAGGAGGCCAGCAAGGACCAGGTCTTTGTGCGCATGGGCTACATGGCCTCCGAGCTCAAGCGCTTGGCCTCCAAGGTGCACAAGAATGAGCAGAGAACGTCGTTCCTGCAGGTGAGCAAGGCCTGGCCTGGCATTTCATGGAGATTTTCCCCCTGGTGTTTTTTCCCTCCAAACCGATGCTGCTCACCGTGAGGTGGACACCTACATCCTTAGCGTGGCTTGGTGGGAGGTGTGGGTGGCCCAGGGCTGGCCGTGGTCCTCACGCTGCCAGTGTTCACCCTGCAGACGTTGTGTGAGACGCTGCACAGTGAGAACAAGGAGCTGCGCACCAAGCTGGAGCACGACCTGGAGCAGAGAAACCAGGCTCTGGAGAAGCTCAGGTGAGGATGGGCTCTGTGGATGGGGACAGGGCTGCCCTGGAAGCTTCTTCCTGCTGACCCTTCTCTTCCTGCCCACAGGTGTGAGAACCAGGAGCTCCGGAGGATGGTGACACTGAGCAGCCAGGACAGTGGGAAGAGGGAAGCTGCTGAGCAGCAGCAGGTGAGGAGGCAGCATCTCCTTGGAGAGGGCTGGGAAGGAGGCAGGGAGCCCGCTGACACATCAGCAAAGATGGCCTCATTTTAATCGAGCCCCCAGTTTGTCCCAGTGTGACCAGCAGGACTTCTCAGGGTCTCAAGGGGATGGGGGAGGTAGTGGGAGGGGAACTGGCTCGAGTTTAGCCGGCCTCGGGCACAGCCTCCACAAAAGCCCTGAGGGTCCCCCCCGTGCGCGTCCAGCAGAGCGGGGCCATGGTGGAGAAGGCGCCGGGCAGAGAAGAGCTGGAGGCCAAGGAAAAGAAGGTGAAGATCCTGGAGCACCAGCGCAGGGAGGTGAGGACCAGGCTGGGAGGGAGGCACCACTAAGGAGGCGGGGAGTGGGCAGAGTGGGCACAGGGCTGGGCTGGCACCGAGAGACTGGGGCAGGGCTTCAGAGCTGCAGGGAGCACTGCTGGAGCTGGGATCTCCATCCAGCTGGTCCCCAAAGTGCTTTCATGACAGGAGTCTGCTGGGGACCACCACAGCTGGTTCATAGCAGGATTTGGGCTCCTGTTCAGCCATCCCTCTCTCCCTGCAGCTGTTGGAGGTGAATAAACAATGGGATCAGCATTTCCGCTCCATGAAGCAGAAGTATGAGCAGAAGGTAGGGCTGGGTGCTCAGGGCTGGGTGCTTGGGGGGCACATTCCT
>NW_005054308.1:6175365-6179629 GCF_000277835.1 Geospiza fortis | reverse complement strand
TCCTGCTGGGTGCAGGCTGTGGGCACTCCGAGGAAACGGTGTAGGGAGGTTTGGAGGCTGCCTGTGCCTCCTTTGCCCCAGCGTGAGTCCTTCCAGGCCAACGTCCCCACTCCCTCCTGGCAGGTCACAGACCTACACCAGGAGCTGGCTGAGGCCCGCAGGGCAGTGACCGAGCTGGAGTCAGAGCGGGAGCAAAAACAACGGGATTTTGACCGCAAGCTGCTCCTGGCCAAGTCCCGGATTGAAACAGAGGAGGTGAGTCCCTTGGGAAGGGTAACAGGGAACTGCCAGCCCTGTTGCCCTGCCCTGGCTGATCTCCCCCCACCCTGGGTCCTGCAGGCAGAGAAGGAGAGGCTGGCCATGGAGGTGAGGGACCTGCAGCAGAGGATGCGGTTCCTGCAGGAGCAGCTGGCTCCGGTCACCAGGCAGCGGGAATACCAGGAAAAGGAGATCCAGAGGCTGAACAAGGTGGGGGCTAGGGCACAACCACTCACTGCAAAATGTCTTTAATGTTCTCCAGTCTCTTCACCTCTCTCAAATCCAAAACTGACCCTGATAACCCACTCTTGCTCAGGCAGAGACTTGTATCAGGTCCACCATTTCTGTGGGGCCCACCACATCCCTCTGGGCTCTGAGGAAGGGGGGGTTCAAGGAGAGTCTGTTGTCCCTCTTGCCCCTGCCCAGTTATACCCACTTCCATGCTGGGCACATGCCCAGGGTCCTCCAGTGACATCTTGGGCACTGAACTTGCTCTGACCCTGCTCCCCTCTCTTTCTCTCTAGGCACTAGAAGAGGCCCTTAATGTCCAAGCCTCTCCACCACCCATCTTTGCCATGGAGCCAGCAGGGAAGCTGCCACAGCAGGAGCTGCTGACCCAGAATGAGCTACTCAAACAGCAGGTAGGGCAGGGCACGGAGCCACTGGGGACAGGCAAGGAAATACATGTCCTGAATTTCCACAGCAAAGAGCCCTGTGTGCCAGCAGCAGCTGGGCAGGTGTCAGTGCTGGGATGGTGGGGCTGGGGACCCAACTCAGCATCCTCCAGGCATTCATCTGGAAGGACCGCAGCCAGGGGCCATGGAGCCAGCCCACATGCCTGAGGCTTGGCATGGCTGGTGGAGTCAAGGATGGCAGCACAGTGATGGGGTTGCTTAGGGGAGGTGTCTGCCCTCAGCCAGGTGCACCCACATTCTTCCTTCCTGCCAGGTGAAAATTTTTGAGGAAGACTTCCAGCGGGAACGGAGTGACAGGGAGAGGATGAATGAGGAGAAGGAAGAGCTGAAGCAGCAGCTGGAAAAGCTGCAGAAGCAGTTGGTCCTCTCCAACAACCAGGTGAGCAGTGCTGGGTGTTACTAGCACTCTGGGAGCCCCATGTGAACCCCATGTGTCTCAGAAATGCTTACCCCCAGTGTCACAGTCCTTGTACATACCTAAGAGTAGGGGCTGAAGGACAGGAAGGCCAGAGGGGTGTTTTTTCTTCTGCTTGTCACTGCCAGAGAATCTCCTTTCATTCATCTCTTTCTGCACCTCTCCTGGGGGTCTGATGGGGGGAGGCTGGTGCAGACATTCTCTCAGCAACCCTAACTCATGAAGATGGGGAGTGGCAGGGTGGGCTCTGCACTAACCCCTCTTCCTCCCAGCTGCGAGCCTCCAAAGATGATTGCCAGAGGGAGAAGGAGGAGAAGGAGAAGCTGAAGAAGCTGCTGAAACAGCACAAACAGGTAGGGATAGGATGGGAGGAAACCCTCCTTGGGCAGAGGGGCTGGGGGCTGCAGGCGATGGGTGGTGGTGGGCTGCCCTTGGGATCTCCCCAGCATCTGTCGTGGCTCCTTGCAGGCTTCTGGAGAGAGGCTGCACGCCGAGCCAGGCCCGGGGCCGCTGGGCCCAGCCTGCCCCATGTACCAGTACCAGTACAGTCCCCCCATGGCTCCCCCCATGTACCACGGCTACGAGGAGTGGCAGCAGATCCGATACCCGCCAGCCATGCCGGGCGAGCACACGCAAGGACAGAACTTCCACCATTTTCCCCCGGTGAGACTCCACCTGTGCCAGCAGGAGGAGGAGCAGAGGGTGATGTGTGGGTGGGTCTTGGGCTCCCTGCCCTCCAGGGCCACTGAGTCCCAGGGCAGGGAGCTGAGCACATGTGTGCTGGTGGCATGTGACTGCTCAGCCCCCTTTCCTCCCCCTCCTTCTCCTCTTCACACACTGTCAGTCAGAGTGCTGCCTGATGATTCACATGGCGGGTAATTCCCTGTCTCTGTTCCATCTTCTCCCACAGCCTGAGTACCCCTGGCGCCCGCCCTGTGCCATGGCTCGCAGCCAGAACGCCCAACCGGTGGCTGGGGTGAAACCAGTCCCCAAGGACTTGGGTAAGGCTCAGACCCTCCCTGACAGGGGTGCCCATCCTTCACCCTGAGACTTGGGGCACTTGGCTAAATACATGGGGGAGGGATGGGGGCACAGCTTTCCAGGCAGTGGCCATTTTCCCTTAGCCCCCACCTCTCATCAGCTGAGGGGATGATTTTGCCATGGGGTTGGTCCCTGCTGCATCCCTGCCAGCATCCCCACAGCACCTAAAGTCAGGCTGAGCCCAAACAGCTCATGGAGTTAAGGCAGTTGGTGCTCCGGGATAACAACCATGCCACAGCTAGCATCCCTTCTGTGCGGCTTGTGTGAGGATGAAGAGCTGTGCTTACCCTGTGCCACCCCTCTCTTGTGTCTCAGAACAGGCAGGTCCCGGGTTGCCCTAACGCCAAGGACCGGCCACGCTCCGACACCAGTGGAAGAGGAGTAGGGTGTGTGTGTGTGCCCGTGTGTGTGTGTCCAGGAGCTTCCTCCGGCCGCCAATGCCTGTGCAAGGACATGTGCTGCACGTGGGGGGCTCAGCAGCGCCTTCCCCCAAGGATATCATGAAGGAGGGACTGAAGGTGCCATCGTGGTGACAGCCAGCATGGGGTCAGTCCCCTGCGGCCATCCCCTTCCCCACGAGGAGCCAGGCCTGGCCTGGCAGCGCTGTAGACCCGAGCCAGGTCTTCAGGGAAGAGGAGCCAGTGTTTGCCAGGAGCTGCCCCAGTGCAGAGCCCCTGGAGGAGTGGGTAACAGCGGGGACTCTCCCGGTTGTGGGAGACCCCACACTCGCAGGCAGGTGCTGGCCGCAGCCGTGGCCTGGCCTGAGGGTGGTTGGTGTCTTCGTATTTATTTAAGGACTGAAGTGTGGCTGAGTCTCTCTGGTTTTGTCCTGGGCAGTCTCTGCATGGGGAGGGGGAGAGGGAGGGATACCAGGGCTGTTGGTCCCCTTGTGCTTGGAGACAGACTGAGTGCAAGGGGACCCCAACCCTTGCTTGGGCACCCAGGATCTGTTGCCCCAAGTGCATGCCCCCACCTCCCTCTCTGTGCTGAGCCCCTCACCCTCCCCTCTTCTGCCCCCCACCTCTGCCAGGACAGGGAATCCCCTGCTGCCCCCTCTGCCTTTCCATGCAGCAGTGGCCTTGGGGACAGTCTTTGATGTTGCACACAGCAACTCTTGCTCCACGAAATAGGTCTGGAGAGGAAAAAACAAACATAATGCAGTTTCTGTAAGCGTGGCTGTCACAGGTGTGACAGCAGGAGGCACAGGATTCCAGTATGCTCCTCACTGAGGGTTGTCCCTGGTCTCCTGTCTCCAGCCCCTTTTGCCCACCTGTGCTCTGCACTCCCTCCCCATCCTGTCCCCAAATGCTGGGCTGCGATGATAAGTCCATGTCTGCAGTTGCTGTGGAAAAAATTGAGTTTCTCCAGTCAGGCACTGCTACCCCCAGGCTGGCCACTGTGCCCCCCACTCTACCTCCCCTGCTCCTGGCCAACACGTGGGGCTGCACGTTTGCAGAGCCTTTATTTGGTGTTTCTGTGGTGGGTTGGTGAGGGGCTGGCCACCCCCAACCAGGAGAGCAGCACGTCTGTGTGCCAGGAGCACAGGCAGCCTGAATGCACTGAAGAGCTGCCCCGTGCTCAGCACGCTCAGGCCGGGCCCGCCCCAGCCCAGGGCTTTCGGGCCAAGCCTTCATGGAGATGTGGTCTCCTCCAGGGACAGCCAGCCCCTGCATCCTCCCACTGCCTGGGATGGTGGAGAGGAGGGGGCAGGCTGGAGATGTCACCACCAGGGGTGGAGGGGGGACACAGGGATATTGGAAGTATTTACTGAGGTCTCTGCCATGAGATCCTCAGCCCAGCATCCTGACTGGGGGGTGCCAAAGGAGCAATGGGGGGAACAGGGCGTGATTCCTGC
>NW_005054308.1:6174183-6175353 GCF_000277835.1 Geospiza fortis | reverse complement strand
CATCTGGGGAGGGAATGGAATGGGAAGCTGACAGGGGGATGCTGGCCCTCAAGCCAGCAGCCTGAGGCTCTACTGGTCATCATGGTTCTCCTGCTGCCGCCGCCTCAGGTAGGTCATGATGTTCTTCTTCACTACAGCAATGTTGGTGCGATGGTACCAGCGCATGACGGGCACACCCTCGGGGCTCACCAGGAACTTCTCGAAGTTCCACTTGATGTCATGGATCCGCAGAGGCTCCCAGAAGAGCCTGTTGGGGTTCCCAAAGTCCTCCACCACGGGGGGACAGGCGTTCTGCAATGGGGAGCCAATGCGTCACTGCCTTACCCCTCCAGAAAGCAAACTGGGTCTGTCCCCCTCATCTCCCCTTGCCATAGCACCCACCTTCAGGAAGGTGAAGATCTTCTGCTCCTTGGCCCCGTTCACGTCACCTTTCTGGAACAGCTGGAAGTTGGGAACAAAGCCACCTCCTGGCCGGACATACCTACAAGGCGGGGAGCAGGGTGTTGTGCAATGGACAGCTCTGGGTGCTTGCACAGGGGTGGTGACAGGACCCCAAACCCCTTGTTTGGGTCCAGAGGCAGCAGCTGCAGCCTCTGCTCCCACTGCTGGGGGAGAGGGGTGTCCCACGGTACTCACTTAAGCGCAGGGAGGATCTCTGAGTTCTGGCCGGGTTCCTGCTTCCCAAATTGGTTGGAGGGGAAACCGAGGACTACGAGCCCCTCGTTTCTCAGCTCATCTTGTAGTGCATTCAGTTCTGTGTGCAAGAAGAGCCAGAAGTGGGTTAACAGAGGGCTGGGCACACCTCCACACCTGCAGTTACCATCTGGGACCATTCCAGCCAGGCCAGGCCCTGGGGAGCAGGCATTAACCCTTTCCCCAGCTCCCCGAAGCAGAATGGACCATGGAGCCGTGCCCTGACCCTGAGGTGCCTGTGCCCTGCAGGGCCCTTACCAACATACTGCAGTGTCAGGCCTCAGTATGTGGCTACGTTGACGAAGAGCACTGTCTTGCCCTTGTACCTCTCGAAGGGGATGTACTCGTCCCCATCGATGGTCAGGGCCCCGTAGTTGTAGATGGTGTCGTTCACCGACGGGTAGCACTCCACCTGTGGGGCGAGGAGCATCCCATGGGAGCGGGCTTGGGGCTGCCAGCCACCCCCATCCCCACGGC
>NW_005054308.1:6167456-6174079 GCF_000277835.1 Geospiza fortis | reverse complement strand
GGCAAGGGAACAGCACCCACCAGCCGTGGGGGACAGGGGCAGGGCAGGGGGTGCCGGTGGGATGGGGAACGGGCCGGGAAGGGTCGGGCTGGAGCAGCCCCTGCATCCGGGGCCACAGGGGTTAACCCAGAGGAGCCCCCCCTGTCCCCGGCAGGGTACCCAGGCTCAGCCCAGTGCCACCGAGGGGCTATTTTGGGAGCTGGCAAAGGGTGAAATCACAGGGGTTGCACTCGAGGAATGAAGGCGCCGTGGGACTGTGGGGTCCCTGTGGCAAGGTGGGGAGCCTGGCTGGGGGGGTGACAGTGCCCCTGCCCGCTGGGCTGTGGCACACGGTGGGTCCCACACCTTCCCGACATGGGGGAACCCATCCGGACATTGCAGGGAAAAAAGCCCCATGGTCTGCCCCGGGGAGGTCACTTGAGGAACACATGGCTTTGTCCCCAACCCCAGCACAGCAATTCTTGGCCCTTGGCAAGAAACAACTCAGAAAATCTCCCCGTGATGCAGGCACCGGGGTTGCAGGGGGAAGGACGGGGGCTCACCGGGCAGCCGTGTCCCTCCGTGTCCCGGGGAGTCCTGCAGAGAGCCCGGGGAACAGGCGCGTCCCCAGGGTGTCACACACCCCCTAAACCCCCCTGACCGCCCCTGGCCGTGTCCCCCTGCTCTTACCTTCTCCCTCTCCTCACTTCGGCCCAGCTGGAGGAGCCCAGCCAAGAAAAGGGGCACAATCCAGCTGCTGCGGGAGCAGCCCCCCATGGCTGGGTGCGGGGTGCGGGGTGCCAGCACCCCCCAACAGCCCGGGGCGAGCGGCCGGGACAAGCGCCGCTGTCGCCTGCTGTCACCTCGGAGCCCGGCGGCCGAGAAATAGCTGCGGGCTGCGAGGGGGGAGCCAATGGCCGGGGGGGGGCCGGGCCGGGCCCGCGTTAACCGTGTGGGCTCTGGGACGGACACATGGACAGACACCGCCCGGCGGTGGCATCCAGGGGGACACGGGGCAGCGGCATGTGCCCAGGGGTTATGCAACGTGTCACCCGAGCCGGGATTAAACCCGTGGGGTGGGGGAGAGATATGGGGGGAAGGGGGGAAGGAGGTCATGGGGGGGAGAGGTGCCCCATCCTGCCCAGGTCACCCAGCCAGGGTGACATTTCCCCCCAGGGGTGCTGGCACGCGAGGAGCACGGACCAACCCCCTCAGCAGCAGCCTCGGGGTTCGCTGGGTGCCCCCAATGTCTGCTCGGGCTGGGCTGGGCTGGGCTGGGCAAGGCTGGTCCCGCTCCTCTCCTGTGTGCCCGGTGAAGGAAGGTGCTGCTAGAGGCAGCTCCGGAGGAGGATCCCTCCTGCCAGGGCTGTGGCTGCACGGGGACCCTGCTGGGGTCGAGGGCAGGGCACTGCTGGGTGTCCCCAGGGACTGGAGTTTCCAGGGTCCTGTTTGCTTAGCCAAGGAATGTGAACATTTACCCTGGGCTGTCTCCAAGGAAAATATCCGTGGTGAGGTGTAAATTCCCTGAAATCCCCCCCCCAAAAAATTATTCAGTGGGAGAATTAACTGGCTGGAGGGGAGCTGGGGGAGTTGTGGTTTTGGGGGGAGGCTGGCCTGGGGTGGAGGACAGTATGGGGTGGCAGGGGGTGAGCCCTGGGGGGACCATGGGTGCCAGCAGGAGGTTTGGCTTTGCTAGAAAGCAAGGTCAGCCCTGCCTCGATGCTGTCACTGAGCCAGCTGCTGGAGGCGCCACCAAGGAAGGGGAGTGAGGCCATGGGTTAAGAGGAAGCTGGGAGCAGCCTCCCAATCTGTGTTCCTCACCAGAAGGAACACCATGTCCTGGGAAAGGCTGGTGTTGTGAGGCTCCAGCTGCAGCCTCAGCTGGCGTGGGAGGGCTGGGGGCTGGGTCCGTCTCCCAAGCACACAGAAAAGGCACAGAGCAGGGGAGCTGTGGGTTTCCCTGTCACTGGCAGCATTTCCCAAAGCTTTAAACCTGCACTGCTGCTGTGGGAATGGCTTAGCTCTGCCCTGCCTGGACCCCAGGCAGTGTGGGGTGTCCAGCCAGGTCCAGGCAAACCCTCAGAGTGCTCAGCCACTGCCTGGGCACTGCACAGAGCCCATCACAACATGCCAAGAGCCAGGCCAGCCACAGGGGTGCTCTGGATGACTCTCACAGATATGACTGTGAGTGGAGAGAGGTGGCTCCTTGCCAAAACCAGGATTTGATCCTCCCCACCTACTTCCCAGGCTCTGGGGAGGTTTGAGGCCATGGGGCTGCAGCTCCTGGCCTGCACATTCTGCATCCTGCAGCCAACCAGGAGCAGTGTGTGCCCAGTGCTGTGCTCCCCAACACAGCTCACACTTCTGACCCTGACCAGGGCTTGAGCCACCTCTGCAACGGAGCTGGGACAGGCCAGGGGAGCTGCTCAGGACTGTGCTCCTTGCCCCACATTTCCCACCACAGGAACAGCCACATCTAGTTACAGTGGTGTGTGGCACAGCGTGGTTGTGTCCCTTCCACGTGTCCCTGATCCCTGCCATGAGCAGTGAAAGTCTGAGTCACTCCTGGACTCAGTTTTCCTAAAACCAAAATAAAAATAAGGGACCTGTTTATCCAAGTCCCACCTCCTTGGTGGGAGGTTGGGAACGGGGAAGGAGTTAATGAGACACAGCCAATGGACTCCCTCTCTGCCACTGATCTTCCCTGGCATCCTGGGCATGTCACCCAGTGTTCCCAACACACTGTTCCACGTCATGCTGGAGGCTGCATGCGGCAGGATTGGGATCCCCCGCTCCAAAAAGGAGCCGTGCAGGGCAGGCTGACCCTCACAGGAACCGTCCTGCTCGGTTGTTTTTCCACCAGAGCCGGGCTGGAGCCAGCCCCCGCCTGCTGCAGATGTTTGGCAGCAGTCCGGGGCGGGAGGCCAGGCGCTTCCAGCTCCCTGGCCCCCATGCTGCCACTGCCACCAGCCTCCCTGGTGTCCCCTGAGCCACGTGCCGGGGCTGCAGGGACCTTGTGCCAGGCTGCAGGGCCCCAGCTGAGCACGGGGAATGTGAAAGCAGCCGTGGGGACCATCCAGTGCTGCCTGCTGGGGTTATCCCAGAGCTGACCCAGAGGTATTTTCATGCAGAGGGACAGGGATGGTGCCAGCAGAATGGCAGGACAGTGGCAGGGAGCTTGGGCAGCAGCAGCAGGCAGCATTGCTCTGGCTAGGAGTAGTGCAGCTTCCCTCTGGCAGCCTGGCTTGGCATCAATCCCAGGGCAACCTCTGAACCTTTGTTCTAAGTGTGCGACGGGGAAGCAAAAGCAAAGCAAGTTCTGCCAGGAGAGAGGCCCCAGCTCTTTGAGCACCAGGCTTCCCCTGGCTGCCAGCTCACAGCTCAGCCAGCCCTCGCTGCTCTGCCCCAGCCCGTGTGCTCCCACACACTGCCCTGGCTCAGCAGCAGCCTCCCTGCTGGGCACGGTGCCCAGCACCCTTTGGAGTGGGGGTCCCCTTCCCGAGTGCCCCCACAGCCCCCAGGCTCTGTGCTCTGCCCCCGCCAGCATTGCCATCCCTTCCTTTTCCAGGGGAAGATTTGCTCCCTGCAGAAATGCCCCTGGCCCATTGTCCCCCTTCCCCCTGCAAAGGGAGGCAAGGTGAGAGCCAGCATCCTGCGCCCCCTTCTCCCTCCTGGGACTGCCCCACCTGCCTCCCCCAGCAGCAGCCCCCACAGGCCAGCAGCCAGCTCCTGGCACATGCCAGGACCTGCAGGGACACATCCCAATGGATGCTGAATCACTTCAGTGCCCACATCACCCTGCTTGCTACAGCGTCACCAGAGCAGGACCCACTGCTCAGCAGAAAGGCATTTTTCCTTGGCAAAACTCCATGCAAACACTGCCTCCAAGTTCCAGCACTGTCCAGGGCCACAGGGGGATTTTGTTATCTCGCTCCATCCTGGACAGCGTTGGAAATTCAGTTTAAATTCGTTCTCCGCCATCTTAATGCTTAAAAAGTTGTGACTTTTCCCTGCTTTACCTCTGCTGCCATTTAGCTCCATGTTTGTTGTTGTTGTGAGCAAACCCATCTTTCCAAGGCCTTTCCTGGAAATGTTTGCCACGGGTTTGAAACTTCCCAGAAAATTCATACCAATAAAGGAAATCTCTCAATTCCCTCTGCTGCTCTTGACAAGGGGAAGGCAGAGTTGGGAACAGCAATCATGGATGGTGGCATGGATGGGGGGGGGAGGTGGTCCATGCTTTTCCTCGTGTTTTGCTCCAAACCAGGCTTCCTTCCCAAACCACTCCAGTGTTTGTGGCTTCTCCCCTATTCCTGTCATAGCAAAGCTGCTCAGCTCTAATTCCTGGTGCTGCTGGCCATCTCCACATTGTCCCCAGGGAAGCAATGCTGGGGTGGAGCACGGGGGAGAGCAGAGTCAGGGCTGCTCCCACCCTGCACATCTGTAATGTCATCCAGCTGCTGCTGCACTGTGCCAGCAAGGGAGGGAGAGAGGAAGAAAAACAGGAAAATAACTCTGGTTATTTGCCTCAAACTCTGCAACTCGAGAGGGGAAGGGAGAGCTGACAGCTCAAAACAGAAATATGTTATTTTTGGCTGGGCAAGGAATAAGTGTTTGCTCCCTCCCAGCACAACCAGAGCCAGTGGCTCCAGCACAGGCACTTCTGCTCCCCAGGGTCTGCATCCCTGTGCTAGGCTCCCTCCTCAAGGCGGGAGGTGTTTGCCCACGGTCCTGCTTCCCTGGGAACCTCCTGCCCCCCTGGCCCCACCACCCAATGCAAACCCAGATCTGGATGTTGTGGATCAAGCCACACAAGGTTTCCAACACTGCAGGGCTGGTTGCTCTTTTCAGCACAGAAAATTGGATTGAAACAATTCCCACCAGCATCACCGTAGTGTTTCCTCACATCCTTCCTGATTCATGCTGTTCGTTTTGTGACCTTCCTTGCTGTGAGTCACCGAGGCGCTGTTTCAGCCCCAGGGCTCCTGCCACACTGACCCGGCACGAGGCTGGGGTGAGGGAAGTGGTGCTGGTCACCCGAGTGGGATAAAAACAGCCACAACCACTGTCAGAAAGTCCTGAGGGATCCTTCCCACCCACGGGGTCCAGACTGAGGTTTGCCCTCCTGGAGCATGGGGCTGGGCTGGCAGTGAGATTCCTGCTGGGCTCCAAGGCTGGGGAGAACCCCAGGGACCTTGAGGCAAGGCAGGGCAGGAGGTCAGAGCAGGGAGGGTTTCTGGAGAGGCTGCAAAGTATCCCAGATCCTGCAGAGCCAGACAGCACCTGCAGTGTGGACAGAGCTGCACGATACACTCACATGAAGGATAAAGTCCATTTATTTCATAACAAAGGGCAGTAAAAGAGCTTACATGATCCCTTGCCACTGGCTGGGCACAAACCTGCTCCTCCTGCTTTGCCTGCCCAGGTGAGGCACACACAGACTCCCCAGCAGGGCTGGTGTGCTGGGCAAACAGTGGGAGCTCTCACTATCAGGAGAGTGAGGAGTGCAACCAGCATGCAGACAGGAGGGCTGGCAGGAACTGCACACACTCCTCTGCCCCACAACACCCAGAGGAACCAAGAGTCCTGCAGGATTTTCCTGCCACTTCTGCAGATAATGAGTGGAGGAGAAGCTGGTGCCAGCTGCACATCTGCTGTGCAGCCAGCACAAGCTCTGTCACTGATGCTTTTAGCCAAGCACTAAATGCACAACCAGAAGCCACATCTATCTTGCTTTGACTCTTTTTTCCCCAGCCACCTTGACAGCTGGGACTCCAAAGGAGAAATAACTTCGTCAGGTATTTCCACTCCTTGCTGCTTGCCTGGGAGGAGACAGTGTCACCAGCGAAGGTGAGACCAGCCTGCCTCCCTCATGGAGTGAGATATTTCCAGCTGGACGTGTCCACAAAGTCACGCCTCTCCCCACTGCTGCCCACGCTGGCATTTCCCCCACAGTCCCCGTGAGCTCAGTGGGAAGATGAGCAGTGGGTACCCAGCACGAGCCAGCTGCAGGAGCGGGTCTGGGCTGGCCCACCCCAGCTCCTGGCCAGGCTCCAGCTCTCAGGGTGCCTGGCACAGGGTGCCATGGCTGTAGCCCCAGCCCAGCAAGCTGGCCGTGCCCCCGTGCCCGTGGCTCACACGATGCCGTTGCGCGTGGGGTGTGTCCGCACTCGGTAGATGATGACGGCCATGGCCGGGCACAGCAGCAGCGCTGTCATGATGAGGATGGTGGCCAGGATGATCAACACGATGACCCAGATATCCAGAATGTGCTTGGGGAGGTCAGTGGGACTCGTGAGGTGAGGGAGGACCATCCTGCAAGGAAAAGGCAGAGGGGAGGTGGGGCAGCCCCCTCCATCCCTCCCCTAGCCAGAGTTCTCCCCAGTCCCCTGCTGCCCTCTCCAGGGACATCCCTATGGCCAGGTGCCAGCTTTCACCTTGGGCTCCTTCGAGAGCCTTTGGTAAAGGCTCCTTCAATTACCCGCAGGATTTACAGCATGCTTTAACGGCACTGGATAAAAGCCCAGGGAAAAACTTCCCTATTAATTGCTACTGTTTGTTACAGTAAACAAACTGATAAAGGGAAGCCACAACCGGGTGTCCTGCCGGTCACGGGGACACGGTGGGGGCGGGGCAGCCAGGAC
>NW_005054308.1:6165223-6166944 GCF_000277835.1 Geospiza fortis | reverse complement strand
CCGGCCCGGCCCGGCCCGCGGGGGACGGCACGGGGGGAGAAGAAGGGGAAGGGGGGAGGAGGAAAAGGAAGGAAGGAAGGAAGGAAAGGCAAAGCAAGGCAGGAGGTTTTTTCTACACCAGGATAAATAAGAACGCACTCCACCTCATCCCACCCACAATGGGGTTCCACTGAGGGAATGCCTCTGGAGCTGAACACGAAGGTCTCAGGGAGGGACTGTGGGGACATTTCACTTCATAATCCTTAACAAAGGGTCCTCCCTACCCCGTTCTCCTCCTGCCTCAGCAGGGCTCACAGGCACCCGCTCGCCCCGAGGCCCAGGGCAGGAGCACCCAGAGCCTCCACAGCCGCAGCGCGGTGCCCGCAGTCCCCAGGGGTTCGGGCAGGGTGATTTACAGACACGGACAGAAAGAGAGGGGACAGAGCTCAGCCCGCCGGCTGGGAAGGCTCTTTCTGCTGCCCAGTGGAATATTCCACTCCACTGGTGACGCCGAATGGCAAAAGCAAGATGGGATGGCCCAACTTTCCTTCTGGGACACAAGCTCAGTGTCAGTCACGGCGGGAGCCACACACTGCACCTTTCACTCCTGCCTTTTCCCAGGGAAACCTGTTGGGCTCCTGGTGGTGGAAAACCCTACCACAAGCTCCTGTGAAAAACGCCAATCACTTGTTTCTAAATTTTTAAAAGTTTAATAGTAATAAAATGGTTATAAAAATAGTAATACAATCAGAGTAATAATAATTTGGACAATTTAAATTAGGACAATATGAGACAACAGAAACAAAGAGTTATGGATGTCCGGGTATCTTTTTCTGGGCAGCACAGACCCGAAAAAGGACCCATGTTAACAAAGGATTAATTCTTAAAAGCAGTAGCCTATTGAATATTCATACACCCCATATATGATGCATAAATTCCATTCATACAAAGGATTTGGTCTGGTCATCATCATCTTCTTCCTCCTAATCCTAACAGCATCTTCGATCCTGAGCGAGGCATGAAGAAGTCAGTTTCTTCTGATAAGAGAACAATAAATTCTTTTTCTCTGAAATATTTAGGTGTCCTGTGGCTGCTATCTGGTGCTAGTACCTCATTCCTTTCTTAAAAAAATATCCCTCTTACACAGTTCCTATTTAAACTACAGAGGTTACCTTTTAACTACAAAACTACACTTACCATACTATTAAAATGTTAATACAGCACTACTAATCAATACAACAAAATACATATATATAAAATATATATATGTGTATAAAAATATGGATATAATATATGTAATATATTTTATATATTACATATATAATGCATATATATAAAATATAAAATATCTGCGTAGAGCCATATAATATGCACTTTTCACACTCCCAAGGCACTCCTGGACACGCAGCTCTGTGGGGAGCAGTGCACAGGCAGCCTCCTCCCTGCCCCTCCAGCTGCTGCAGGTGGATAAAACTGTGGGGTTTTTATCTGAGCAGCAGCACATCCTCATGGACAGGGCTTTCCTGTGGAGCAGAGGGCAGGGACTGAGTGCAGCATCCCGGGGTGAGGGATTCAGGCCACAGGCCAGGCTGGCTCTGCCTTGTTTGGCCTCTCCAGCAGCACACCGGGAGGGGTTTGCTGGTGCCAGCTCTGCCCTCAGCAGAGAATGAAGCAGGTGTAGTGTAGACACCGAGCTTCAGATCTCTTAAAGTCTGCTGAGGTGTTTATTCTCTCTGCACACA
>NW_005054308.1:6164729-6165196 GCF_000277835.1 Geospiza fortis | reverse complement strand
CTGATCCCATGGCACGGGAATGTTCATTCTTGTCAGGATCCTGTCTTGGTGGAGGTGAGACTGAGGAGAAACCACCTTTGGGGTGTGAAAAGATCACCCTCTCTGCTCTGCTCTGCTCTGGTGAGAGCCACCTGAGCTGTGTCCAGCTTTGGGCCCCAGCGTGACAAGGACACGGAGCTGCTGGGGCAACTCCAGAGGAGGCCATGGAGATGTTCTGAGGGTTGAGCCCCCCTGCTCTGGAGCCAGGCTGGGAAAACTGGAGAAGGCAAGGCTCCGGGACACCTCAGAGCCCCTTCCAGTGCCTAAAGGAGCTCTAAGAGAGCTGGAGAGGGACTGGGGACAAGGGCTCGGAGTGACGGATGAGATGGAACTGCTTCCCACTGCCAGAGGCAGGGACAGACGGGCTACTGGGGAGAAATCTTTCTCTGTGAGGGTGGGGAGCACTGGCACAGACCAGCTGCGGCTGC
>NW_005054308.1:6152183-6164187 GCF_000277835.1 Geospiza fortis | reverse complement strand
ACAGGGGTGGTTCCCCTCATGGGGGACGAACCCTCCCTAAATGGCTCTGGCCGGGGCCCCCCCAAACCTCGGTGGGACCCGAGCGGGGCCGCGGGGACCCCTCACCCTCGCGGGGACCCCTCACCCTCGTGGGGACCCAACCCTTGGGTCAAGACCCCTCCCCACCACACCCATGCCCGTCGGGCCCGGCCGAGGAGGGGCCCAGGGACCCCCAGACCCACACCCTATGTCCATTTTTGTTGTGGAGGGGTGTGTGGTTTTTGCAGCTATGATTTTTGCTGTGGAGCAGGGGTTTGACTTCATAAATTGTCATATTAAAATCGCCGAGACTCGTTTTGTTGGAAGCATGGTTGAATTAAGAAATTGTGATAGATTTGGGAAGCCTTGAAGGAATGACTGTGCAGCCCAGATCTCAGAAAAGGCAGCTTTAATGAAATGCCTCTGAAGAGAGGATTTGTGACCTGGCTGTATCCGTCATGAATTCACTGTGGTGTGAGCAGTGCAGTCATTGTGCGTGGCCGTGCTTAATAATCAGTTTGAATTCCTCTTCAAGCAGGGGGCCCCAGTCTTGCTGCTGTTGTTTTAATGGACAGAATTCACTGTCACAGCTGAGAGATACAAAGCATCTTCTGAAATATTCATGTATCTGACCAGTGTAACTGTGAGGACACAATAAATTTAGGTCCAAATAGAAAATAAAATGTTAAAATTTTTGTTCAAGCTGAAAAATGAGATTCTGGTAACTCCTAGAGGTCAACACTCAGCCAATCTTTTCCCATTTACAAGACAGAGTAATTTAATCCATTCTAACTAAAGAAAGCTTATAATTTATGTTATTAAAGATCAGAATCTGACTGAGATGGGGTAAGGTTTTGCATACCAAAAAACATCTCAAGCCTTCCCTGGCTTCACCCTGCTGTTGCATGACACAAATCTGGGGCTTCTTGGACAAAGGTGTGCCAGATAACGTGTGTGATGTGGCTGTGTCTTCTTCAGGTTGACTCTCACTACTGCCCCAGCTGCCTGGAAAACATGCCTTCAGCTGAAGCCAAGCTCAAAAAGAACAGGTAAAGTTGCTTTGGGTTTTTTTTTCTTTTTTAAATCAAGGCTTCCTATTTAAAACAGTCCCTTCCCATGTCTGTCTGAAACTCCTCAAAAATTACATGGCTGCTTGTTGTGTTTGAGTCTCTTTTGGGGAAGAAGTGTCTTTCCACTATGCATCACAGGCTGTTCATGATTTTTGGGGGTATTTTTATGACCTGGGCTCATAATACAGAAGGTTTTTAGTGTCACTTTGTGTTTCTCACTGCTGCTGCTCTTATGCTGAACTCTGAATCCCCCAAGTTCCTGTGACAGCCCGTTGTCCCTCGCGCTGTTGCCTAGGAATTAATAATCTGTTGTTTTAGTGCTGATGTGGTTGCTGGGAGCATTTCTCTCAGCCTGGAACTCTTCTCAGAGCCCTGCCTCGTTGTTTGCAGGTGTGCCAACTGCTTTGACTGCCCGTGCTGCATGCACACCCTCTCCACACGGGCCACGAGCATCCCTGCGCCGCTGCCCGACGACCCGGCCAAGACCACCATGAAGAAAGCCTATTACCTGGCCTGCGGCTTCTGCCGCTGGACTTCCCGGGATGTGGGCATGGCAGACAAGTCTGTTGGTAAGGGACGGTTCAAAGACACAAAACTGAGTGACAGCATGAGCCCAGTTTGTGTTTTGAAGCTAACAGATAATCCACTTAGGTCTAGACTGTGCTCTAGACTTGATATCTGGCAAGGATTGGAGTTGTAGTTGGACATTCACAGGAAAACTCTTTGTTGCTGAAGACTCCTCTGAAGAGCTGAGTTAATGGAATGTGTGACCCACTTTCACGTCTGTGTTACCTGACTAGTGAGAAAACTGTCAAACTGTTTTACTCAGTGCACCCTCCCCACTGCTGAGATCTTGTTTGTGTGCTTTCACAGGCTTTGAAGCTGCTCAGTCTGACAGCATAAACACCTAATTTATTTTCCATCACTTTTGTTCACTTAGACTTATTCCAGAGTTGCTAGTCAGTGTTTGAACTTGGCTTTTCTCTTCACAAGAGCACTAGAATAAAGCTTTCATCTATTTTTTTGGTACGTGAGATGTACAGAAAATATCTGTCAGGTGGGGTTGAGTAGGCCAAGCAGATCCTCTGACTTCCAGTGTTGATGTGACTGAAAATGAAGCTGAGGATGCAGAGACAGCAGCAGCCAGTTATAAGAGACACACATAACACAAGTACCTGCTACTGAAGTGACTCCTGGGTTCTGTCCTGAGTATCTCTCAAGCAACATTTGTTTAAAAATACAGTATAAAAGATGTCAGAGCTCCTTTATTCCAAACCTGCCTGTGCAACTCTTTAAGATGTGTATATTTGTACAGACATGAACTTAAACAATTGCAGTGGTAGGTGTAGCAAAAATAGGGAATGCCATATTTTATAATTAACACCAAGATAGTTGAGTGTTGGGTGTGATTTCTGTGTGGCATCTGGAAACCTCCTGTGGACTTTGCTTTTTCTCTTCTCTTGTGCAGCAAGTGGGGGCTGGCAGGAGCCGGAGAATCCTCACACACAGAGGGTGAGTGAATGGGAAAGACTGTGCTTGGGCTGAAATGCATCAGCCAGAAAGAGCTGTTAGAGTGTCAGGCCCTCTCAATCACTTTTTCTGCATCTATATAATCCTTCAGATACCAGTTCCAGTTCCTAATCTGCTCCTTGAATGGAGGGAAGGCCTCTTAGAGGCTCCCCTGAGGATATAAAATCTCCTTTTGAGAAGAAGCTCAGTTGAAACCAACCTATCTAATGGTGCTGTTAAGGTGAATGTGCTGCGTATGTATGTGAAAAAAAGCTGTTTTCCAATCAAAAGTGTGTCCAGGATCTGGAAAACACAACTGCACCTTTAACACCCTTCCCTTTTACCAGTTAAGGCTCCACTCTAAATGTGACCACCCTTGGGGAGGGGGGAAAAGATGCTAAAGATGCTGTTTGCTCTGGCAAAATAAATTGCTCAGAGTTGGCCACATGGCATTACTCTATGCAGTCATGGCAAATTCATGAACAAAGTCTCATTTGCTGAATTGCAAGGTGAGAATTGGACACTGCCCTCCAACACACATCATTCCAAGGAAGGGTCATTTTGTGACCCACAGTGTGGGTTAAGACACGTTAAGGTACAAGGCTTGCATAATACAGCTGGTACTAGGAACAGAGTGAAACAAGCAGCAGGAACCCAGCTAGTTCACAAAGAAATGCTGCAGCTGAGGTGACAGTGCTCCCTGTTCCTCCCTCCAGATTAACAAACTGGTTGAGTACTACCAGCAGCTGGCTCAGAAGGAGAAGATCGAGCGGGACAGGAAGAAGCTGGTGCGACGCCGTAACTACGTCCCACTGGCCTTCTCGGTGAGCTGCTGTGCCATCCTCTCAGAGCAGGAAAAGGGATCCACAACAGCCTCAGCCTGGAAAATCAGATAGTTGGTAGCACAATAGGGCTGCCCAACTTTGGCTAATTGAGGACAACATGAAGAAAATGAGGTTTTCTTTAGGGATGAATACTTTGACATGCATTACTCTGTTTTACATTGCCACTCTCCTTGATAGTCCTCCCCAGCAGTGCCAGAAGGTTTATACTTGCCATGCCTAGGAATATGTTCTCCAGCAGTGAAGTGCAGTCCAACTGCAGCCACGTTGCCAGTGGCAGCCATTTCTCAGGACAGTTCATCCCACAGCTTAGTGACAGATAGATCAGCATTGTCTGACACTTCTCTGCATGAAATCTCTACTGAAGTTAACCTTAAGACTTGGTTGTGGCTTGAATGCCTTGTTTATTGTATCTGGCAGGTAAATGCTCACTTTGTTTAGCTGGGTGACTGCATATGCTTGCTACTTCAATGAATTGTGCTTGCTCTGTGCCCTTGCTTGTGTCTTATGGCTGCATTTTTTGTCTCTGTTGCTACCTGCTGCTATTTTGGGGGCTCTCCACAGCAACACACTATACACGTAGTGGTAAGTCTTTTCACAGTTTCTGCTGGTGTTAAAGCTCTCATGGTACCAACTGAAGGGGAGTAACAGATGCCATGCCTCAGGGCCTCTGACTTAGGTTTGCCTAGAACAAACACAGGTGAAGCCTAACTCTTCAGAGGGTAACATTTATTACAAAAATATCTTGTGTTAGTTTAGAAACAGGGCAATGTCTTTGAGTAAGTAATGTACACTTGACAAGCAGTCCTTCACCAAACTAGGCTGAAACACAGCTGTCTGCTTGGCCAAGGCAGGTGGCACTAACATTAATCATCTCATCCTTGAAAAATCACCAGAGTAGGCTGATGCTCACATTTCTCATTTGGTGAGAATTCAGGTTTTGAGCCTTGCCCGGAAGGAAGATGTCTGCCCCCAAGTACCCTGGGTACAGCTCAGCTATTGCTGGTGAGAGAGACTTGTAGGTAACAAGGCTTGCAGGAGCTTTTAACAGCTTTCAGCTGCTTCAGGTAGTGCTACAGAGCCTTTCAGATAGCTGTATAACCACATCAACCCACTTTTTTTGGCAGCTGAGCTCTCATTCTACACTACTTGACATGGAGTTGCTCTGCAGAGAATATCCAGAGAAGATGTGTCAGTAGTGCAGGCTGGTGATTTGTGGAAGGAGCAAAAAGCTTTATTAGCAGTAGCCACACACATCTTTCCCCATCTGCTGTGCAGTGGGAATTGTTTTCTCCTTGCTAACAGTTTAAGCAGAAAAATGTATCTTAGGAAGCATTGAATACCTTTTCCTTTTTGCTTTCCTTTGCTTGTACCCCCATGCTTGTCATGCAGCTCAAAGGATGAGTTTGCAGCAGGTTGTTGTGTCCCATCAGAGGCAGACCTGAGGGTGACAGTTCCTTTTTTCCTTGTAGGACAAATACGGCCTTGGAACGAGGCTGCAGCGCCAGAGGCCCGGAGCTCCCATCAGTGCCCTCGCTGGACTCTCGTGAGTCTCAGGGTTGGGGTTACCTTTGGGGGGAGCTTTGGAGGTGTAGGTAAGAGAGGAATAAAGCAGCTCTAGAAAAATGATAGACAATTAGCAGATAGCAGTGAGAGGAGATTTTTCCTTTCGAGCACTGGAGAAGTGTCAGATCCTCAGGCATCTCTGTGCAGCAACTCCAGATGTTCTGCTTTCTCCCAAGAGGAACAAGGGACTGCTCACACCCTTGTTGCAATTATTGTTGTGCAATCTCAGCTCTCTCTGCCTTCTGTGCTATAATGCAGTTGCTGTCAGAGCACACATGCCCCATTTCATGACTGAGTTGCCCCTTATTTTGCTTTAGCCTGAAAGAAGGAGAAGACCAGAAGGAGATCAAGATCGAGCCAGCTGATGCAGTGGAAGAAGTGGAACCTCTTCCTGAGGATTACTACACAAGACCAATCAATCTGACAGAAGGTAAAACCTTAGTATTCTGTCACTTTTTGTCCTTACATTTGGTAACGTGGGCATTGGCTACGAGTTTGTGACATTCCTCATGACCCAAGTTCCTGGTCATTTTTATGCTGGGATTGAAATACTGGGAAATACTTGACTTTTTAAATGGTAACTTTGAATGCAGCCTCAGCTGCATGTTTTACATGGAAAGCTCAGAGCCAGAAGGGTTATTTAATTTTCTTGCTGGCCTTAATTTCTGATGTGTAATGCATCAACTTTTGGATGGAGAAAAAAGCTGATGTCCTTTTTCAAGTAATAGCAGGAAATAAGGAAATAGCAGCTGCTGGGGATCTGGAACCAGAAGTGGGCTGTTGAGTAACAATTGCGCATTGCTTTGACATCAGCTTGGAACAGCCTGTGTACGCTTGCCAGTTCTTTAGCTGACTCATAAATTTAATCCATAAATACTGTAAATTGATCAGTAAGACCTGGTGTGAGCAGGATAAACCAGCAAGTACAGGAGTGATGTGGGCTTCCAGCTGAGGTAGCTCCAAGTGGAATGGATGATGTTGGTAGTTCTGCAGGCCTACAAAGTCTGCAAGTATCAATAAATTCATAAAAGGTTTATGGAAAGGAGTAGATCTTCTTAGTTTCCTTTTCTCATGAGGCTGTTGGCATTGTAAGTTTGATGCTGGTGAAGAAGACAACTTCCCTGGTTCCTCATAGTGAGGAAAAGGCTGCCAGGTGGCTCACTTGCCTCTTAGGCACTGGTGCAGTGAAGAGCCTGCATTTTGAGAGAAACCCATGGGAGGTTTTGGCTGCTGGGAGTTTCTTGCTTTGGGAACTGTTTTCTCTAATTCTACGTGTGAGTCTGAGTTATGCAAACTCCTTGCTAAGAAGCTGTGTATTGTACTCATGCAGCACCCAGCTGTGAGGGTAACAAAGATGTGAAACTCATTTCTGTGGTGAGGGAAAGAACTATGTTCTAGATGGTTAGAAAACTATTGTTTCCATCCCAGCTCAACTGTGAAGAAAGATGGGAGTCCCTTATTTCTCCTGGGCTAGCACTGATGTTGCTCTCATGTTACTGTGCCCAGTCAGGGCAGCCCTTTATTCAGCTTTTGCCTTTCTATTTATTTCTAGAAATGTGATAGTTGCCAGTGGCTTCTGAATTACAAGGTGCAGGTGAAATTAAGTGTCTTAGGGATGGTGGCAGATCTCCACACAGTGCATGGTGCATATGTAGAATCCAGCTCGAGTTTCAGTTCCTGAGACCTTTCTTTGTCTTGCTTTCTGTTGTGCTGCCAGTGACGACTCTGCGGCAGCGCCTGCTGCAGCCTGACTTCCAGCCCATCTGCGCTTCCCAGCTCTACCCACGTCACAAGCACCTGCTGATCAAACGCTCGCTGCGCTGCCGGGTAGGCAACTCAATCCTGAGCGCTGCCCCTGTTCTAGGAGCCTCCTCCAGCCAGGTTTCATAAGCTCTCAGAGGCCTGTAACACACCCAAGATAGCTCAGCTACCCTTGGAGGCATAAAAATCAGCAGGATAGCTTCTGTTACAGTGTTGGAAACAAAAAGGTTTCATAAAAGGTTTCACTGCACATTGCTGTGCAGTGTGACAAACAGAGAAAAACTGAGCTAGGTGCAGGAGATCTTTGCTCTTGGTAAAACACTTTACAAAAGTGGTTAGTTTTTTTACTTCTTTTTCTAGTCAGTTGCCCAGGTGGGACTTTTTGGCTTCTGTCTAATTAGCTTTAAGTTTGAGGTGAAGTGTCCTAGGCCTATGAGGTGGCTTTTTCACCTAATCAAAGCGAGAAACTTCTGAGCTTCTTTCTTTTTTAAGGAGACAAAGGATAGTTTTGTCACCCTGTCAACAAAGAGCGCACTCCTACATGACCTTTCCAGGCTCTCAGCACTCAGGTGCTGGGAAATGGGCTCTGTGTTTCTCTTTTAAAAGAAATGGCTCAAATGCTTCTCCTTGAAAGTTCTCAGCCAAGTTAGTGGTAGAAGCACTGAGGGGGTGAGGGAGGCTGTGATGTCTCTGGTGTGATGACAGTTGTGAGAAGGGAACAACACTGTCAAAGATGTATAAAGATACAAAGGTGGTTTGTGCTAGTGCCCTGCCTAGCCAAGAAGTCAAAGAATACTGCCAGTGTAGTTGAAGTAAAAAAAATTGCTGTTACTAAGGACAAAAGTCAACAAACAAATTATTGGGGAGAGGCAGTGCAGGATACTGAAGATGTCACTAGCGTGAAGGCAGGAAGAGGATACTTCAGAGAAGCAAAGCAGAGATCTGTGAAGTGGAGACAGGCAAGAGTTAAATCCAAGTTCTGCTGTTGGCTTTCTGCATGGCCCTTATTACACTATTTGTGTTCTCAGTCATACAAGGATATTTATTTTTCTAGTTCCTAAAGTAATAGAGCAATATTACTGTAAGTATTTAATATTTAGGATGCTGAACAAATGCAGAGTATTTTCTCAGAAATAAGTAATGTCAGACTGCTCCTGTATTTGAAGAGTGGCCTATGAGGAGATCAGGACTTCTAGCTGCTTCATTTATTTAATGGATTCTGGAGCATAAGGCAGTTATTTGTGCTGCAGTCAGTGTCCAGGTGTTTTCAAGACCAGTTCCAAGTCTTGTGGTTCTGAGGTTGTGCTGGGTATGACATTTTGGAGTATCAGTAGCTGAGCACATTGATGGCTACATGCACCCCAGATAGTTTTTATGTGCTGTGCTGGAGGCTGTTGTGTCATGGCTGGTGACACAGCACTTGTGGCTCTGATTCTTCAGTGTGTGACTGCACACAGTCTTTGGTGCTGACTTAAATACCTTTCTCTCTAGAAATGTGAGCATAACCTGAGCAAACCAGAATTCAATCCAACCTCTATCAAATTCAAGATCCAGCTGGTTGCTGTGTAAGTAAGAAATGGGGACTGGGGACAACAATTCCCTGTTCATGCTTAGGCCTTCTATTTTAATTTCCTTTGACCTCTTGTGGGATTGTGTCATCCCTTAGGATGGTGTAATCACCTTTTAAAATATATTTAGCTTATCTGTAATAGGTTTGCTTGCTGATCTACTAAAGATTTCAGCATGCACTGCATGCTGTGCCAGCCCCAGACTGCAGCAGGGTTTTGTAGGGTTAGGGTTATACAGCAAAAGGACGCTTCATTTTTCCTTTTAGGAAAGCTCTAATAGCTTTACAGACAGCAGCACAGTCCCTCACAGTCATTTGCTCTGTTGTTTTGTAGTAACTACATCCCTGAAGTGAGAATCATGTCTATTCCCAACCTGCGCTACATGAAGGTCAGTAGCTTTTCCAGAAATGTCTTAGGCTGAGACATAGCCAGGAGCTGTGAATGTGGGATCTTTCTGGAAGATGACATGGTGTGATGATTGTTCCCTGAGGGCTCCACTCACTCCATTCAGAGGGTGCAGGGTTTAAGGGAGTGGCCAGAGTAACTCTGCATGTACTTGTCACTGCAGCAGTAGATTGCTGTGCAGTGTGACATCACCATTTGCCATTGTCTGAAGAATACAGGGTGTGGAATTGAGATCTCAGCTAGACTAGAAATACATATTTCTTATATTAAGTGTTTTGTGTGGCATTGATGCCTTTCTTATAGACGGGGAGTGGCCACTGTCCATCCATTGAGAGGATGTGATGCAATTTTTGAATGTATGGATGAGTCAGAGAAGATGGAGGTGCTTACAGTAACAATGAATTTTAGCACAGTTGCTTCTTGAACTGTGATTCCTGAATCTCCCCAGGAGAGCCAAGTCCTTCTGACTCTGACTAACCCTGTGGAGAATGTCACACATGTCACATTGCTGGAATGTGAGGAGGGAGACCCTGATAACATCAACAGCACTGCCAAGGTATTGATTGTATCCACCTGCTGGGTAAGCCCAATGGGTCACTCCCATTTGTCTTTCCACAGGGCACACTTTTCATATGTCCTTCATCCCCTGCTAACTGTGCTGCATTTCCCTCCTTGGAGCATAAATGACTATCACAATTGTAAACAGCAGCTTATAAAGTATTTTGAAATTGTGTCTGTTCATTGATATCCAAAACCCAAAGGAGAAATTTATTATTTCACTGGCAGGGTGGTAATCAGGTGGTCCTGGAGCAGAGAAAAGCTGAGGATGAGTCAGTTTTCTATTAAACTGCAGTGAAGCAGACCTCAAGAGAGGAGAGCCCTCTCCTGCTTGCAGTGTAGCTGGTGATCAGTACTGAAAGGCTTCTTTCTCTCCCTGCTTTGTTTCAGGTGGCAGTTCCTCCCAAGGAGCTTATTCTGGCTGGCAAAGATGCTGCAGCAGAATATGATGAGCTGGCAGAGCCTCAAGACTTCCAGGATGACCCTGAGTGAGTGTCCTGTGGGGATCCTCTCCCTTAAAAACTCGACTCTTTGAGTAACTCCCTCTCCTCCTGTCTTCAGTGTGGTTTGAGTTCCTCTGAGAGCATTGTTCCACTTGGAACAATGCTTTGACAACTTGGCTGACCCAATGTTCCTGTGTGTTCTGCCTTGCAGCATTATTGCCTTTAGAAAAGCCAATAAGGTGGGAGTTTTCATCAAGGTCACCCCACAGAAAGAAGAGGGCGAGGTGACCGTGAGTTTCAAGATGAAGCACGAGTTCAAAAACCTCACTACTCCCATCAGGCCCAACGAGGATGGTGACCACACCTCAGAGGTGATCTGGCTCACCCACCACGTGGAGCTCAGCCTCGGCCCCGTGCTCCCCTAGCGGCTCCCAGTGCCTGCTCCCGACGGCTGGATGGACTGGCCCCCTGAGAAAGCACCTCTGAAAGGTTCTGCAGAGCTCCTCTGTGATGTGTGGGTGTGCCACGGGCCCGGCCAGCCGCCAGGAGGGGGCTGAGCTGCCGTGGTTTGGGCTGGTTTGTTCTCTCTCCCCTTGTGTAGTGCCCACTAACCACCACTCCACTTCCCCTCACTGCCCCAGGCTAGAGTAACTTGCAGCACGTCTTAGAGCACAGAAAAATATCTCCCTCCAGTTTTGCACTGAATTGGGCTTTATCAACAGATGATTAGGGCTGAATTTGGATTTATCAGCAGAAGAGAACCCATACTGGCTTTTTCTCAGCCCACAAACCTGATGTTACATACCCAATAATGAACAACTTCTCTTTCACACAGAGCAATGCCCTTCCAAACAAACATTTTAAGGGGTGTCCCTGCCTTCTGCATTCTGGCAAGTTCCTGCCAGCAGCATGATCTTTTAGTTTGGTTTTCTGCTCCCTCATAGGATACCTCAACTGTGGGGGCTGGGCCATAGAGCCCTACCCCTGTGGCATATGTAGCTTGCTTAGCCAAGGTGGCAGATGTTTCTTCACAAAGGAGTTGATCAGTTTGCCTTTAAACTTTAAACATAGTGTACTGTAGTGTTCATGGATCTGACTGGCAACCAAGCCTGCTGCATCTCAGCTGGGTGTGGCAGCAGGATGTGCTGCAAGCTGGGAATTGAGGTGCTGCTGCAGCTCTCAGAATGCTCTGGAGAGGCAGGGATGCTCCAGAGAGGCTCCCTGGCAGACCTCAGCTCAGTAAATGTTGTGTTGCTAGGGGTTGTAGCAAGGAGGGTATGAAACCTGGAGAGTTAAGATCTGGTAAATATAAAGCTACAGTGGTGATTTGGGTTCGTAATCTTTGTTTTTCCAGTTAGGGCGGGTGGGAGGGAGATGTAAAGGTGGAAACTCATTATGTGTTAACGACAGACACTGTACCAGAAGGTCATTTACCCAGGGTATAATTTGGCTGCAGTCCAAGCTAAAATAGGTGTTTAAGAGCTGTGTATCCAGGAGACTGAATTACTGAGAAGTGCGTGGCTGGTGCAGGCAGGTGAGATGGTTCTTCCTGCAGAGCATTCCCACTTCAGACCTTGACCTTTGTTAAACATTTCTGAGGGGCTTTGACACGCTGCTGTGCTGGGAAAGGCTTGAACACCAGCCAGCCTTGCCAGTGGCATGGTGCTTGTGCCATGGCTCTGCCAATCCTCTGCATGGAGGGGCAGGATGAGGCTGCCTGCTCTCTGGGGGGTGCTGCAGCACCCCAAAACATCTCCCTTAGCTCAAGGAACCTGCTGTGGTGTGCTGGGGGCCTCACAGCTCGCAGCCCTGCTCCTGCAGTGGGTCTCAAAGCAGCGAGGCATCACGTTTACAGCTCTGTGTAGGTGACACACAGATGTACAGCATGAGTTTGAGACTTGTAGTTAGTAGTTAATGTGTAGTGCTAGTGCCTGCTGTGGCTTTCCGTGTCTGAATAACAAAGCACTTCACCTCTGGCCACAACTTCTCCTGTTCAGTAGCCAAAGCAGCTGCTGCACTTTGACACCACCACAGAAAGACCTCCCAGGACCCGAGCCTGGAGCTGTGCCTGGGGCTGGGGTTTGCTGCAGGCAACGTGACCTGGGCTCTTCTCACTACAAACAAAAGGTGCACTGGGCTGTGGCGCTCTGAGCTCGGCGAGCTGCTCTCCCCTCCCTGCAGGTGCTGTAGGCCATAGGAAAGGTATTGCCGTGTCCCTGCCTCTGTCCCTGCTCCCTGACAGGCGCCTCTTGCCTTGTGCTTGA
>NW_005054308.1:6136080-6151630 GCF_000277835.1 Geospiza fortis | reverse complement strand
AGCTGCGGCTGAGCCGCCCCGGAGGGCTGTGCCGCGGTTCCCCGGCTCTCCCTGCGGCCCAAAGGGAGCGAGCTTGCCTCCGCTCCTTCCCCCGCGCCGCCGTGAGGGGCTGGAGCAGCTGCGGGGCTGAGCTGGGCCCTGCCTGTGCCCCTGGCCGCGTCCCTTCCAGCTGAAGCCTCCCCAGAGTAGGCCCAGTACAGACAATCGCTGCTGAGGGATAACGGGGGCGGTGTCGCCTGCTGCAGTCCGGGCACTGACAGGTTCACATCTCAAGAATACGATTTTTATTTGGTTATTGTAAGTTTTACTCCAAGCTCCAATAGCGACCGGATTATGATTCTATAGTAATTTGGGCCTGGGTCATGGCTTGCAGCTCTCCCAGTGTCTCTGAATCCACTTGCATTTTTTAATTTGTCTGATGAGTTAAACTAGATCATTTTTCAGAGTGTGACTTGAATGCTGTTGTGATGGCAGAGCTTGTTACAAATTCCCAATTTTCTTCTTGCTCGATTCAGGACTTCCCTATCCTGTGCCAGACGTGTCTTGGAGAAAATCCCTACATTCGGATGGTAGGTGCCTGTTGGGCCCTGCAGCCCTTCCCTCTCTCTGTGGTGGCCCTAAAACTGTGGGTTTGGGGACTGAAATAGGACTGGGTACAGGGGGAGGTGCTGAAGTGAACACACTCTCCTGAACAGCTGGTTCTGCACAACAGGATCTGGTTCCAGCTGTTGTTGGTGTGTAATGTCACAGTTAGGGGTGTGATTTAAGAACGAATCAATCACAGAGGAGAGAAGATGACCCAGTCCAGTGTCTGGAGTGCAGGAAATGGTAGAAAATGAAATTTTAGTATTGGCAAGCTCCCACATGGAGAGCTGTGAGCTGCTCAAATTCTAATCAGTGCAATTTCTAAAATGTGACAAACGTGTACCTCTAAAATTAAGTTAAAGATGACTTATGAAGGTGGTTTAAATTCCTGTTTGTTTTCCTGGGTTTGCTCTGTGCAGGGTGAGTCAGTCCATGTTCTGTTGCTTTTCTCTGCCTGACGTGGTTGCCCATGACCTACATTGACATTATCTCCTTCGCATTCATGTTCCACAAATTTCCTGAGATTGGTTTGTTCTTATGAAACAGAACCCTAATGCTACTATAGGGGATATTTCTAAACCTGTTTGTTTCCATGGGTTATTTAGTGTAACCTCATCTTTCCTTAAAAAGAGCTGATAATGCTCCTTTTGATTCTCACCTTTCATCAGTACAGGAGGTGGGGCTTAAAGTACTCTTTTCAATGAAAGTTTCTAAACCAAAAGTGTATTGAGAGTATTTAGGATTTATATTTTTTGTCCTGTTGACTTTCCATGGTATAAGCCAAATACATAGGGATGGGTGAGTCTAAATGCAGCATAAATATGAAAAAACCTACTGTGTTATCATATCAATGGCATGTTTCATGTTTTACATTGAATTGGTGATATTTCATGTTTTTTGTTTTTTTTTTTTTTTATATTTCAGACCAAAGAAAAATATGGAAAAGAATGCAAGGTATGTTTGTGTGTTTTGAAGAAAGAATGTCAAAATTGGTGCAGCTCTAGGAACAATCCATTTTAATGATTAAAAACCTGTCAGCTTCAGAAAAATGCTTATCTGGGTTAACTTAAAATGTTTATGTAACTACATAAATTTTAGGTCAGTCTACTGTGCTTGTTAGACAAAGTCAGTTGGTTCTAAAACAGTAAAATTATTGAGCAAATCCTGAGTTTGTCTAAACAAGTTTTCACGTTTATCAGAATGAGGTTTTGCAAATACTGTTGTACTATATGTGAAGTAATTGCAGGATTTTAAATGATCCATGTTTTCTTGTGTGAGTTTGTTATTTTTACTGAGAAGTGCAAAATACCTGGAGTTTGGGTTTTACTGTGTATGTTATTCGTGCTATTTGGTGATTTGTGTTGGCTGTCCAAGAAATAAGCCACAATTATTTCCAAGAGCAAGAAACACTCAGTGTTGCCTGGGCTGAGGAAAATTAAAGGAGATTTTTGCCCTTTTATCAGTTTTCATCTGAGGAAGAGAAAAGGTATAATTTGGAGTCTGCACATACTGAGATTGTATTATGAACTCAAGGTGTACCTGCAGAGGAAGCAAATGCATCATTCCATGAGATAAGAGGGAACATCACTCTTCTGCACCAAAGCTCTCATAACCTCTGCCAGGTTGCTGCTGTGCTGGTGCCTGATGTACCCATCATTGTAATTCATCTCTAGAAGCTCCACACTGACATCACCTGGAATCAAAGAGAATTTATTATCTTTGAGTAGATCTGCATTTAAATAAATAAAGAAATAAATGCAATAAATAAAAATTAAACAGCAACCAAAAAAAACCCCCCAGGTTCCCTAACACTTATTCCTGTCAAAGTAAAACCCCAATTAGAAACAAGTTTTACCTGAGCTCTGAGTCTTAGCTTTAGGACAAAGAAGTTGTGTTTATGGTTTGGAGAGGCTGGATGAGTTTGGAGTGTGTTTCCATGCCAGAAGCAGAGCAGTAGCTGTGTGCAGGGTGAACCAAGTGCCTCCTTTGTGTCCCAGATTTGTGCCAGGCCCTTCACGGTGTTCCGCTGGTGCCCCGGCGTGCGGATGCGCTTCAAGAAGACAGAAGTGTGCCAGACCTGCAGCAAGCTGAAGAATGTCTGTCAGACCTGCCTGCTCGACCTGGAATATGGTGTGTACCCAGAAACCTCATTCAGGACAGGGAGCTGCCCTCTGAAATGGGAGCTGGTGAAATCACTTTTAATGTGCGCATGTAATTGGCACTGGACAGTCTTTGAGAAGAACAGGCCTTGTCTCTTCAGAGGTTTGAGGGCAGAGTGGTTTCCCTGAGCAGCACATGATTTACCTCTGGTCACTGCAGATTGCAGAAATCACTGTTTTTGCTCTTTCAGCTTATTCTTCATATTGATTGGTTGGGGTTTTTTTGTTTCATTTTAGGTTTGCCTATTCAAGTCCGGGATGCAGGACTCTCCCTTAAGGATGAAATGCCTAAATCTGATGTCAACAAAGAATACTACACCCAGAACATGGAGCGAGAGGTGAGTGTAGCCAGGCATGATCATGCTTTTTGGGTGCCTGTGTGTGGGGGAGAGGAGCAATGGGCAGCAATGACCTAGCTTCTCTGAAAACCGCTTGCTTGCTCTGATTCTGTGCATTTGTGTTCAGTGCTGATATACACATAATTGTTTGTGTTCTGCCTGCTTTTAGATAGCCAATTCTGATGGCACCAGACCAGTTGGGGCACTAGGAAAAGCTACTTCTACCAGTGACATGCTGCTGAAGCTGGCCCGAACCACTCCGTACTACAAACGCAACCGTCCTCACATCTGTTCCTTCTGGGTAAAAGGAGAGTGCAAGAGAGGAGAGGAGTGTCCCTACAGGTACAGACACAGCTTGGACAGTCCATCTCTTCACCACAGTCAGATGCAGCTTCCCTTGGAGATGCTGCAGTGGACAGGAGACACTACAGTGATTTGGGTCAGGGCAACACTTGCATCCAGTGCCAGCAAATAAATCTCTGTGGTGGCAAGTTGGTTTGTGAGAAGTTGGCCGTGTCCTTTGCCAAAGCAGTGACTGCAGCTCTTCTCTTGTGTAGTCAATTTTTCCCGTTTGTGGCGTCAGTCCCCTCAAGCAGAGATCTTTGTATTTGAACAAGAGGCTGTTTCAAACCCAGCTCTTGTGTTTTGTAGTGCTGAGTGTTGAGCTGTCAGAAGCCCCATTCATTCAGAACTTGACGCAGTCCTGGCTGCAGCTGAAGTCTTCAGGGCTTTGTTCCATTTTGGCATGTTTATGTGGACAGGGTTAAGGATATAATTGACCCGAGGCTTTGAGAAGGGAAACTGGCAGCTACAGTAATTTTAATCCATTCAGTCATCCCTGATGTTATAAAGTGCTTTGTTTGCTGAACCTTAGACATGAGAAACCTACAGATCCAGATGATCCTCTGGCTGACCAGAACATCAAGGATCGTTACTATGGAATTAATGATCCTGTGGCTGACAAACTTCTGAAACGAGCATCAACCATGCCTCGTCTAGACCCTCCTGAAGACAAGACTATTACTACACTGTATGTTGGAGGGCTTGGAGATACCATCACTGAATCAGATCTCAGGTGTGTTGGTGAATTTGTATTGCCCTTGCCTTTTTGTTTGACACTTGATAACGGCTCTTCAAGTGAGGAACAAAAATAAATCTGGATTTCAGGTTTTTTAATGGGGAGCTGGTTGGTGGGCAAGTGCAGAGGAGTGCCAGCTTGTTGGAGAACAAGCAGGCGCATTTCAAATGCTTTGATTAAAATGTATCTCTTTTAAGGTGAGTCATCCCTTTGTGCTGTTGGGGATACTGTGTAACACTTTTTACAAGGAGGTCCTGTATCCTCTAGCTAGCTGCTGAGAGAAGCTGCTGCAGAGCTTTAATTGCTCCATAAGTGCATGGAGGGCTAATTATGATTAACTGATTGATTATTGATTTCTAATGATTAGTTTGAACTGGAAATGGAGAAGAGAGGGTTTCTGAGCATGCCTATCTCACCTGCTCTATACTCTGTGACTAGGGAGAGTGGGGTATCATAATAATTTTTTTTTTGTCCCATACAGAAATCACTTCTACCAGTTTGGGGAGATCCGGACGATCACGGTGGTGCAGAGGCAGCAATGTGCTTTCATCCAGTTTGCCACCAGGCAGGCTGCAGAGGTGGCTGCTGAGAAATCCTTCAACAAACTCATCGTCAACGGCCGCAGGCTCAATGTCAAATGGGGAAGGTAAGTGTGGGGGCAGGAAGCCCTGAGGATTTGTAAGTTCTTCTCTCAGTTTAGAGTCTTGACCAGCAGGATTGGGTATTATGCATAAGTTGATACTTGTTTGGTAAATGCTTGGGGTCCTCTTGCATTTTGGTTTTATTTTTACAATGGGATCTGGCTTGGAGATGACACAAGTAGCATAGGGGATTTCTTGGTTGAGGATTATGGATGAATTTTGGTAGCTTTGCTCCTAGTCCATCTCCTGTAAACACTGTTTGCAAACTTGGTGCCATCTGTCTGATGTTCTGTGAGTTTTTCATCTTTGGCCTGAAGAAATGGATCTGGAATAGATAATGTGAAGCCGCTGTGATGTAAATATCTTCTATCCTGCTTTTCTCATCCTTGTTCTCAAACTTCTTTGTGTTTTTCAGGTCCCAGGCAGCAAGAGGTAAAGAAAAGGACAAGGAAGGCACTACAGAATCAGGGATAAAGCTGGAGCCAGTTCCAGGACTTCCTGGAGGTAAGGGAGTTGTATTCATCTCTGAAACACTTAATGCTGACCCACTTCCACCAGTGAGACTGCTGTTAAACTTCCAGGAGCAGTTACAGTTCAGGATGGTAGAGGCTGTGGTGAGCCCAGAACAGTTACTGTAGGTTTGCAGCAGATCCAGCTGGATGGGAGATGAGCTTTGTCTAGGAGCAGATCCTTGATGAAAAGAGAGCTCTTTATATGATGAGTGAAAAACTGAATTCAACTTTCTTAGGTCACAGATACTTGCAACCCACGCTTTTAATGTCCAGTGAGTGTTGTATGATGGACAAAGCAAAGCTGGTTTCAGATGAAGGAATTTGGTGACTGGGGTTTCAGGGCAGTTCAGCTTCTCACTCCAGTTCATACATGAAATAGTAGCCACAGTTTGCCCTTGTGGAAGGGTGGGTTGTGCTCCATCTCTGAAGACAGACACCTCTGCTTGTCTTGCCTGAGAGATTTTCCATAACCATATGTACTTTTTCTGCAGCCCTCCCCCCTCCTCCAGCTGCAGAAGAGGAGGCTTCTGCAAATTACTTCAATCTACCTCCAAGTGGCCCTTCAGCCGTGGTGAACATTGCCCTGCCACCTCCTCCTGGCATCGCTCCACCGCCGCCTCCAGGTACCTGTGCTTCCCCCTCAAGAGGGAGTGTGAAATTCAGTGTTAGACAGTCTCTTCCTCCTTGCTAGGCCATGCTGCACTAATGATGCATGCCCTGAGCTGATTTTCCTCATCCCTGATCACACAGTGTAAACGGATGAGCTAAACTGAGCTGTCAGCACAGTTTAATTAAACTGAGCTGCCTGTTGTGGTTGGTATTTGCTTGCGAATTCCCAGGCATGTTGGAGATCACTGTTACTGGTACTGAGACCTACTCAGTGCTTTTGCTGGCTGTGTAAATGCCACATTAACCCAAACTTCAGAGGGTAATTTTGCAGATGGTTGAATGCTGGCATGTCCTTGGCTCTCTATATATCTATCCAGAGATACTTCTTTTCTTTTTAATGGAATTTTGGACTCTCACAGATGTATTTGCTCTTCTCTGTGGTTGAGTAGAAAGGATTTAGATGGATATTAGAGACACCTGTCCAGTCCCCCTACCAGCTTATTTGTAAGAATGTGTGTTGGGCAGGGATTGGCCCTAGTTGTACTAAAAAGAGGGGCAGGAGTTTGGGGAGATGGCAGATGTGCACATTTGTGAGGCACAGCTGTCAGCCAGCTGTGGTGTCAGCCCTTTGAAGCAGCAGTACACACACATCAGGTTTTCTGTTGCTTTGCCTGAAGCTGCCAACTTTTGTTTCTGCAGGTTTTGGACCACACATGTTCCACGCCATGGGGCCCCCACCTCCCTTCATGAGAGCCCCAGGCCCCATCCACTACCCATCCCAGGACCCCCAGAGGATGGGTGCCCACGCAGGAAAGCACAGCAGCCCCTAGCACGTCCTGCCACCCTCATCCTTGAAGTAAATGTTATTTTCTAGTTACCATGGTAGCACCATATGTTGAGCTGTGGGTGAGCTAGAGATGCCTTATTTCCCTGCTTGCAGCCACAGGGCAAGCTCAGCTCCGTGTCTCCACTTATAATCGGGTTCTTGATATGTTCCAGGTCTTTCTATTAGTGTGGGGGGTGGGTGGGGGACAGACAGAAGGGCTGTCAGGGGTCTGTGGGTCTGGGGTACCAGAATTACAGTGCTATCTGTGTATCCCATTGGCACACTTTTGAAATAAACTTCTGGAAAAACAAAACCAAACCCTTTTCAAGCCATTTTGATACCCTCAGCTGGAATGTTATGGACTTAAAAATGCAACCAGAGACTTTTCTGTCAAGTAACTGATGATGTATTATTCTAATGAGGTATTAAACCAGGACTGAATAAGAGTTGAAGAACGAGTTCATCAGACCTGCCAAACCCATGGCTTGGACTTACCACTATACAGAATTTTACTCCCTCCTTTTTCCTGACTTCTTGATTAAGAAAAGGCAACCAAACAAAGCAGAGGAGGTGTAGCACTTGTGGCACCTCAGGCTGGCTTTCTCTGGAGAAAGAACTGGGCTTTGGGTGTGGGTAATTAGTTCTGCTTTTGTCGGGGGAGAGCTCACCTAGGGTGTGTTGGACGTGCTGGTGGATGGGAGAGGGCTGTGGCATTTGCACTGCTCTGGTCCAGAGTGTCTGTAGCCAGAACCTGTGAGTGCTGTGACAGATTTGGCATGCAGGAGGCTTCACATCATCCCAGTTTATTTATTATTTCCAGTAACCAGCCAGTAACCCAGGGTGCCTAGGTTCTGCTTATGTTGGACAAAGAGGAGAGAAATGGAATTGGAACAGAGCAGCAGTTATGCATCATAGATTTATTGTTTCTAAGGAACAAACCATTTTTCTTTCTGTTTGCTTGCCCCCTCCTGCGTCTGTGGGAAACAAGAATAATGAAAGCTTCCCACCTGAATGTTATGTTGTGGCAGCAGAATCCCTGTGTGGGGTTTGCTCAGCACAGCGTTACAAACTTCACAAATGAGGCAGCTGCTAACTGCATTTTTACCACAACATTTACTTGCCCCATTTAACCACAGTGGTGGAAAAAGGAACTTTTATTCTGGTACTTTTGGGAGTATAAGAAAGGGTAACATTAAGAACCTGACAAAAGCAATTGAAGGAAGCCTGTGTTGAGTCAGAGGTTTTTGTGAATGGGGTTCCCCAGGTATTATGGTGACTGTAGGCTGTTGTTAGCTGCATGTCCCACTGTGTGTCACTGCTGGAAATGTTGGTGTAGTTGGATTCTCATTGCTGATTTTCACGTTCCCAGGGAAGCCTATGCCTGCTCTGGAGGCACGGCTGTGCTGCTTTTCCTTCCCACTGGTGTGGAAGTTACCAGAACACCCCGGCACATCCTCACACTGGTGTGGTTCTGCAGGGCAGCAGGTCCAGGTCAGGCCCGATCACTGACCAACTACATGAAGCAAATCTGTCATAAGTCACTCCAAGAGCCTGGATTAGATGTTCAAGCGAGACATGCAAAGAGCAGTAGGAAGGGGGAAATAGCTGCCAAGTGCTAGCAAGTAGCTTCTGGAAAACAGAGCACAAGTTTCCAACTCCCAGCATTCCTCTCCCCTCTATCATGGCTGTACTGTATTGGTAAACAAGTAGATTCCCATTCCATTTGTTCTTGTCCAGCCAAGCTCAAGGTAGCTGCTTTAAACATGCCAGTGCCTCAAGTAACTTGTTTTATTACTGCTCTTCCATTATCACCTCCTCTCTGCGTCCTGACTGGAATGACAGATGCAGAGTTGTCCTGAAGATGGAATTTCTCTGCAAAAGCACCAGCTGTCTGAGCGGGTCTCGTGTGCCAGTGAGGATGCAGTGAGGCAGCTTTGGTGTGTTGCAGCTGGTGGTGCTGCTGTTTTCCATGAGGCAGGGAAGAGATCAGGCTGTATGGGATGTTTTGTACGGGAGCTTGCAGGGATCTGTTGGATTAACAGCGAGGACTTGGCTGGTTGGCTTGGCACTGACTGCAAGGGGAATTCAGAATGGTCCCACACTCGAGCTCATTCAACCCCCACTCAAAGATGATGACCCAAGCCCACCAGCTGAGCTTCCATGAAGGATTCCTGCCCCCCTCCCCTCCCCTGTGAGTGTGTCCGAGTCCAGTGAGGGAACCATCCGTGGCCATGGGGAAGGGAGCGCGTCCTACAGCTCTTCGCTCTCTGGCAGGATCCGCACCCAGCCTTGGGCCACCCTGTTGAAGTTGGGCCTGTGGGAAATCACCTCCAGCACGCTCAGGTTATCCAGCTCTATGGTGGGCAAGGAGAACAGCTCACCAACCAACGCCCTGTCAAATGGAGCTGGAGTCCTGCAGCACAAGGAGAAGCACATTAGTCACAAGGAGAGGCTGGCCATGTTGTGAAGGTATTGGAAAAAACAAGTTTGGATTTACTGAGCCCAGCACAATGTAGCAATGCCTGTTGCATTGCCTAACCCTCCTCTTCCTCCCCAGGACACTGTTAGAGCCCTGCCAGCCCAGCGGGGTGGTTCTCTGGTACAGAGCCCACCTCATCTCAAGCCTGAAGAGTGGGGTTTGATGCCTGGGTGTTGGTGGAAGTGTTCTGCACGTGGAAGGGCTTAGACTCAGAGACCAGTGGCAGTGACAAGCCCCTGGTCTTGAGAGTGCCTCATCTGCAGCTCCTGTGTCCTGCAGAGGGCTGGGGCTGACAGCACTGCTCAAGATCACACCAGCACATGCAGCTCTATTGGCCCTGGCTCCATCCTGCCTTTTGGGACTGCTCCTCCTGAACAATGACTAACAGGAGGAGCAGTGTGGAGGCAAGAGCTGTCATCTCTTTCTGGAGAAATGTGGAAAGGGACTGGGGAAGAGTGTGCCAGCCCCCAAAAAGCCAAGAATGTTGGTTTTGGAGCAGCACATGGGGGCTGAGTTATCAATGAGGCAAAACTGGGAATGTTTGCTTTGGGAAGAACAGCTAGAACATGAATAACGTGGCACTGTTTTGCAATAAGAGGGGGAAAGGCAAGTGAGACAAGTTCTAGGAACTTGCTTTTGGGAAAAGAGAGTCTTTGTCAAAGCTTGGTTTTCACTCTCTCTTAAGGCAGCACATCTTAGCAAGGTGGCCCAGGTTTTTGCATCAGTCTGAATATTTTAAACTGTGGATAAATCAGCCTGCTTTAACACAGTTGTTGAGATGGTGGACTTGCCCTTGCTCTGTGACCCATGAGAGCTGTGCTGGGATTCAGCTAGCCTTAGGCAAGACCACTGGCTTTTCGATAGCCAGCTTGTTCCAAAAAGTTTGTTTTTCTGTGGCTTGGTATTTGAACTGAGAAGTGATTTTAAAGCTTGGAAAATTGTGAAAAGCCCAGTTAAAAGCAGATTGGCTTTCTGAATCTTTCTGCCTCACTGAAGAATTAGAGGAGGTGGCAAGAGGCTTGGAGTTAAATTAGCATCCATCTGTATTAAATTACAGTTGAAGACTTAAAATAGAAAGGCAGTGTGTGAGAGGGGAGAAATGGTACAGGGTAGAGTATTATTCAGAAACATGCCCTTGCTTCAGTCCATAAATAAATCCTGAGGCAGAAACATGGCTAAATGTTGAAAGAAAAGAGCCAAGTGTCTGCAGCAGCTCCTTGTTCTCCCCCTGCAGCCTCCTTGGCTCTAACTCCTCAAGGAGAGCCACATGGCAAAGCCCCAGGGCTGAGGGGGAGGAGAGCAGCAAAGGGACGGTGGTGGCCAGGCTCATCTCTGCCCTTTAGGATGGCTTTTCCCACAAGGAGGGGTTGTGGTCCCCCACAGCCCCTTCTGCCAAGTGCTGAAAGCACAGCATGCCTCAAATCCAGCCCTGGGGCGGGTGCAGGGGAGCTGCTGCTGCTGTTGGCACATGGCCTGTGAGACCAGTGCTGTGTCCCAGGGGGAAACTGCAGTGGGAACTTGCCTACTGGCAGGTGACTTTGGCCAGGCCACCGAAGCCAATGTAATTCCATCCTCATCACAGCGGCTTTCAGGAAGGAGGACAGCCAGGACTCTTTTTGTTGATTCCCTGGGATGATGTTCAGCTTAAAACTTCAATTCTCTTTATTCTGCCATGGGCTGCCAATGCTTTGCTACCAGCAGATCTCCATCTCCTGGATCCCCACTAAACTCCTTTCCAGAAAGGAGTTCTGTCTTGGCAGCCTTTGCTCCGGGGTCCCACCCTTGACCCCAGTGTAATGTGGAGGTGTGAGGGGGTGCCAGCTGTGCTCCACCAGAAGCAGCCACAGGGCAGGGAGCTTGCCAGGCTGAGCCACCAGAAACCCCCTGGCCTGGAGGCTTTGGGCTCCAGCAGGTGTTTGGAAGGAATCTGGTGACCTCTTAGCACTCTGTGGGAAGATTAACCTTATACCCCCACTGCTTCCAGCAGCTGCTGGAATACCTTAAGGAAATTAGGAAAGAGACTTGGCACTGTGTCATTCCTTCATGCAGCCCAGAGCTGAGCCCAGCTGGGAACAGGAGTGATTCCTACTGCAGGGCCATGTTTGTAAGAATTGGTCCTCCCAAATTTCATCCCTGAGGTTACCCAGTGAGATCAAGCTGCTTAAGGCTGTGTGAGCCCAGTAGTGCAGCTGAGAGGAGATCTGAGGGAGAGCTGCTGGAGGCAGGAACCTTTGCAGGGAGCCACAGAGGAGCTCCTGAGTAGGAAAAGAGCATCCTGAGCCCCTCTGGGCTATAAAGAGGGAATGAATGGAATTCATGAATGGAATGAATTCCATTTCCCTGGCAGGATGGTGGGTGCTCCTCGAGGCTGAAGGGCTTGGCCAAGGGCTGTTGTGGCTGGTGGTGTCAGCCCCTGTTACCTGTTGAAGCTCCTGAAGTCCCACGCAGGGGGTCTCATGGGTGGCGGGTTCTTGCTGTACACAGCATTGTCCCTGTCACCAAAGAGCTCCTGCCACGGGGACCGGTAGCCCTTGGGGATGGCAGTGGCATTGAACTTCTCATGGGGGATCTCTTTGAGGGGGCTGGAGTACCCTGTGCAGGGGAGAGACAGTGTGGGTGCTGCGGCCACGGCCAGGGGGCTGGAACAGCCCGGTCTCTGCATGGCCACAGCCTGTTACAGGGGCAGGAATGGGTATCTATAACATATATATATATTTCTGTATATATACATACATATTTGTACACGTAAAATCTCTGGGGGAGGGTTGGGCAGACCTCTGAGCAAGCAGCAGCTCACTGCCTCCAGCCCCATCTCTATTGCTGAGATCACAGCAGGATTGGGTTCAGGTGCAGGAAGCATTGGCTTACCTGGGGCCAGGGCACTGGGGTTCAGCACTTTGCTCATGTGCAAGACCTTCTCTGACTTCTTGGGTACTTCTGGGGGGCCACCTTGGGGTGATGCTGCTACATGGAGCTCGGAGTGATAATTCTCCTGGCCCCCAGCATTCTCGCCTGCCTGTGGAGGGGAGGAGGCACAGAGGGAACTCCCCCTGCCCCATATGGGACTCGGGGTGGTTGAAAGCACCTCAGAGCTTCCCCATCTACTCACCATCTGTTCATTTGCTGTTCCTTCTGGACCACCTTTCCCAGTGTGGTGGGAGCCACCTGCCCCTTGCCCTGGGAGCTGCAGGAGACAGTGAGTGGGTGCAGAGGGGGATCAGCACCATCCTCCTCCTCTTTGGTGGATGTTGAACCCCATGTTTGCCCATCTCCATGCCCAGCCCACCAGGACATCTCTCCTCTCCCTTCACCTCTGCATAGCAGTCAGCCAACCATGGCTGCCCTGCAGAGAGACCACTGACCCTGCCAGGAATCAGGAATTCCTTCCCTGGAAAGGCTGCCAGAGCCAGGGAAGGGCTGTCCTCAGACCCACCTGCCTGGAGCCACTGGGATGCTCAAAGACAAAGCGCTGCACCCGCTTCTGGCGCTGCTGGAAGAGCCGGGAGCCGCGGTTGTTGGGCAGGGAGAGCTCCTCAATCATCAGGTCGTGTGTTGTGCTCATCTTCTTCCCCAGGTCCAGCTGGGGCTCTGAGGAGGCTGGAGGAGAGCACAGCTACAGCTGAGGACGCTGCAGGGTTGGGCACCCCCAAGGCAGCACAGACCGTGCATCCCCTCGTTTGGGTCTCTGTTTTGTGGCTGACTGGCATTTCCTCAGTGTGAGGAATTGCCAGGGAGCTCCAGAGGTTCAAGCAGCCTCTCCCACCCTGTGCATGGGCTGTTCCAGCAAAAATAGGGCAAGTGGCCTCAACCAGAGCTGGGTCTGGCCCCTAGGCAGGGAGGGAAGCACTGTCCTGGGGCTGGTGACACACCTGCACCCCCTTACCATCTTCAGGGCCCGGTCTCATGATGGCCATCACTCGCTGCCGTGCTCCTGGGCAGCTCTGTGGGAGGAGGATGGATCCTGTCTGGCTGGAAGAGAAAGGCACTCCAGGAGTGACACCAAGCATGGGAACATGTCAGCCCCAGGCATGCCCCAGAGAGGTGCTAGGATTCAGCTGAACATCTCTCCTGGTCAGCTCACCACATAGCATCTCCTTGCACCACTCTCTGTCCCCTTCAATAGACAAAGGGAATGTTCAAATCATGCTGCCCCTCAGCCCCTGCCTGTCCTTCTTCCTCTCTGCCTTTCTTTAGGGCAGAAACTCTCCTTGCCCCTGTCTTTGCCCACAGGGAGCTGTTGTCCTTGTGCCCTAAGTGCCCTCGGAGCAGCAGGTGCTGGCCGAGGAGGGGCCCTGGCTACTGCCCCCCCAGCACCTCCGCCTTAGCAGAGCTATTTTCAGCTGCTGGCTCTCAGGGTGCAGGAGCTGCAGCCCTGAACCTGCAGGGAGCTGGTGAGCCCAGCCAGCAGCAAGAAGGGCCATGGCACCACTCGGCTGGGTTGCTCCATTGTGGAGAGGTGGCTGGAAACCAGCTCCAGTCCGAGCCCCCTGAGCTGCCCACCTGCAGCAGAGACCTCCTGTGTTGCTGGGACACTCAGCTCCCCAGGTGCTGTTCCACCCTGTTTGGTGCATCTGGCACCCCTCAGCTCGGGCTGATGCAGGGCAGCTTCCCCTGAGGGCCCTGCAGTTCTGGGGTTCCTGTGGGGCTGGGGTGCCTGGCACAGCTCCCTGCCAGCTCTGAGCTCAGCACTGATCATCCACACAATGAGCCAGGGACCTGCACCCCATTCTTCCCTCTGCCCCCCTCCAGGGAGACTGTACCCTGACCCCCACAGTGGTGCTGTCCCCTTTTCCAAGGACATCGCCAAGACCCGTGCACCCACCCACCTGCTGAGGCCCACGTGGGACCTCACCTTCCCTACCTGGCCAGGGGATGCCCCAGATGCTTCTGGGGCACTGAAGATGCTTCTCCTGCTGTGCTGGGGATGAGGCTGAAGCCAAGCTGCAGCCACCAGCACCCGGTGGCCTCTGCTGGCCCTTCCCGGCACCCTTGGGCTCCTGCTGCTCGCCCCAAGCCGTGCTGGGCTCCAGCCCAGATGCCAAGGTCCAGCCACGGGACAGAAGTTATTTCTGGCTGAGAAAGGGGGCGGAGCAGGGCTGTGACCCTTGGGGACTGCGATGCCATCACCCCAGCGTGGAACAGGTCTGACTCACAGGGATGAGGATGCCATAATCCTGGCACAGAGCAGGGCTCTGACCCTTGGGGACCAGGATGCCACAACCCGGCGTGAAGCAGGGCTGACCCACCCGGATGCAGACAATGTCACCTGGCACGGAGCAGGGCTGACCCCTGGGGACATGTGGCAGCAGCAGGAGGTGGCCGTGTGCCATGTGTGCCCAGGCCACCTGGGGGACAGATCAGAGCCAGCCTGGGTGGAATAACGGAGGTTTATTTCAGAACTGGGTATACAGCGATGTGGTGAAGGCAGGCTGTGGTGGCTGCTGGAGCCAGGGGGGAGATGTGTCCTGGGAATGGGGGGCTGTGCTCCAGGAGGGGCAGCTGCAGTGTGGAGGTGCTCCAGGGATCAGGGATGGCTTCAGCAGTGTGTCCTGGGGAAAGGGAAGGGATGATGGGCTCCATGAATGGGAATATGCCAGAGCCCTGGCAGCCCAAACCCAGCCCCCTCTCCAGGGCTGGCCCCAAGCTGTGGGGACACTGACATTGTCAGAATCACCTTCTGTGCCAGCACCTCCTTCAAACCCTCTGCAACTTCTACCATTTCCTTCAGCTCCTACAGTTCCCCACCTGCCCTGGCTGTCACAGCACCCGTTGGTTCCTGTATGTTCCTCCATCCATCAGAGTGGGGATGGGATGTGGTGAACTTGGGTATGGGGACAGTGACAGGTACACGGTGGGGCTGTCCCTCTTGGTCTGGGCAGGGTGGGAAGGCACCTGTAAACAGTCCCCTTAACATGGCAATAAATAACTTTGGCTCTTTTTGGTCTCTAGTGAAAGAAAGATTTGGGAGAATTCTTTGAGAAGGAGTCAAAAGTTAAAAAGGAAGCAAAAGTAAAAAAAAAAAAACCCAAAACAAAAAAGGCAGTGAGGAACTGGGGGGCTGGAACTAAAAATTAAATTTTCCTCTCCAAAATCTGGTTTTAATTGACACCAGCTAAATCTAGAGGCTGGGAGAGCCTGGGCTTGGCATCCAATCGATGCAGCCCACCCGCAGCAGATGTGCCCCCCCAGGGAAGCAGAGCTGCAGTGACACCGCGGGATAACACCTGGGGGCTGCGGACAAGGGCTCACGGGGCACCACCAAGCCCATCCCACGCTGGCTGTGCCGGATGGGGCTGGCGGGCAGGCAGGGACGGGCCGGCTCC
>NW_005054308.1:6133883-6135340 GCF_000277835.1 Geospiza fortis | reverse complement strand
CCCACTGGCATCTGCCGGCTGGCGCGGGGCTCCGCGTCCTGCCGCAGCGGGGACAGCGACCGCTCGCTCCACGGAGGGGACGTGGGGGGCCCCTCATCCAGCTCGGGCACCGAGGCCGGGCTGGCCCAGCCGTCCAGGCTGCCCGAGCGCCGCGCCAGCCGGGGCGTCCAGGTGGGCGATGCAGGGAGGGACGAGCGCCTGTCCTGGAGAGGGACAGAGAGCGGGTTAGTGACTCGGGGGGACGCGGGCACAGAGCAGGGTACAGCGGAGATTCGTGCTGGCACAGCCCCACAGGAGCTGGGGATGTCTCCCTGTGCGTTGCACTCCTCCAAGGGGTCCCCAAAATGCATTTGACTCTGCACCCCCTCGCCCACCAAGGAGATGGGGGCAGGCTGAGCCTGCTGTTAATCATCCTTGCCCAGAATATGTCCCAGGACCTGTCATTACCTGCAGCTTCCTAAAGGCTCCCTCTGGGGGATGCTCGGGGCCTCCCTTGCACTGCCCCAGGATCCATCACCCAGCACTGCTCCCCGGGCAGCAGGAAAGAGAAGAGCCAGGTGTGACAGCGCAGAGAGTGTATTCAGAAAGGGGGGGAAAGAAAAATGCAGAAGTCAAGCACAGTCAAAAGGCAACTTGGCACCATGGGGAAAGTGGCAGAAGGGCATGGGCAGGGGCACAGCTGGATGACAAGCCTTGGGCTGAGCATCACCCAGCAGCCCTGCCCTCGGCACCCTCCTCATCCCAGCACATCCCTTGCTTCCAGCCATGCCACACTGAGCCCAGGTGGGGACAGGGACCCCACAGGGACCCTGGGCCCAGCGCCACTGGGCTCTGCCATTCCCTGAGGGGTGCAGTTCTTCCTCCACAGTGAGGAAGCGAACGAGGACAGATCCTGAAGGAGCAACAGAAGAGCCAGGAGCAGCCACAGTGAGGCAGAAAGGCAGTGTGTCCCCTCCAGGTTTGCTTTGGTAGGAAGCTGAGAAGAGCCCAGGACAGAGGGGATGTGGAGGAGCAGGCAGAGCTCTGAGAGCTGGAAAAGTCAGAGATGAGGAGAGGAGGGAGCCAGAGGTGTGATGCTCCATAAGAGTTTCCAGGACAGAGAAGAGCAAGAGCAGCCCTGTGGGACAGGCAGGCTCCTGCTGCCTCTTTGGGAATCCTGCACCTCTGTGCCCAGTTCCTGCTGCCCCCCCGGGACTCCTCAGCTCCTCTTGCACAGGGGCTCAGCAGCACCTGTCACCCACTGTCCCAGCGCTGCAGCCTCACATCACAACCACTTCTTTTTTCTATTTTCTTCCCCCTCCCCACAACTTTTTTTTAGTGGTTGGTTTGGCTTTTGGCTCTCCCATGAGCAGTTAGTTAGGGAGGACTCAGCCTAGCACCGCTGTGTTTTTCTCTCTGCCACCACTACTTGTAGTAAAAGGAAGGTTTCCACACCTGCGGCTCGATGCCGGCATTCC
>NW_005054308.1:6132728-6133698 GCF_000277835.1 Geospiza fortis | reverse complement strand
GGCCGGCGCTGGGCACCACGGGGGGATGCCAAACCGGGGAAGGAGGCAGCGGAGAGGTCGGGCAGGAGGCTTGCTGGGGGTAGGGGTAGGAGTCGGGAAGAGAGGGTCTGGGTGGAGGCACCTCCTGGGGCATGGACCTTGTCGGCCCCTTGGATGGGGAGAGGATGAAGAGAGAAGACTGGAGCTGGTAAGGCTGGTGCCTGGAGATCTCCAGCTCCTTCTGGGACACCTCGTTCTCCATGAGGTTGTTGCCATACAGCAATGCAGGAGGGGTTTTGGGGGGCCTGCAGGGACTCTTGGAGGGGCGTCTGGAGACCATGGGTGACAGGTAAGCATTGTTGTCATACTTCCAGGAGGGAGGCAGGGACATGGTGGGCGATGGTGACCGCAGCAGCTCGGGCTGGGAGGGGGCCTCAATGATGAACTTCTCCATCCTGGACTGTCGGCGGGCAAAGAGCTCGGCCCCCTTCCCTCTCGCTTCAGTGAGGATGTGGCTGGGCTGTGGCTTCTTCTTGGGCTGGATAGTGGGAGACTTGAGGCAGGAGGACCACGCTGGAGCATCCTCAGCTGGTGGGAGGTGCTGCACCCCCCTGGCTGTGCTGTTGGGGACAAAGTTCGCAGCTTCAGCCCCGAGGGCAAAGGGCTCATCCTCGGTGCTGGGCTCCCCCTGCTCCTTCTGCTTCTTCCTGCTGTCTGCACTCTGAACCAGGTCCAGCAGGTCGGGGTTGGGGCTCAGCTTTGGCTTCTCCAAGAAGGTGAACATGGACTTTCTGCTGGCTCTGCGTGCAGCCGACTCCTCCAGGATCCCTGTTTTGGGCAAGGGGTTTGGTCCGCTCACCCCACAGCCCAGGAGGGGATCCGGCAGCACCTTCTGCTCCTGGCTGGGGTACAGGGCCGAGTAGGCAGGGGGGGAGCGGACACGGGTGAGGGGTGGGGGGCTGCTGAGGGTCTCTGCATAGGTTGGTGGTGG
>NW_005054308.1:6130524-6131981 GCF_000277835.1 Geospiza fortis | reverse complement strand
TGGGGTGGCATCCTCCCCCCCAGGACTGGCAGCCCTTCCTCCAGGTATCCCCCGGCATCCCGACTCTTCCCTGGCAGGTGGGAGAAGGCAGGAGCGATGCACCGAGGCTGGGATACACGGTCCGGGGGCAACGGGGACCCAGCACAGCCGTCACAAAGATTCTGGGACAGATGGGAAGGCCCGGGGGACACCTAGTGACACTCAGGACGTTTCCACCACCCCTCCCCGTGTTTCGGCTGGGCTCTGCGCACCCACCGCGCTGACCACATGGGAAAGGAATGTCTCGGAGCGGCTCTCGGGTTGCAGCTCACATTGCAGCTCACATGGCTTCGGCCCCGGCTCACAGAGGCAGTGGCGGGGGAGAGGCCAGCGGGTGTTCCCCGGCCCCTCGCCCCGAGTCCCGGCACGTTCAGCCCCCAGCGGGGGAGATGCCAGCCCACCCCGACCGCCCAGCAAGGCGGTGGGCAGCCCTGGTGGGGGACTCGTGTGCGGAGCAACACGAGATGGCAGCAGCCGACAGAGGCTGTGCAGATCCTGCCCAGCCGGACACAGCCACGGACACAGCGAGGAGCCACCCTCGCGCCTCGGGACTCAAGACGAGCGCTAAAAGCGATGTGCTAAAAGCCTGGCCCGAGCCCCGCGGCGAGCAGCCCGGTGCCGCTGGCTTCTCCTGTGCCGGACAAAGGTCAGGGCACCAGCCCTTCCCTAACACCGAGAGGATGTGGAGCTGCCGGGAATGCATTTTCTCAGCGTGAGCCATTTCCTATGAGCTTGCCCCCCCCGAAAGCACCCGTGGGAAGGGCAGTGTCCCCCCCCCTGCCGAGGCCGCTGTTGGGCACAGACACCATCGGCATCAGCCCCGCACCCAGCAAGGGCGCAGCCCCGCTCCAAAGGCACTGCCAGGATGGCTCTGATGGTGTCTCTGCTCTGCTCCGGCCCCAGCAGGGAGGTGGGTGGCCAAGGCAGTTCGCTCACAGCCCTGCTCTTCTTTCCTTCCCATCCCATCCCTTCCCGTCTTCCCTTCCTTCATGTGTTCCTCATTTTCTTGCCTTCTGTGCTGCCTGGGACTCTTCCAGGATATTTTCAGCAGTGGCTCAGCCTACCAGCGAGGGAAAGGGATGGATGACTAAGCCAAATCCTTCCAGCAAGCCCACGGTTAGCAGGAGGGCTGCTGGAAGCCGGGCAACTCCTCTTCCTCAACCTTCATCCCTTCTGCCTCCCTCAGCACCCGGCAAGTCCTTGCACACAGCTCAGGTGTGCAGGATGCCCTGCATGAAGTCTTCAGGCTGCCCGACAGGAGGGTTTTATCTGGGCAGGGGGCAGAGATGCCAGTGGAAACTCTCCTAGAGACGAGGAGCCCGTCGGCAGCGGCGTCGCCGGCGGTCAGAGTCCCCCGTTCGCGCCCAGCATTGTTGTACGCCCCGTTTGTGTTTGCTTTGGCGGCCGCACAGAGCGGG
>NW_005054308.1:6127499-6130491 GCF_000277835.1 Geospiza fortis | reverse complement strand
CGCCCGCGGCCCCGTGGAAAAGAAAGCCACAGGCTCCAGATGTCTGCGGGTTCCGTGCTCCGAGCGGAGCATCCATCCCCGCTTCCTCCCCAGGCCGCCGGGGCTGCCTCAGAAGCCGAGCTCTCGGCGGAGCCATTTCGCAGCCTCCTGCTCTTGCTACTGCCTTTTAACAGCAAGCGAGGGGCCCTGGGGGATCTCCCCGTGCTGGAGGGATGACTCAGCTCTCGGCCAGCCCGTTCCCGCTTGCCCTAGCCGCCAGATACGCTCCCACGTAGCCGGGACCAACACCGGGATTTGCCGGCCGGGATTTGCCCCTGGGTGTCTCCATGGCATTGCTGGGATCAAGGTGCGCTGCAGGGTGGACTCTGACACCTAAAATCCCCTACCTGCAATCCATTTCCATCCACACCCATCCCCTCCGGTCTCCCAGCAGCCGCCCTGCCCCTGCCCACCCAGCACCGCCCATTCCTGGGCTGGTCCGCCTGGGCCCACTGGAAATTGATCCCTCAGGATGCCGCTGGGGATGCTGAGGGTAAGAATTGCTCTTCACATCCGATTTTTATGACACAGATGAAGAACACTGAAGCCTCTGGCAGTCCAGAGGAAATTGCTGCAGCCTAAGCCATGGGATGAGGTTATTCACCCAGTGCTGGAGCCTTTATCCATGTGCCATGGTGTCTGGAGGGATTCTGTCACCTGGGGCAGTTTCTACACCACACACTCCCCGCCCAGCCACAGGGAACATTCCTTCATCCTTCCCTGCCATCTCCGGCCAGCTGGCAGCCCCGGGGGCGCTCAGGTTGGGCCCTTGCCCCAGCCCCAGGCAGATAGGAGGGAGCTGAAAGCACTGAGAATGTCCAGGTGCTGGGGAGGAGAAGGAAAAGGGGTGTGGGGCTGAAGGCAGCCAAAGCCATGCAGAAAGGAGGTGAAAGTAAAATTACTCCATGTGTCCAGGGGCACTGGGAACTGGTTTCCAGCCATTACCCTGAGCCCAGTCCAAATTCCAACAGGTGACAGCTTCTCCCTTCCTTCCTTCCTTCCTTCCTTCCTTCCTTCCTTCCTTCCTTCCTTCCTTCCTTCCTTCCTTCCTTCCTTCCTTCCTTCCTTCCCACATACACTGGCTTCCCATGACACTGTCCCTCGGGCAGGAAACATCTCCCTTCTCCAAATATCCCATCTTTTTCCAAGCCAATGAGCCCCACCAACCCTCTCCACTGCCATGTGCCCTCCCTGGGCTGACCCTGGGTCTCTCTTGGTCCAGGGATGCTGCAGGAGGTGCTCCCTGTGCATCCTGTGCCCCTTGGAGCTGCCAGAGTCCTGGCACACAGAATAGCTCCAGGTGCTCTTCTGCTTTAACACACTCCAACTCTGGCCACAGAAGCCTATAGATCTCTCCCTATCTATAGATTTATAGATCTCTATCTATAGATTTATAGATCTCTATCTATAGATCTATATAGGCACTTGCTCTGCAGGTTTTCCCTTGCTCCAGGGGTGACTTCCTGAACATCCCCCAAGTGCAGGGCTTAACAGCTTCTCTCTGAGCTGTCAGCCGCCCTTCCCACAGCATGTGCAGTGCTCTCTCCTCCAGAGAGAGGATGACGAAGGTGATGAAAGGCATTTTTGTTACTCTCACTTCCTGGACAGATGGGGGGAAAAAAATTCCTTCCATCTCAGCTTTCCATGCAAAGGATGGATCCCCCTGAAGGGTGCTAAAGCAGCATGTCTGAAGTCCAGCCAGGAAAGGCTGGAATCACCATCTGACCCTAAATGAAGGTGAAGGATGTTTCAGACATGGCTGGTGAACCCATCCTGCCCTAAGGTGGACTCCAAGAGTTGAAATGGGATGAAGATTTGGCCTTAAATTGCAGTTTCACTGAACTGACAAATTCAGTGAAAGCTGATGATCCTGACATGGCTGGGATGTCACAGGAAGGAAACAGTGACTTGGAAGCTGTGCCTGGTAAGAAGTCTTTGTAGGCAGAAGACAAGAGGTACCCAAGGGTACCTGCAGGGTGCCACATGTGAAATCTCAGAGTCAGAGCTGGCAGGTGACTCCAAAGTTCAGTTTGGGCTCTGTCCCTGGCCTGCTCCAGGTTTGGATGCTCAGCCATCCTGGTGCTGCAGCCCAGCTTGGTCAGGGTGTCCTACCAGACCACCCCCTGACACAGCACCCACCATCCACAACCAGCAGGCGCTTTTCCCCATTTCCAAACATTTCTTGGACTTCTGTGGTCAACCCAAACGGTGCCTCTTGCTGGCAAAATCCCACTGGCAAAACCAAGAGTGAAACCAAGACAAACCCCATTTCCAGAGGGACACGCTCTGTGCCACCTGACACGAACCTCAGTGCACATCCACAGCCAGGCAACGCTGGGGAGAGGAGATCCAGTGTTTTCACCCAAACATTGAGGACTTTGGCCACTGAGGAAATGTAAGCAGGTTTTTTGGCAGAGCAGCAAGCTGGCCCCTTGCCCCAGCTACAGCTGTGCAGGATTTTTTGCAACGCATACCAACTCACCCACATTTAAGTCTGTGCACACATTCCCCTCCAGCTCCCAGTTATCCCAAATAATCTGCAGCTAGGAAAACACAGAGGGTAGCACAGACAGGCAGCTGAGCTAGCTAGAAACGGATGTGATTCAAACATATGGATAGAGAGATGAAAATTTTCTGCCTCATTCCCAGCTTCCAGCCCTCCTATGCCCCAGATACAAAACCTCCATGATGTTCTCATCCCTGCTGGCCCTGCAGCCCCAAAAAGATCTGGCTCAAGTGGAGGGTGCTGTGGTGGGATCAGCCTCTCCTGCCTGGCAGACGCTCTGTGCTGGGCCTCTCCACACGGGCGCCTTTGCCAGTGACAAAATGTGGCACAGCGAGAAAATTCGTTGCGCTTGCAAGTTCTGCCTGTGCTCTGTTCGCCGGGGCTTTGCTGGATTTGGAGCTGTTCGCCTCCCCAGCCCTGGCTGGCACTCAGCACCCAAATCCTGCT
>NW_005054308.1:6126709-6127471 GCF_000277835.1 Geospiza fortis | reverse complement strand
GGGCCACCCAATTCCCACACAGGGGGAGGAGAAGGGGTGGTGGGGAGGGAGTGGGGGCTGTCTGCCCCTGCCCATCCCCAGGTCCTGGGGGATGCACTGAGCAGCCCCAGCCCTGCATGCATCCACAGTGGGCAAGAAGAAGCAGTTGCCACCACACAGGTGGAGGCAGCACCTTCCCCAGCTGGCTAAAATCAAGCTTTTATCTTGGAAAAGGCGTCTGGAGCTGGGCAGACCTCCCCCAGGCAGCCCTGCCATCCCGAGAGCAGCAGAACCAGCCCGTCCCACGGCCGGGTACCACGGGTGCTCCATCCATCCTGCCTGGGAAATGCCTCCCAGCCCCATCGTGCCCAAAGCTGCTGGAGCTCGCTGTGACCCATCCCGGGCTGCGAGGTCCCGGGGCAGCCCCGCCGGGCCGGTGCCCTGAGAAGGTCAAACGGCTCCGAGTGTCCCTGCGGGGTGGGCAGAGCGGGGAGGGCGGCGGAACGCAACGGGGCCTTTGCTGTCCCTTGCACAACCCGTAAGGGATCCATCCTGCTGGCTGCCAAGCCCAGGGCCAGACCTCGTGTCCCCAGCATGGGTGGCATGGCCAGGGGAGGTCACGTCCCTGACGCAGGGGACAGGGGACATCGCCTGGGAAGTTCTGCGGGGCTGCGAGGTGCCACCCTGCGAGCCCCGAGGAGGACCCCAGGCCCCTCCGCGTCCCCGCCGTGTGTCCCCGCCGTGTGTCCCCGCCGTGTGTCCCACACCCACATGGGCCACCCG
>NW_005054308.1:6123295-6126232 GCF_000277835.1 Geospiza fortis | reverse complement strand
TCCCCTTACCCAGCCCGGGCATCCCCTTACCCAGCCCGGGCATCCCCTAACCCAGGTCCCCGCATCCCCTTCCCACTCCGGGGCATCTCCTTACCCCATTCTGGGGCATCGCCTTATCCCATCCCGGTGCATCCCTCTCCCCCAACCCTACACATTCCCTATAACAGTTCTGAGCATCCTCTCACCCATCCCGGGACACCCCCTTACCCAGCCCCTCACCCTTTTTCCCTCCTCCCCCCCGCAGCACCTCACGTTTCAGACGCTGCTGGGGGTGTGGGGCTTCCCCTTCCCGCAGGTTTCCTCAGTGCTAAAGCTTTGAAGCACTTGGAGGGAGGCAAAACATCCAGAGACAAAAATCCAGCCCCGATGTCACTGCCCTGGGGACCTCCTGGAAACAGCCCTCACCCCCCTCTGCCAGGGCTGGGATGCTCCCAAGAGAACCACAGACGATCCCTGGGCAGCCAGCATCACCTCCCGCCTCCACCAGAGCTCCCTGGGGCTGCAGAGCTCCCTGGCTGCGGGTGAGACCGGCCTCACCCCCTTCCCATGCCTGTCCACACCTCAGCATGAGCTCTTGGCTTGATTTTTTGCCTTTCTAATTTCCTTTCTTCCTGCCCCTCTGTGCTTTTTTGTGCTTTCCTGGTTTTGAGGGAGCCTGGCGCTGGCTCTGCAGCCCCCAGGGAGTGAAACCTTCCATTTATTTGCACACCAGACAGAGAAACCAGTCCTGCCTCCTGCATCTCCCAGCCCCTGCCCCTTCCCGGGGCTCCTGCGCTCCCCAGCCTGCCCTGAGAGGTGCCAGCCAGCCCGGGCTGCCGTGCTGGATGTTTGAGAGCAGCCAGCCTGGCCCTGGGCTGCTGGATGGGGACCAAAGGGGCACCTGGGACCCGCCTGGGTGGCTCCACACAGCTCAAGGTGGGGCACCCGTTTGGCTCCTGGCTCCCAGGGCCAGCCCTGCGCCACTCTGGGTGTGGGGTTTTTTTAGACTGGGGGGTGAGAATTGCTGTTGACTTTGTGATGTTGGAGGTTGTGCAGGGGGTGTCTTGGGGGGCGATTTGGGCTGTTCAGTGCAAGGGTCAGGAAGTAGTTTAGTCAAACATGCCAGCTTTGGGAGTTGGAGATGTGGGTTTCAATCCTTTCTTCCTGAGATAGGGGGGTGGGGTGACTCTAAGAAGGGGTTTAGTCTTCAATCTTTGGCTTACAAGACCAATGTTTTTATGAACTATTAGAGTTGATTAGATGCACTCTGTATGCATCCTCTTCTCCTGAAGAAACTGGAAGAGGTGGGGGGTCCTGCACCCCATGGCAGCTACAAAGAGGAGCAAGCCCCTGACACCTCCCAGGGATGCTCCTGCTGCAGGAACAGCCCCAGTGCCACTTGTGAGGGCACCTGCCCTTTCCTCTCACCCGCACTGATCCAAAGCTCTCTCCCCCAAACCTGCAGGCTTTTGGCAAGGTCCCTGCTCCCAGGACCCTCGGGGACATCCTGCCTGCAGGCTCTGGAAAGTCTGACGGGTCCTGCAGGCAGCGGCTGGTGGTGATCTCACTTGGAGGGGGAGGAAACGGGACAGACAAACTCTTTCCAACAAACCTGTTGAGTTACTTTAAAATTCCAGGCTGGCAGCAAAAGCCCTGGATGGCTGCATGGATTAGGAAAATGCTGAGCCTGGACAGAGTCAGGCCTGACCTTTCCCCACCACAGATCTGCCATCCCGGAGCAGTGAGGAATGGGAAGACTATTTGGGTCCATCTGGTTTGTGTGCTGAGCCCTGAAACACGATGCTGCTGGGGCAGCTGTGAGCCAAAGGGCTTGGCTGAGCTTCCCAGCCCGTGTCCCATCCAGGGGCCGCTGGTTTGGAGGATGCCTGACACTGCAGAAGGGCAGGGAGTGGGTTCTGGACACTGGGTTTGTGTCAAGCACCCCCAGCCGGTCCCACCCCACCCAGTGCTGGGGGCTGCCCTGGGAGAGCCAGGCTCTGAGCTGGGCAGCAGCATCCCATAATGCCATCCCCCCCATGGGGACAGGACACACCTGGCACGGTGTGGCAGCTGAGATAACAGCTGGGCAGGAGCAAAATAGAAATCAGGGTGGAAGAGGGGTTTAAAACTGGATCCAATGCCTGTAAGAGGATGGGTTCTGTGGGAGCATCTCCCACAGGGAGGTGGGGCATTCCAGGCATGGCAGCAGCCACAGGAACCCTGGGTATGGGCCTGTAGTGGTGTCACTATGGCTGAAGGGACACTCATGGGGGCAGGAATAGCTGTGGCACAGGGCTGTGAAGTGAGGAGATGGCAGGGAGCATTGTAGGAACCAACCAGACTGAAATAAACCCTTGGTTTTTAACCAGGCGCTGACAGAAATGGCCCAAAGCCATGTGAGGAACACTAGGCCATCCCAAATCGATGGAGGAGAGGTGTCCCTGTCCCAGACAGTGCCACAGGAGCTGCTCCTGCTCACTCTTGGGCAGGATCCCACCAAGCCCCATTGGGGTGAGGGCTGGGAACTCCATCCTGGCCGTGCCCCACTGAGGGATGGGCTGAGCTCCTGGGGACAGCGGGAACCCGCCCGCTGCCTTCCCACCCCCCTCCCGAGAAAAGCCACAGATTCCTCCTTATTTGTAAGGCCAAAGAGATCATCTCAAGCTAAATTAGTCCCAGCAGCTCTGCTGGAAGCCTGGGACCTCTAATCCAGGGAAAGTCCTGCCCTGGGAAGAGCTGGGTGTTCTCACCAGGAGCACAGTAGTGCCTTTCCAGGGGGACAGTGGCCAAAGGGGGTTTCTCTTACCTGTTTTCCTTGGCTCAAAGTCAGGGTTGATGAGAACCCGTTGGATCTTCACCACTTTCCACTCCTGGCTGGGATTGTCTGCTGTGGGGGGCAGCTCTGGGGCAGAGCCAGGGCACTTTGTGGGGGCTGGAGGCTCCTCTGCCAAGGCCAGG
>NW_005054308.1:6121315-6123155 GCF_000277835.1 Geospiza fortis | reverse complement strand
CCCTCAGTGTCCCCCCTGGCTGTCCCAGGGACACAGGGGGGCTGCTCAGCCTCGCCAGGCACGGGGCAGCCGGGCTGGGGGTGGAGGCAGAGCTGCTGCAGCCTTGTCCTCAGCATCTTTCTTCACTGGTTTCCTTCACTGGCGCTCCACAGCCTCTGCATGGCCAGGGGGGTGGATGGATCTTCCCTCAGAGCACGGGCAGCATGAGGGAGGGCAGCCACTACTCCTGCAGGAAGATCAGGCACGATGCCACAGGAGCAGGCAGGTTTTGGAGACCCAGATGGAGGGATGTGTCCAGGGGAGGCAGGCCAGCAAGGAGGATTATGCAGGAATTTCTCTTTTCCAGACAGAGGACCAGCACCCAAAGACCTGTGTGAAGGGAAGGAGGAGTGTTGAGGATGCTTGTGCTTGCACTGATTTCCTATGGCCACAGAGCAGCTCCCAGCAACCTCAGCCCATGAGGAAGGACCCCTTGAGATGCAATTTGGAAATGCCCCAACCCCACCACCGTGCTCACCACCCCAGCACCCTCATCCATCCATCCTCACCCTGGGGACAGCACCCTGTGCCCTGCTCGCCCTGCTTTGTCAGCCCAGATGTGGCACCCCTGTCAGTGCTCAGCCCTGGGGCACCGCTGCTCCGCAGCTGGGAGTGTCCAGCCAAGAAGCAAACCCCTGAGGATGTTGCTCAGGGTTATCAGGAACAAAAAAGGGAAAATTTCCAGCACGCAGCCAAGCTGTGTTTAACCATCGAGTGACTCATGCGGCGTCAGGACAAGCGCAGACAGAGCCACTTCCCTCCTGCCAGGCACAAATCCTGCCGGGGTGACGGAGCCAAGCACCAACACAGACAAGCTATCAGCTGGGAGAGGGGGATGTCATCTCTCCCGGGGCAGGATATGGGTTGCAGTGTACGGAAATTCCTGTGAGCCCTCTCACACAGCATCACCCAGCCCTGCTCACGGCACGGCTGGTCCTGGGGAGCACATCCTGGGAGATCCACAGGGCACGTGGAGCATGATGGATTTCCCAAGCTAACAGCCAGCTGGGGAGGAAAAGGGGCTCCTGCTCATCCCACACCCCTCCCTGAGTTACTGTGAGGTTTCTCAGTGAAATAAGAAAAAGCACCAGGTCAACATCGCAGGTTAAGCTCTGGCAGGAATACACCCTGCAGCTTCCTCGGGGCTCACACAGCTTCTCTGCAAAACTTTTCCTGTCCTTAGCAAGGTTATTTTGGAAAAGGCAGATTAGAAAGCAGGCGCTCGGGCATTTCCCAAACACAAGGCTGCATTTTTTGGAGAACGCCCAAAGGAAATCTTCTGCCCTTTTTGAAATCCTTCCTCTCTGCTGCAATTATTCAGCACAGATTTGCAAAGAGAACCTGAGGAGAAAATGTCAATGTTTCTCTCTGAAAAAGAAATTTCACCCTCGTCTTTACGTAATTTGGGGGATCAATAGTTGCAGGAAGCCACCCACATCTTTCCTTAGAAACATGGCAAGTTGTTGGAGCTGGAGAGAGCCAGTTTATCTCAAATGAGGACAAAGAGAAAGTTGCCCAGAATAGCCCCAGCCCAGCGTCGGTGGGCAGAGAACCTCTCAGGGTGGGTCTGCATCTCCCCACTCCCATTTCCTCACCCTATCCCAAGGGAGCAGGATTCTGGGGCAGCACAGTCATGTCCATCCAACACCAGAGCTGCCTTGACAGTTTGCTGGGGGAGCTGGAGCTCCCTGAAAGCATCTTCCAGAGCTTCCCATCCATGTGGGAGCGCCTTCCCCGCACGGGCATCTCCTGGGAGTGACACCCACGGCCCCGGGGGTCCCCAGGCAAACCCTTCCTGCTG
>NW_005054308.1:6119523-6121280 GCF_000277835.1 Geospiza fortis | reverse complement strand
GGGCAGGGCTGCTCACAGCACCAAATACTGAGTCAGGCGTCTGCTGCCCCCCTGGGAGCCAGGCTGGGCCCAGCACAGAGGGGGAATGATGGCAGAGCTGTGGAGAGCAGCCTCCTTCCCCCCAGGACACAGCTCCTGGGCTCTACCAGCAGTGCAGCAGGGGAATATTTATGAGTGCCACGGATCTCTAGCAGAAGCTGCTGGGCTGATGCTGTCTGTTGGAACACCAGCCGGGTAGGATGTGTGTAAATGCCTCGGGTGCATCACTGTGCTGGCAACAGCAGGCAGCAACGGCAGCCATAGCCACAAAGCCAGGCTGAGATAGCCCCCACCTGCAAACAAAGGCTGTAAAGAGGGATGAGGGTCATTTCAGACTGCATTTCAGGGGTGCAGCTCCAGAGGACGCCCAAACTGGGCAGCAGTGCCCAACTCAGTGTCCCAAGAAGCAGCTGCTCCCTGTGTCCATCTGAGAGGCTCCTCAAGCTTCCTCATGGCAACAAGTCCCTAGAGAAGCTGCAAAATGGTGCTGGGGAGGGAGTAACAACAACAACAACAACAACAAAAAATCCTTCAATTCACAAAGTGTTGAAATCTGGCAGCAAGGAGATCTTTTGCTCGGCTTCTCTTCCTGCCCACTCGCTGGCGAGTGATGCACAGCCCCCCCACCTGCCTTTCTCACACCCTGTCACCCTCCCCCCCGCCCAGCTATTGAAAAAAGGAAAACTAAAGTTAACTTTCCACGTCCCACACAAATATTTTTGGCAGGCGTTGCTGGCATTCAGGCTGCTGAGCCCGGGGGAGACGGGGTCTGCTCAAAGTCTTTGTCTCCATCTGCTCCCGGCACCCGGCTGGGGGTCTGGGCTGGTCTGTCCCAGACACAGAGCAGGGGCAGGAGGTGGCACAGCTGTAAAACACCGGGGGGCACCTCCAGGACAGCCCTGGGGACCGTGAGTGGCCCAGCCACGGGAGTGCCATGAAGTGGAGGGGCAGATTCGCAGCCGAATTTTGGCTCTGTCCTCGCTTCCCCGTGTTGCTCTCAGCCACATCCCTGCCGCACGCTGGGCTTTCATCACCGTGAAACGAGCCGGGAAGGGGTGTGAAAGCCGTCCCAGCCCCGCGGGGCTCTCGGGTTTCCCGGGTCAGGCAGCGGGTCGCTGTCACTCAGGCAGGACCCTGCTGCCCAGACTTGCAGTCCCCAGCTCCAGTCACAAGATCGGCGCAGTCCCTTTCCAAAATAGCCCAGCTGCAATGAATACATCTGGGGAGCTTTACACCTCCCCTGTGCCAGCAGCTGAATGTCCCCTCAGGGGAGCTGGGCACCTTCCTTCTCCACGTGGCACCTCTCTCCCGTGGCCCTTTCCCTCCGGAGAGGGGAGGCTGCATCGCCCGGGGCAGCCCCACATCGCTGTGAGGGAGCGCTGCCCTCTCAGCTGACACCGGAGACACCTCGGGTGTCACCAGCAGCGTTTGGCCGCCCTGTGCACGGCCACGCTCCCGCCTGCTGCGATCCAATATCCCTCCCGGCTCCCTGGGTACCTGGCCGGGACGGCTGAGCTGTGTGCTGGGACAAGGCACTGTGTCCCTTGCACAAGGAGCCCACTGCTAAACCCTGCAGGGGTCACCTGTGCCACCTCAGCGCCCTTCCACGGCAGAGCCAGGCTGCTCACAGCCAGAAGGGGATGGCAGCAGGACAGACACAGCTGGGCTGGGCAGGATGGAGGGAGGGAGGGAGGGAAACCTTCTCTGGGAGGGTCCAG
>NW_005054308.1:6089456-6118853 GCF_000277835.1 Geospiza fortis | reverse complement strand
CGGGGGCTGCGGGCGTGATTCAGCGCTGAGAGAGGCGAGGAGGAGGAGGATGGCAGCGGCATCCTGGCCAGCCGGACCATGTCCCCTCCCTGTCCGCCCTAGGCTGGAAGGAAGGGCTGGATGTGAGCAGATCGCATCCCTCTGAGCTGCTGCACCGCTCCTCCAGCCCGGGGCCCGTCCGTCTGTGTTCAGGGGGAGTGGAGCTCTCCCTAGGCAGCTCCCTGGGGTCCAGGCCCTGGGGAGGGCAGGGGAGCAGGACGGGGAGCAGGACGGGGATGCTGCCCCTCGGAGGGCAGCACGGCGCAGGCTGGGCTGCGCTCAGGGTGAAATGTGTTTGTACCCCAGCACAGCCATCCCAGCCCAGCCCCAGAGGGTGTTTGCCCCACTCCACCACCCCCATTCCGAGGGGGTTTTGGTCAGGTTCTGGTGCTCAGCACGCCCCCTCCCCTCCTCCCACTGCTCAGCCCATGTTCCAGTCCCAGTCCCCGAGAAATCCTGATGCTGCACAGGGTTTGCACCCATCAAACAGCAGTCTGTGCACTCCTCCAAGCAGCATCGATCCTGCTCTGCCCTCCTGGCTGGGTGCAGCAGCGAATCTTCCCCTTCCTGCCACCCCTGTGGGGCCCATCTGACCTGGGGGTCCCAGCCAGACCATGCTGGGAGCTGCCCATGTCCTGAGTGCATGACAGCCCCACGCAGGGCAGGTCCCAGCCTGTCCTGCCCTTTGCTCAGCTTGAACCCTGACCCCAGCTCCAGCTGCTGCATTCCAGGCAATGAGGACAGCCCCAGCCTGGCTCTCACAGCTGCCTCAAGCCCTTCTTCTCAGGGCAGCTCTGCAGAGCAAAGTGCCAGCTTTGCCATGTCCCACCAGCTCAGCCTGATGCCAGCCCAAGGCGTCACCAGGGGGGTGACCATCCTCAGGGACCTCTCCCCTGCTGCTGTGGGACAGAGGGGGATCAGCTGGAGCCTCAGCAGATCGCTACAGGGAGCCAGGGATGAAACTGCAGCTCAGCCTTTTCAAAGCTCAAAAGAAATGCAAAAACCAGAGAGGTCCAAGAGAGAAGATGAACTGAAAAATGAAGTCAGTGTGGCACAGCTGTCCCCAGGACTGGCACCACCATGGCAGCAGGGCGAGCTGGACTGGAGAGCCAGGTTCTGGCAGCTTTTGGCTCCACACACCCCTGTGTGCCCGGGGCAGCTCACCCTCCTCACCCATCCTGCAGGAACATCCCGGCTCTGCACCAGCTCTCTGGCACAGCAGGTCCCACAGCCAGATTTCCCCTCAGAGCAGCAGCTGCCAGAGGGAGGCAAGGGAGGGAAGGGAGGGAAGGGAGGGCGGGCTGGCACAGCAGCACCTTCACGCATTTCCCAGGCAATACCAGCGCACATTTCCTGGGAGGGGAATGAAGGAACTCTCACTGAACAAAACCCTGCTCCTGGAGGAGAGCACTGTGGGGATGGGGTCACCCCTGGATATCAGCTGCCTGTTGGTGGTTGTTCCAAAACCCGTGTTGGGTGGGGAGCTCAGGGCAGCCTCTGCAGTGGGGTTGGGGTTCACCCTGCAGTGGGGGTGGAACTCACCCCACAGCCCTGAGATGAGTGGGATGAACTTTCTGGCAGTGGAGTTACAGCTCATCCTGCAGCCTCAGTGGCCCCAGGGAGCTTAGCCTCAGCAGACACAAAGCACAAGACAGCAACCAAGCAGAAAACCCCACAGGGGCTCGCAAATCCAGTTTAAACAACCTCTGAGCATTCGGGGCTGCCTGAGCTGGGACAACTGAGTCTGAGCATCTCAACTCCCCAGGCTCCAAACCAGGCTGCAGAAGTTCCCAGGTAATCCTGGGGGCTGGCACAGCCACTGCTGGCTTTTACAGCCGTGTTTGACATTGTCACAGCCCTGCCCAGGTCCTCCTGAACAGACAAACGAGGGGCCGTGACCTGGGGCTGTCAGGATCAGGGGATGTGACCTGCCAGTGCAGAGATCCGAGGTCAATAGCAGGCCTGACAGCTCAGCCAAGGTTTGCTGAGCCCACCAGCTCTGTCCTCCCCCTTGTGAGCCCCCCCACCATCACCTCCAGGCATCCCTGAAGCCCTAAAGCTCCCTGAAGAGCAGAACTGGGCTGCTAAGAAACAGGGAGCACTCCCTGCTGCCACTCAAACCTGCAGCCCTGGCCGTGCCTCGGCCCCCAGCTCTGATCCCAGGGAGGCAGGATGGGAACTGAGAGCAGGGATGGGTGCACACAGCCAGGGAGCTGCCAGGGCCAGGATAAAGGACATTTGAGCAGCACAGGGACAGAGTGCACACAAGTGCAGGGTTTGGCCCCTCTGAGCCCCACGGGTCTGTCCATGGGAAACAAAGAGCATCCCGGGGAAGGGAGTGTTTTCTTTCCAGACCAGGAAAGCAGCCAAACCCCAGCACATGCCCATTCCCAGGCCTTGGCCCCAGCAGCACAGCAGGCTGGTGGCCTTGGGACATGAGGTCCTTTCCCATGCAGCCCCCCAAGGCTGAGAGCCCGGGCAGTCCAGGCGAGGCAGGAGAGCAGCCCTGCTGCTCCTGGGGGCTCCGGGGCTCCCTGAGGCCAGGGCAGCACCACCACCTCGCTACTCAGAGGGGTCCCCCAGCATTTTGGGCTGGGGCTGTGTGTGTGTGTGTGCTCAGCAGTCTGGCTCCCTTCTGGCAGAGCCGCTTGTGCAGTAGGAATAAACACGCCGAGGACACATCCAAGCCAGTGCAAACAGCCCCTGACCGAGCTGCTCTCTCCCAACACTCTGTTTTTCTTTCTCTGCTTTTCCTCTCCTCTCTTAACCCCTTCAGGAGCCCGGGGGACCTGTGCCCAGCTGCCCTAGGAGCTGCTGGAGCCAAACTCCATGAAACCCTGGGAGCCTGACCACAAGGAAGGGCTGGGACAGCAGTGAGGTTCCAGGGTCCCCCCAGAGCACAGGGCTGGTTTTGCTGCCCTCGAGTCCCCTGGCTGTCGTTTCCCTCCCTCTTCTTCTTCCCCCTTGCCTCCTTTCTCCCCTCCACAGCTCATCCTTTCCCCAACAGCTCCGGAGGGTCCTGGGGAAAGGGCTGCTCCCCCTTCCAGCTTCCCAGTTCACCCAACCAAGCACTGGGTGCTGGCAGGGGGGCACCTCACTCTGGGCAGGACAGAGGAGCCAGGAGCCACCCACGGTGAGGAAAGCACTCCAGGGAAGCCCCCCTCCACCCTCCGCTCCTCCGGGAGCCCTCTCCATCCTGGAGGTGGCCGTGTGACACCGCTCTGTCCCCAAGGTCACCGAGAGCCAAGCCCCGGCAGCATCCCGCTGGGATGGCCACGGAGCCCGGGGCGCCTCTGGTGAGCGCGGGGATGCTCGCACTCGCCACGCTCACCTCTTTCCGTTGGGGGGCCGCAGCGCCCGGCTCGGCTCGGCTGCTCTGCTGCAGCCGCGCGGGGCAGGGAGAACGGGGGGAGAGGGGAGGGAGGAGGGGAGGGGGGAAATGAAACTTTAATAGCACAGAGCCCCTTTTGTTTCCCAGCATATGGGATATTTCATACATGCTGAAGGCATTAACCACCTATATTCTTCAAGCGCTGGCGGCGGCTGGGAGCGCAGCCCTGAGCCCAGCTCGGGGCACAGCGCCGGTCCTGGGGGGCTGCAGCAAGCAGCAAGCAGCCCCTCTGCCCTGGAACCCCTCCCTAAAGCAGGGACACCCTAAATTACAGCCTGGAGAGCTGCTCTGCTTCACCCAGGATCACCCCCTGCATGGTTTTGTCCCCCCAAAAGGGCAACCAAGCCCCCAAACTCGAAGCCAAGAAAGGGATGCCCCTTTCCCTGTTTTTTGGGCATGATGTGAAGTGGGGGAAGCTAACCCCAACATCCCCAGGGGCCTGAGACCCAAAACATCCCTCCTGTCCCAGGGAAATGGCAGAGCCCAAAGGTCCCATGAGCTGTGACTAACAGTGGCCCAGAGGGGCTGAGGAGGGCTGGTGGATGTCCCCTCCCTGCCCAAATCCCAAGGACACAAGAGCATCCCTGGAGCAGCAAGCAGGCAAGGTGCTGACAGGGAAGGGCTGGGAAATATCCACATGGGATCCCCTTCTCAAGCTGTTTACCCATTTGCTCCTCTCTGTCCTCTGTTGTGGTGTCTGGGGACGGACCATGGTGCCTGGAAAATGGGTGACACCATCTTTCCGAGTAGGGAAGGGACATCTCCAGGTCCTGAGCACTGCCAGTGGCTGCCACTGCCCCCTGCAGCCCCCACCAGCCACCTCAGGGTGGAATGGGGACATCCAGGGTCCTTGGCACTGCATCCCTCCCTTATTCCCATAGAAGAGATGTTGGCTTTGACCTTCTGGGCAGGAGAGGACATCCACTGGTGGTAGAACTCCAAGAGTGGTCTGAGATGGAGAGGGCCACATGTGTGCTCTGTTTTCCCCAGATTGGGTGGATTCCTCAGCACTGGGGCTCTTCATTGGTGCCCACCCCCTGACTGGCACCCATGAGGGCTCCCAAAGTGGGTTCCCCTTCACCAGCCCTCGTGTTTTTGGCCAGCCAGGAGAAAGAAGGCATGAATCCACTCACCCAGGGTGTTGGGATATGTTGTCCATCCCACGGAGCCACAGCTCCACTTGTCCCTGAGCCCCCAGCCCTGCACTACACAGGATGCCCAGTAAATCCTTACTTTGTCCAGTGTTTATCCAGTCACACTCTAATTTGAAATAAAAAAGGCAGCCAGTAAAAGGCCTTTATAGCTCTTCAGAGCTCATAAACCGGCAGTGCTGGCGGACGGGGGCCAGATGATTGGGGGCTGCTAGGAAAATTTATTGCAGATTTTGGTAACTTAAACATTACAGTTCTGTGAGCCCCGGGACTGGTTTGCTGAGCAGCTCCCAGCGGCAGAGATGGAACAAGGGATGCTTTATTGGGGAAGGGAAGGGGGGGCTGACAGGTCTCACCCAGACCCACAGTTAACATCCACCCAGATTTAGACTGGCTCGTTTTTAAGGCAAGGCTTTGCACAGACTGAATCCATCCTCGTGCCAAGAGAGAGAGCATGTCCAGGATCCTATCCTCATGTCCAGGATCCTATCCTCATGTCCAGGGCTGCTGGACACAAGGCTGCATCACCCTGGCATGAAGGCAGCCCTCAGCAGCATCCCAGGGAGAGGATGAATGGGACTGTGCCAGCACCTCCTTGTGCCAAATCCCCTGGCTCGGTGGAGAGCTTGCACCAAGCCCTGCCTGGGCAGGAAGAGCTGGGACGGGCTGGCCAAGCTTTTCGTGGGAGTCTGTAGAATTTGGAGAGAATGAGAGGAAGCGGCCAGGGTGGGGAGCGTGCGAGGGAAGGCGGGTAGCAGGAGGGAAGGCATTTTTTCCTTGCCAGTGCCTTGGCTGATTCGGTGTGAACTGCTATAAATTTGTTCCTTATCTCTCAGGCCATTTAATGTTTTCATGAAAAGAAAATAGTCTGCAGGAAAAAAAACCCCCGCTGATAAAAGATCCCTTTGGCATTGGGAGGAATGTTAAATGTCTCTAATCAGCAGGGTCTGGGGCTTGGAGCGCTCCCGGAGCTGGCAGGGAGCTGAGGAGTTGTGGCGACTGGGCGATGCTTGGAGCAGACTCTCCCAGCAGCCTCCCAGCTCTGGGGGGAGTTGACATCTGCTCCCCTGGGTGCCCCCTGCACACAGAGGACGTCGTGCCCAGTGTGGGACAGCAGTGGCCGTGGCTGGGATGGCTCCAGACACTTCACCCTGCAGGCTCCAACGTGGATTAAACCAAACACTGCCAGAGAGAATAAAAAGTGGGAACACGAGGTGCAAATTCTGTGGGAGGAAAGATATGGATCCAAACCCTTCTTGACTGCTTCCCAGGACCAGGCAGGAGGATGGGCTGTGCCAGGGACCCCCACATGTCTTTGCACCTCCAGGATCTTCATCCCTCGCCTGTCCTGCCCCCATGGGGAGGCCAGGGGCAAGCCCCAGAGCCTCATGTGTCTGGAAGCATTGTTCCCCAGAAAGCTGGCCCATGGACCAGCTGCTGTTTGGATTTACAGTTGCAAAAGCAAATCCTGCACGAGTCCTCCTTGGAACGAACCTCCTGGCCCTGAGTGACCATGCCCTTGCTCCTGCTGAGGACTGGGATGCAGGGCTGGAGGCACAGGGGTCAGGAGCATCCCTCTCTGCAGGATCAGGAACTGCCTGGCTGCACTTCCCACGCTGTATTCCTCCAGGCACTGGGTGATGCAAGCACACCACCACAGCTGCTGCATTCCCTGGGAGCATCCCCGACTAGGGGCATCCCCACCGTGTTCCTCCCTGAGGGCCATGCCACCCTGCAGCCTGAGGCCAGCAGAGCCATGGCACAGGGACACACGAGCCTCTGAGCTGCAGCTTCACATCCAGGCTGGAAAACAAACAAAGCAGCAAAAATGTGACTACAAAGGGGATTTTTCAGGGTGGGAAGGAATGGTTACTGATGACTCCCCCCCCCCCCCCTTTTTTCTCCTCTTTTGGTAATGTTTCATTTTATACTCCAAGGGAGCAGAAATGCCATTTCAAATGAAAAAATCAAACCCTTCTGCTTCAACACGCTCCCCAGCTCAACATCCCCATGCACCAGCACACCTACATACCAGCTTTTCTCCCTAACACAGCCCTGGCCCAGCAGAGCCCATTTCCAGGCAGCCTTGCCCCTTGGCCAGTCCCACATCCCAGCATCCTGCCTCCCCTGCTAGCCCCACTCCCAGCCCCATCCCGCCATCCACATCCCCTCTCCACAGGCAAACACATTTTCTTCCACATCCATCACGTGGCAGTAGGATGTGCATTCTGGTGCCAGAGCACGCACGGCCGGCCGCGCCAGCAGCGCCTGCACAGCTGCACAGAGCTGCTGCTGTGCTGGTGGATCGCACTTGGCTTTTGTGAGATGGTTTTGGCCGTGCCTGGGATGGTGGGGAGGAGCCAGGAGCTGGCACTTGCCATCAATGCTGACCTGCTGAAATTGGTGTGACACCAGGTGTCTCACTCTTTGCTTGGACATCTGTCTGTGTCCCCACTCTGGCCTTGCTGTGGGGCATTTCTGCACTGTTCAGAGGCAAAACAGATGTATTTTATAAAGCTGGGCGTTCCTCAGCAGACTGGCAGCACTACTGGCACCACAATGGCATCGTGGGATGAGGACAGTGGCTGTGCATCAGCCCTGGGCACCCAGCATCCTCCTGCCAGGGGGTGTGGGCATGAGGGTCCCAGGATCTCATCTCTGAAGTGCCCAGTGACAGCTCCCCTTGGACTCCAGTGCAGCCCCAATGCTTTTCCTGCCCTCTGAGGACCCCCCCATCCCATTCCATCCTTTCTCTGACGCAGGCGGCTTCGCTCCCAGACGGGCGGCGCTCGCCCCGAGCCCCAGGCAAATAAAGCCCCTTTGTTCAGCTCAGCCAGCAGGGCCGGCTGACCCCAGTGACCTCCACCACCCGGAAACACAGTCCCTGCTGTCCCATGGGTCAGGGCCGGCATGAGGACAGGGACAGGGACAGCCCCTGACACCCCTCCTCGGGTCAGGGTCAGTGCCCAGGGACACAGGCATGGGTCACTGTGGGTGCAAGGGTATGGAGCTGCTCTGTCCAGCCGGGAGGGATGGACGGATGGATGGAGGGATGCTGTACAGCCAAACCTTTCATCTCATGCTCTTTGAGACGGGCAGAAATCACTGGGAAATAGTGGAGCTGCCAAGATCACCAGGGTGGGATGGGGAGCGGGGCTGGCGCTGAACAAGCTGCTGCTAATGAGAAACAGGTGGAGATCCCAGCATCCCCCCCCCTCCACCCAGTCCTCTCTCAGCCCTCGGGGTCAGCCTGTATTTTCTTAAGTCCTGATTGCAGAGAAATTGGAGGCTTGTGTGCCAGTGGGTTCTGGTGTGTTCCAAAGCAAAGGGAGCCTGACAGGACCTGTGTTTATGTTTGGGAATGATTGGAGACTGTTCTGGCACTTTGCACCCTCGCTGAGCAGGGCACAGGACCCACGGGACAATGCCTACCCTGATCCTGCTCCAGCAGGAGCATCCCAGCTGGGAACGGCAGCAGCCCATCCAACAGCGCTCAACTCATCCCCGGTTTGCATGCAGGAGAGGAGGAACCCTGAGCTGCTGAGCCAGAGAGGAAACGAGAGCAGAAAAATGTGATAAACAGCTGTAAAGCCCAGCCCTGGCTCTGTGCTGCTCCCGCCGTCGCGGGTCGGCCCCTCAGACTGTTTATGGAAAGCCCAGTTTGCCGAGAAATCCATCTCCCGTTTCCTGTTGATCGCTGGGAGCCAAGGTCCCTCCGCCAAGGGCTGCGCCGCCCGCGCACGTCTCGCTGTGGGACAGAGCAAGGGGCTGAGCGCAGGGCAGCTCAGGAGCTCAGGGAACGGGGTACCACTCCTGGGGAGCTTGAGAACCCCCTGGGAGCTGATCACAGCTCTCTGGTGAGACAGAGCAACCAACTCAGACAGAGAATTGGAAATTCTTCCTCAGGCTCCTGAGCACAGAGGGGTGTGGGTGGGATGCTCACACCCACCTGCGGAGATCCAGGGCTGGGAGTGCCCATCCCGTTTCCATCAAGGACTCCTTCAGCCCCCAGTGCTCACCAGGCACATCCAAGGCCCTGGTCTGGGGGCGGGTGCTGGGTCCCCACCTTCCCTCCCTCCCTTGCTGCTGGTGTGACCCTGCTGGTGGGTGTGCAGGAGCTGCCGCTCCGCGTCCGCTGCTCAAGGCCAAGCCCATTGTTGGTGCAGCCGTGCCGGGGGGAGCGGAGCCAGCCTGGGACGGAGCCGGAGCTGCAGATCCTGCCGCTCTTGCCTGAGTCATCAGCCCGCGGGAGCTGAGCAAGGCAGAGCCGGGCGCTGACCTGAAATCCAGCCGGTTCTTTTCTCTGAATCAGGGCAGGGAGGGAGGGAGGGAGGGGAAAAGGCTGGGGGAAGGGGGGAGCAGTGAGTGGGTTTTGGCTGCTCAAATCTCCCCTTTTTTCCAATTGCTTCAGGGAGAGATGGGGCCAAGGTAGTGCCAGAGGGATGGGGGAGGCTGCAGTGAGTCACGATGGGGACAGACACAAGGAGATGACAGTCTGCAAGGAGAAGGAAGGGGCTGGGAATGTCAGGCGTATGTGTGCCCATGTTTTCACTGGGCTCATCCCAACTAATCCTTGGAGGAAGAAGAAAGAAGGGAAGAAACAGAAAGAGCTTTCCACCCCCTCTGCCAGGTCCCCTCCCCGAGCCGCAGTTCCCGCTGGGCGGGAATGGGGATCTCGCCCGGCATGTGCCTGCTCCAGCTCCAGCACGGGGCCAAATCTGAGACAAGAGCCAGCCCCCCAGGGACAGCCCCATCCCAGCAGAGCTGCGGGCCAGGGGCAGATCTGGATCCTGCTGGCTGGGGAGGATGGCTGCGCACCAAAACTCATCTCTGAGTGGTTGAATGGGTAAAAACAAGCCCATCCCATGGGCAGCTGAACCTCCCCTCCCCACACCGTCCCGTCCTCACATCCCATCAGCAATCCCTGTTGCAGGAAATCCTGACTCCAGCCCTTCCACGGGGCTTCACAGACCCCCCAGCAACCCCAGCAGCAGAGCCAGGGAGAACACCGACCCCGGACCCACCCCAGACCCACCCCATCCCTACCCTGGGCTGCTCCCTGTGAGCAGGGGGGGTCCCCCAGCCCAGCTGGGGAGCTGGGGACCGTCACCCATGTGGTCACCAGCTGCTTGGAAACATTTCCCTGGCTCCGGGTTATATGAACAGATTTTTATAATTATTAGCCTTGGTAATTTACCGTAAAATATTTATTCTGGCTCATTCCAAGGCGTTTGATTCGTGTTGGGTCCGTACGGCTTGGGGGGGTGTGCGTGGGGAGCCACGCGGCCGTGCAGGGCTGGATGCTCGCTCCCTTCCTGTATAAATATCCATATGGATGTGTGTGGCCCGGGGAAGAGACCCTGGTGGCAGCCGGGACTGAGGGTCCGGCTCACTGAGCGTCTCCAGCCCCTCTCCTACTGCAACCCCAGCACCCCCAGCCCGGCCCGACATGGGGCAGGGGAGGGTGGAGGTGATGTCCTGCATGGGGAAAGCCCCCTGGCAAAGCCCGGAGAGGGCAGGTGGGTGGAGGTGGCAGGGAGGGACGAGGGCAGGGTCCCGGGGGTGGCAGCGGCGATCCCAGCACGCCTGGGTGGTCGGCAGGGCCGCGCTGCTCACGCCCTGGATGGGCTGGGAAGATGGGTCCGGCAGCAGCGACCCCCGTGCTGCGCGGGGAGGCTCCAGCGATGAAACTGAAGCCAGATGTGCAGCAGCGGGAACCCTCCAACATTCCCCTGCTCTGTGCCTGCAGCTGGAAAGCCCCTCCAGCAGCCCCGGCTCCCGGGTTTCTCCTCTCTCGCTCCCCAAGTGTGCCCTGAAAAGGAGCTGCAGATGCTGCCCCAGGGAGGAACACGGGCAGGGACCCACGGGGGATGCTCCAGCAGCTCTGGGCAGTGCTGGGATGGTTGGGGAGGGCAGCCACCTGAAAGCACCAGCAGACAAAGGGCACCGAGTCCCCACGGGTCTTAAAATGACAAGGAGAAGTATTAAAACAGTTGAAAATTACAGACTGTGTGGGCTGAGATCCACCCTCACAGCAGTGCCAGCCCCCTGGCAGTGGGAATGTGCTGGTACCAGCATGGGATTTGCCTCTCTGTGAGCTCAGACAAGTTTCATCTGCATTGACATGGCCAGAAGCTGGATTTGCTCAAGGAAAAGTTGCCAGGACAGCCAGAATCACACACATCTTTGTCACCCTTTGCCCTCCCTCAGAGTCTGGAGCCTTGTTTAGTGTCTGCCTTCACTTTTCTTTAGGGCTCAGCATCCCCTCATAGCCCTTCCTCATCCTCGGCCTCCTGACGTGAGAGAACACCCCAGCCTGCCTCCCAGCCTGCCTCCCAGCTGGCCCCTGCATTATTAAACCAGATCCTCCTTATCAGCCTTTATCTTTTTCCACTCATGCAAAAACTGTCTGGTTCCAGCTTTGCCAGCCATTGGTACTTCCAGCAGGAGCCAGAGGACTTCGGGTCACCCCTTTGGTGCTGACTTCATCCTCTTGTGCCCCTGCAACCCCTTGGGGGGGGGGGGGGGGAACAAGCCAGTGCTTCCCTGCCTCCAGAGCCCTGGGAAGCAGCCCCTGCTGCCCCCAGGCCCAGAGCTGCTCCCACACCTGGTTCCAATAACAAACACGGGAAAGGACAAAGGCGCCTTCAGGAGGGCAGCGGGATGCAGGGTGAGGGGCTGCAGGTGGGGAGGGAGGGCAGCAGCAGGGCTGGGATGGGGGGCATGCTGAGGGGGGCACCAGCCCAGGAGCTCTGGGGGCTGGAGGGGCCCAGCTGCCCATCAGCACATCTCTGAACAAACAGCACTCACAGAACGGGGTTAACTGCAGGCACCGGAAAGCTGGGATTAATGGAAATTGGTTATAAGAATTTTCCCAGATGGAAGAAACATCTTTTCGTCATCTGTCCTTTGACATTTCAAGTCTATTTTGCATCCCCAGCATTTTCTGATTTGGGCTGTGACATTTAAATGGGCAATTTGTGTTTACAGTCTTAGGCGTTGTAAATACCTTATATATAAATGTCTTTGCATGTACAGGAGACATTCTATACATTTGTATCTTTGAAACAAGAGCTATAAATCTCTACAGGAAAATGTAGATCTACAAAAGCATTTATATCAACTTTGTAGTCAAAGGGTAGATGAACATGTAACAGAAATACATTGACTTTTTCAGACACTGGGATTTAGTCTTGTTTTATCACAAAGTGTAAATATGTCACTTCAAAATCATGAGAGGCATTAAAAGAAATATTTTGCATGGCTTTTATTCAAGGACTTGCTGACTTGCACTGTTCCCCCCCCCAAGGCATCATCCCTCTCCAGTCACAGGTCCCATGACAAGGATGGAGCAGGGTCAGGGCTGCAGAGCCAAGGTCACATCCCAGCAGCTGTGGGGGGGATGCGAAGGGACACAGCTCTCCAGGGGGGCCTGGCATGGCCACAGTCCCCTCCCAGCACACAGCACTGTGTGACACCACGTGGGGCCTCAGGAGGCTTCCAACAGCCCCCAGTCTGACCTTCCATGAGGGTCTCATCACCCCAGCACGAGCATGACCCCAGCCAGAGCCTCACCAGCAGCACCTCTGCCACCTCCCTGTCCATGACAAGATCCCCTGGGAGGCCCCCAGCTTGCAGCAAAGGGCTGTGGAAGAAGGTGAAGCCACTGCTGTGTTCACAGTCCTGCCACAGTATGAATTATTTGCAGTATCTGCTTTTACCCTCCCCTGGGCTGGGGACACCTTTCTCAGGGAGCAGGGGCTCCTCATGGTCAGGGATCTCTGTTATTGACTGGGTGCAGACACAGCCTGTGAGAGAGCAGTGTCCATGGCCTGTCCTGACTCCCCCATGGATTCCAGAGCCAAGGTCTAGGACAGGCCAGTGCTGGCTGGGCTCTGGCCCTTCTGTGTGCCTCTTTGGAGGAGCAGAGATGGGGGAGTGACAGTGAGATTCCTTCAACCTAAACCCGTGGTATAGATACAATTTGATTGAAATAATTCTGATTTCTGTTGAGTCTCATTGCAAAGCTTGATTTAAATGTCGAGGCTCAGCAGGCTGAGAAGGCTGGGGAGAGCACAGAGTGAATGGAGGAGGAACCCATCCCACCCAAAAACTGCTGAGCACCCCCACCTCCATCTGCTTTGGGGAGCCAACACAGGAGATGGCTTTTAAGTCATCCAAGAGTTTTGTCTTTTGTCCCCCCCCCCACCCTGCTCACCAGATGATGGAAGGCACAATACCCCTCTGCAGGGGTTGGCATCCCAACAGCCACATGGAGCCAGGGCCCTGCTGGCAGCAGGCAGGAGGAGCTGGCTGGATGTACATGCACCCCAAAAGCTGCCACTGCCACCTCATTCCCTGCAAAACCCCTCTCCAGCCCCTCCTTCCCAGGGCTGGGGGTCTCAAATCAAGTGAGGCACGTAGGGGTGGGATCCAGGTCTGGTCTGTACAGCTGTGCTGGGGACAAGGAGAGGGTCAGGGGACCACAGGTCCCTGCATTCAGTGTCTGCATTCAGTGGCACATCCTCATCAGTTACCCCACTGCCTGCAGCCAGCAGCCTCCAGCCCTGTGCCCAGCCAGGTGAGCCCTGCATCCCCCCTTCCCTGCATCCTGCTGCCAGCACCATTCCTTCCCTGCATCCCTCCTGCCCACATCCCTCCTGGTCCCTGGGTGGGCTGTGGCACCACCAGCACTCCCTGACCCCATGGGAAGAGCAGCCCAGGCACAGCTGGGCTCCATGTCCCTCCTGCAGACATTTCCAGCAGGGATTCCCTGGCACATCCCAACAGCCAGGAGGATACAGGACACGTTGGGGCACAGAGGTGGGATGTGTCAGGACGAGGATATGGGACGTGTCAGGGCACGCTGCAGGATGAATCAAGGTGCAGAATGCAGCCATCAAGGACGGACCCAACCCCACAGCAGTTTGTGGGCTGGAAAGCCAGCCCTCACCATGGCCACCGTGGTCCTGCCTGCAGGCTGGGGCTGCCAGGAGCATCCTCAGCTGCTCCTCTGGGAGCCCCAGGAAGCTGCTGACTGCCACCCAGTGCCCCATGCAGCTCATGGAAGCTCAGAGCTGGGCAGGGGCTGCCTTGGGGTCTCTGGTAGGGGGCTGCAGGACAAGGCTGCAGCAGGGACAGCCCAGACAACCCCTGCAGTCCAGGGGCAGTGAGGGTTTGTGCATTCCTGGGGCAGTGAGGGTTTGAGCCTGCTGGCTGCAGCTGCCCAGCCTCTGGCCCTTGCTCAGCCCAGAAAGGATTTTGCCAACTTTGCACATTTTTGGCAGAAGCTAAAAAACACCACTGGTGCCAAGGCGGGTGACAGGCAAGGGGGACAGATCCTCCCTCACACAGGGCTCTCCCGTGGCTGTGGGAGGGCAGAGACCTCCTCATCCTCCCGGGCACCCCATGGCCATGGCATGGGGCTGAACTGTGCTTATGATCCTTTTAATTAACAAGCAATTAATTCAGGACTAAGCTGAGCACCAGCTGGACCCACCTGGGGCAGCCCAGGGCCAAGATGGAGGTTTCCTTGCACATCATCTGGGGGCTGGAGGCCACACTGCTTCTTCCTGGGCATGGGGACACAAGGAAGGGAACCGTGGTGGGTGCATGGCCAGGATGTGCTCCAGGGAATGAGCTCCAAAGAATGAGCAGCCTCCTCTTCTGGGCAAGCAGCTGCATCGTTCCCCCCAGATCTCCCCCTGCAGCCCCCTCTCCTCCCTCCATCCGGCGGCTCCTTCGGCACCACACGTCGTTTGTCACTCGGACAGGTTCAAACAGACCCGTCTGGGATTCATTAGGCTCCGTCTTGGTTTCCTGCAGCGCTCGGCAGGGGCCGGGCAGGAAGGCAGCGGGGAGGCAGCAGACGGGCGGGCAGGCTGGGGCAGGCACGGAATGGATCATGGGGCAGGGGGAGAAGGCCAGCAGGGACCCCCGGCCCCCCAGTCCCTCCCCAGCGCTAAGGCAGTCGGCGCTGGAGGCTGTCCCGGGAGGAGGAGGAGGCTGTGGGCGCTGTGCAGCGAGCACGGATCCGGGACTGGAGAGCTGCTGCCACCTCGTGCATGGAGAGCTGCTCCCACACACCCCCTTCCAAACCCCCCAGAGATGGGCCCAAAGGCAGCCAGGACCCCCAGGGGCAGGGCTGGATCATGTCAGCGAGGAGAGACACAGGCAACAACAGCAAATAAAACCAGAGCCCCCCCATTTATTAGCAGTTGGTTCAAGAGGACCCTACACCAGTGCTTGGGAGCCTCCCCAGCACAGCCCCATGGCCCCAGATGTGGCCAAAGGGGCTCCTGTGAAACATCCAGGTGGGAACGCTGCTGCCAGCAGGGCAGTGAGACATCCACCCCACTGCCCTGGCCCCAAAGGGGCAGCACTGGGCATTGCCTCCCCTGCCATGGAGCCACTGCCATCCCACACCCTGCAGGGCAGCTCCATCCAAGGGGAACTGTGGGCCCCTATCCCAGGAAACCTGTGATGGCTCAGCCTCCTGTGCCAGCAATCCCAGGGCGTGGGAGAGGCTGCAGCTCTGTGCAGCCCCACCGGTACAAAGATGTGTCTCCCACTGGGAAACCCTCCAGTTTCCCCACTGACCTCTGTCCATGTCACGTCTAACAACCAAAGAGACCACGTAAAACCCTCGGGGTTTAGGTACAAATCCTGGCACTGAAGAAAAACACCACCCTGCAAAATGGGAACCAAATGAACACCCCCCCCACCCCCGTAAAACCCAGCATTATTAAAATACTTTCGTTTTTAATATTCAAGAGGTTTGAAGTTCTCTCAGCATTCTTCTGATTGCCTTTATCCCAATGTCTGCTCTGTCCCCGAGCTCTCCTCCATGCCAGGGTGTGCTGGGCACCACTTGGCTTTACCACAGGAAACACCACATGTGTACAAGAGTGCAGGAAGGGCTTGGGGGTCATGAGCATACTGGGACCAGTATGCCCAGACCAGCATGCCAGCCCCTTCTCCTGCTAGGCCACATTCCCACCACACTGCCCATGGAGGGGGAGCCAGAGGTTGAGGAGCTGGAATATGATGAGAGAGATGACAAAAGAAATTGTGCCCCAGTCTTTGAAGAAAAATCCACCTTGTTCTCAGCTTTTCCAAGTAGGTGCTGGGGGAATCCAGCAAACTCCTCTGTTTCCTGCCACGAGGCTGATGGCAGGAGTGGATCTGGTTTCCTCTGTGCTTTGGGTCTCCACCAGCTCCATCCCTCTGCTCCAGCTCAGCAAAGTCACCACCAGTGCACCCAGAACAGCTCCTCCACCCTTGGACCAGGAAGTGAGGGACAGCTCTGGTGCTGCTGTCAGGCCCAATGCAGTTGGAACCCATTTTTGAGCAGAGAAAGGGGGAATTTGTGCCACTTCCCTATGCCAGAGCAGGGCGGGAAGGGATGAGGAATTAAAAAGGAAAAATAAAATGAAAGAGATACAGGTGTGGGGCAGGCAGAGAGGTGGGAGCACAGGGATTGCAGAGTTGGATCACTGCTCAGACAGCCTCCAGTGGAGCTCTGCTCCTGGGGGTCCTCTCCAAGCCTCTGGTGCAGCCATACGCTCCTGGGGATCCCCTCCAAGGCTCCAGTGATGCTCCTGGGGTCCCCTCCAAGGCCAGGTATTGCTGAGAAGGTCCTGCTGGCACAGGGTCAGCCCCGCTCAGGTATTGCTGGGGGGTGGCAGCAGCAGCTACCTGGTGCTCTGCAGCTCCTCCCGCAGCCAGGTGGGCAGAGTCTGCCCCATTTTGTACAGGAGCTTGGAGAGCTCTATGTTATGGTCCCTGTAATAGTCTCGCAGGAAGGAGCGTGACTGCAACGGGAGAGCAAAGAGGAGAGTCAGGGGACCAGCCTGGAGCTCACCAGCCCAGCACAGCCCTGCTCAGGACCAGCCCAGGAGGCTTTCTGCATACTCACATCTGAATCCATCTCGGGGTACTTCCTCCCTTTGCTCTTTCCCAAGCATTTCGTTTTCCCTCCATCCAGAAGCTGACACCAGAATCCTTTCTTTGGATCAAACCTGTGAAGTGAGAGCTCTGCCTCAGCCCTCTTATCCCCTCACACCTTACATGGACATCCTGTCCAGCAGGTCCCACTGCTGTCCAGCCCTGCACAGGGCACTTCTCCACCTCTGGAATCCACAGCCCAGCTAACATCTTGTCATCAACCCCCTGGTACCACAGGCTCCCCCTGCAGCTGTGCAATAAGCAGTCCAAGGCTCATTCATTGCCCCGATGAGGGAGCAGAGTCTACCTGGGTTTAATTACCATTTTCTGTGGCACTTTTGTCCCTGGATGCCCTCAAGTGCCCCACAGCACCTGGGTGGACACATACCTAGGCAAGCCATGGCAGAGGTAAATTATTATTTCTCTAGGAGCTCTGGAGACTTCCAACAGTGGAGTTTAATGGAAGGCTCAGAGCAAGGTGACACCTCCAGAGGTGCCACACAGCCTGCAGCTGCTCTCAAGCATTTATGAGATGGAGTGCCAGGGCTCAATACCATCATCTGTGTCACAAATGCTGAAATCTGCTCCAGGAGCCCAGGGCTGCTCTTGGGCTGCCTGGAGTGACCTCACTGTGGTGTCTGGATAAGTCTCAGGTGAAAGCTCAGCCTCATCCAGCTCACCAGCAGCTCTGTGGAGAGGCCAGGGCTGGGGGCTGCTCTGGGGCAGGGTCCCCAGGGCAATACAGTGCATGGCAGCAATGGCAGGGTGGAGGAAGGAGAAGCTGGGGAAGGACTCACGCCAGGGTCTTGTGATAATCGATGAAGTTGGTCACGCCGAGGAATTTCTGGACCGTGTCCATCACCTTGGCGGGTTCTGTTCGGAGCAGCTTGCCATCCAGCACCAGGATCTACAGGGAGCAAGGCACAGGGGTGAGGTGTCACTGGCTCCCAGCCCTGCTCTCCTGAGGCAAGAGGACACCTTTAACACACCTTAGATCACCTTGGAGCCAAATCTGCCACCAGGACACCTGCTAAATACCAATGTGCCCTGGTGCTCCCTTATACTGGCTGCTGGAAAATGAAATGCAACTAAAGCCAGGGCCAGGAACCACCCAGGACAACATCAGAGCTTCTGCTCAGGGCTACCCAACCCACAGGCAGCTGGGATTGCAACACAGCAATTACACTAGCAGCAGGCAACTAATAAGACTTTATAAGGTTAATCAACAGTGGAAAAATCATTCAGGGATTGATCCCATGCTCTCCAGCAGTGCTGCACTGTGTGGGTCACAGCAGGGCTGGCATCCAGCTCCCATTTTCCCTGCAGACAGCTTGAACTTTGGGCAGCTTCACCTGCTATTTTTGTCCTGTTCAATGCCATGGTGACACCAGACAGGGCAGCCCCAGGGGTCTGTGGCCAAGAGTGAGGGTGAGTGTTGGGTGACCCTGCAGAGCCACCCACAGCCTTCTGCCCCACTCCCTTTCAACCCTGCTGTGACAACCCACACAAGGCCATCTTTGTATCTTATCCATCACCAGGCTCCCTTCTTGCACAGCACCTCTCCTCTGCCCCTTCTCCAAGCACTTTTCCTCCTCTCCCCGTAGTTTGTACAGTGTAAGAAAAACAGCTCCCATGGGAACAACTCCACAGCAGACCTTGGATCCAAGATCTCTTTCCCCCACATCCTTGCCTGGGTGAGGGCTGTAGGACTGGTTGCTGTGACAGTGTTCACAGGGGTCTTAGGATGAGGGAAGAGAGGAGGATCTGACTCTATGTTTCAGAAGGCTTGATTTATTATTTTATGATATATATTACATTTGAACTATACTAAAAGAATAGAAGAAAGGATTTCATCAGAAGGCTAGCTAAGAATAGAAGAAAAAGGAATAATAACAAAGGCTTGTGGCTCGGACTCCCTGTCTGAGCCAGCTGACTGTGATTGGCCATTAATTACAAACAACCACATGAGACCAATCACAGATCCACCTGTTGCATTCCACAGCAGCAGATAATCAATGTTGAGCCAGCGCTCGATGTGGGTGGCGTACCAGCCCGGCACCAGGCAGCGGCTCTGCAGCGCCCGCAGCCGCGGCCCGGCCTCGGGCCCCGCCGTGATCACCTCGTGGAATGTGTACTTCAGGGCAACCACGTCATCGTGAGCTCGCTGGTGCTGTCAGGCAGGAGCAAGGCAGGTTTGTCACCGGGGTAACCCAAATCCTGGGCTGCCCACGAGGTGCGGCAGCTCCCAGGCCACCACGATGCATCCTCACGCATCACGTTCAGCCACAGTCACCCCACATCCCAAACCAAGCCCACCATCCCACAGGACTGCCCCACCCAGGGGAGAGGCAGAGGCTGACCTGATACCAGGAGTAGGCTCGATCTGCAGGGTTGATGAGGATGGTGATGATTTTGGCCTTGGACAGCAGGGCTGCAGCTCGCCGGGGAGCCACTTCAGAGTCAAAGTAGTTGGCACTTTTCTCGAAGTAGAAGTCAGAGGTGGTGTTGGAGGGGATGGGGAAGAATTCCATGTACCTGGGGGAGGCACAGTGTGAGGCTGGCAGACAGGCACCACAAGATGGCCCCAGCACCGCCCTCACAGGTGACATCTCAGACACTCAGAAGGGAAACCTCACAGCACCAGTGCTCGCCTTCCCAAAGTTATGGGCACTCCCAGCACTGTCCCCACAATGCAGAGACCTACCAGTCGATGCCCTTGTGGTAGTTGTGTCCATTGAAGAACTGTATCTCCTCAAAGGTCTCTGAGCTGGGGTAGTTGCTGCTCAGGTCCGGGTGCATCCCCAGGAAGAGATAAAGGGCAGTTGTTCCTTTGAATAGATAGAACGAGGGAGCTGACACAGGCCAAACCTCCCTCCAAGCTCTGCTTCAGGGCAGGAGGGCTGACAGAGGCTCTTTGTGGGTCCTGTCAAGTCCCCCAGCATGCTCACAGAAAACTGAAGGTGAAGGGAATCACCTGTTTTTTGAGGCCCAATGATAAGAAGCTTCGGGAATCGGTCACAGGTCTTTTCTTTGGACCAAATGTCCTTGTGTCGTTTGTCTTCACAGGGATCCTGAAATACAGAGTGGAGGATCAGAGACAGAGCAGCCTGGATGGGACCCAACACCACTGCTCAGCCCCTCCAGCCTCAGCAGACACAGGGGAGGCCACTCTGCTCAGCAGACAGGACAAAGACCAGGCTTATCTCCAGGTCTACAGGACAAACCCCTTTCTGGCACTGCCTGCAGAACCAGGGAGAGGTGAAAAGGCACAGCTTACCCTGGGAACCAGAAAGAAATCCAGGTTGGAAGCTACCTGAGGCCCAAAGCAGGGCCAGCTGTACCCCACTACCCTCTCCCAGCACAATAAAAAGGATCAGCCCCCCTACTATAGGCACAGGGGTACCTGCCACAGTGGGTCCTTCTCCTCGGAAAAGATCTGGAAGTATTTCTGTGCCAGCTGCACGGGGGGCAATGTCTGCAGCTTCAAGTTGGTCCAGGAGTTGAGGAAGCGGACCAGGTGCTTGAAGGTGTACAAGCCCAGGCGGTCGTTGCCATAGTTGGACAGGTGGGTCATGAAGATGCTGATCTGAAGCCAAGAGGACAGAGCAGGGGTTAGTGGAGCCTCACCCAGCAGCCATCCCACAAATGGCCCCACCCTGGCTGAGGACACTGGGGACATCTCCCACAGCAGGGCCAGGACAGCTCTGCAAGACACCTGTCTGTCTGTCCCTGGGCAGTACTTACAGGGTTCAGGAGGACAGTCAGGAACAGTTCACCCCCGTTGATGATTTTGTCCAGCTCACTGGAGCCACCAGGGTATTCATTGTAGAAAATGGTGTGTGTGAACAGGCCACAGGTTTGCCGGGGGAGTACCTGGGGCAGGAAAAAAGATATGGATGGAGCAGGTGGAGAGCCAGGGCAATGAAATGGCCAAATGGCCTCCTCCAGGCTTTGAGAGCTGGGTCTCCTTCCCTTCCCAACAAAAAGGGGGAACCTGACCTGCACCACTTGGAGGCCAGGACCAGTTCCACTGCCCCTCACCACCCTTGCCTTGAATCAATACACAGAAGGGAAGGACGTGGACAGATGGAAACACCAAAAACTGTCCTCACAAAAGCTTCACCCATGCAGGATGAGCAAGGGGGAACAACACCCTCAAAGTGGAGCTGCACAGAAACCATGTCCCGAGGTGCTGGTTCTGGTGGGAGAGGCAGGAGAAGAGAAGCCCCAGAGACAAAGGGAAGCACCCACCATGATGCCGTTGTGGATGAAGCCGCGGCGGTAGCGGGCGGGTTTCAGGTGGGGATATTCCTCCGTGCTCGTCACCCTGATGGACCAAACCTGCTTCCAGGCCTCGTACAGCTGCACGTGCACAGGGTACACGCCCGAGTGGTGGGGGGCCACAGCGTACCCCATGTCGGTGGGGATGCCATGCTCCTGCAGAGAACAGAGTGTGGAACGGGTGACTGGAGACCCCAAAATCACAAACCAATCCTCTCCATTCCCAGCTAAAACTGTCTAGTTGTGCCTCTGCATCATCTCCTAAGCCTGGCTGTCTCCACGAAAGGGAGCCCAGGAGCAGCCATGCTGGGTGGACACCCACTCCCCTGCTTCATTCAGACCATCCTCATCCCTGTCTTCTGCTGTCACCCACAGCACAGCCACAGCCAAGCTGTTGTGTGAAGAATGAGGAGGTACAGCTATATAGGTCTGCAGATTGGTTTGTATCAGTAGATACAAAACGGCCTGGAAATTCTGAGTTGGAACATTGCCCATCCAAAGGAGGAAAGGTCTAGTCTCTCTCTAATTAAGCACTTGTAATTATCAGATAATAAATTCAAGTTAGGTTGAAGATCCCTCTCTTAGGCCATAGGATCCAATTATTAATAGGTCTGGTTTAACCAGTTCAGATTCAAGACAGCTGTCAGTCAGTCACAGCATGAACTGGTGTCAGTGCCACACAAAGGACAGCCCAAGACCAAGCTGAAGGTCAGAGCCTGCCTTTACAACCAAACATGCCCCTGACGGTTCAGCCTGTAGAGGGAGTTTCCATCAGCCAGAGACTCCCAGCACAGCCACGGCTCCAGAATCCCACATCATCACCAGCACAGAGTCACACGGTGCCAGGCTGAGCATCCCCCTGCACTGCACCTCTGCATCCCCACGGTTCCAGGCCAGGTGAGCACGGTTGCAGGGCACAGAGTCTCCCCTTGAACAGCCACTGGGGCAGCACTGCCACAGCAACAAGTTGGCTGCTGCAGATAAATCCTTTAGCTCTTGTTACTGGAGTATAAATGGATTTACCCACACAGCTGCAACATGGGGGACATGACTTAATGTCATCAGGTCCCTCTGCTCCAGCAAGAAGGGGGCATTCCCTCGGAATCTTCTTTGCTCCTCTTCCACCATCCTCCCCTCACCACAAGCAACCCCACTGGAAGCATCTTACTCACAACAGCGAATTTCTTGTTTAAGGTCATCTGCTCAGCGAGAACCGACTGGTTGTGGAAGAGGTGAGGCTGCATGTGGCTCCACATGTGGGGGAACCACCAGAACTCCTTCACGTAGGACAGCAGCAGGTCATCACCTTCGTCCTCAGCATCAGTACCTGCGACATGACACTTGCTGTCAGCACTGAGCACAGAGAGCTGTGTGAGCAGCTGGGGCAGGGCCAGCCCCTCTTGGTGGCCAGGTGATGGAAGAATAGGGTGGGATGCCTGAGGACTCTCCTACAGCCCCGACAGTACCCTCTCTGAGCACCAAATGGTGCCCCAGCACCAGCTGTACAGCACCCAGGAGAAGTGGTGCCCTTGCCCTCCTCACCTGTGTGGAAGAATTTCCCTGAGTATCCCAGGTTGAAGGTGAAGTTCGGGATGTGGGTGCGCAGCTCGTTCTGGGTGTCAAACAGTGCCTGGGAGAAGGGGAGAGAAAGCAAAGTGTCCTCAGCACGTGGCCTCAGGGACAGCTGCCACATCAGGGCAAGCACCAATGTCCCTGAGCGCTTCGCAGAGGGGCTCACACAGGGACAGGGGAGCAGCAAAGTTCATCTCTGGAGCACCCCTGAGCAAGCACAAGTATCCAGCCCTGCCCACCCAGCCAGGAGAGCACAGACGCACCTTGACATCTTCCACCTTCATGCGTGTGCCCTCCTTGCCCACAAAGATGTCATCAATGTCCACCAGGATGTAGCGGTCAAGGGGCAGAGACAACCTCTTGCCCGTCAGGAAGGAGACAGAGTCCACAAAGACCAACTTGTGCAGCCAGAAGTTGAGGTTGTTGCCGAAGAGCACCCTCTGAATGCCATCGTGGAGGCCCAGGTCCTGCATCACGGTGGTGTGCAGGGCAGCATCCACGCTCATGTGAGGGATGGACTCAGCTGACTTGGTCTTGGCCAGGAGGACAGGCTCATAGGTGGAGTGGTTGGACTGGAAGACAGTCCAGTCCTCCCCGGGCAGCACACCCTTCTCCACCTCACTGGGCCGCGTGATGTAGAGCAGGGGCGACTTGGGGTTGATGCTGCAGTCCTTCAGCGCCAGGTTGGAGTGGAGGAAGAGTGGGAAGCCCTTCAGCTGGGCACTCAGAAGGCTGTTCTCATTTGCCTGCATGGGGAAAATGGGAGCTACAGGAGATGGGACACTGGGGACAAGGCAGGGGCTCGCCAACAGCCACAACAACAGAGGCAGCAGCTCACCACCCCTTGAGATCCAGGTTCTGGGTTCTCTCTTTCCTCTCTGGAGAATGAATGGAGTGCCCTCATCCCCCTCACACACTCAGTCCTGCTCATGTCCTGTGTGCAAAGTGCACCAAGGCTAGGAGCCCTGGGCAGGAGAAGGGCTGCTGAGCAAAATATCTATTTGTGCTTTTAGCAAACCCCAGCACGGGTCACTGCTGGAAAACAAGTGCTAAAAGCAACTGGACTGATCCCAGAAGTGTGGTTTTCCCCCCCACATCTCCAAAGGCCACATAGCCCTTCCAAAGCGAGAGAGCTTCTTTGCTAGAAGCCTGTGCTCCACACCAACTCACGCTGCTTGCAGAAATCATGGGGAGGGCAAAGTCCCTGGGGGGGGAGCAGGACACAGGGCTCACATCTGGCCTGGCCATGGGATTTGGTTTGCCCTTACCTTGAAGAAGCCGATGATGCCCACGCCGTACTCCACGCAGTACTTGTCCAGCAGCTCCCGGTTCCAGGCGTCCAGGTTGACGTACTTGAGGATGTTCTCGTAGATGATGAGCGCAAAGCGTCCCCGGTCCTTGTCGGTCAGCGTGGGCATGTCCCCCTTCCCCGGGGCAATCTCTGTCCTGTATTTGAAGCGACTCGACTCCAAAATGGCCACAATCTCCTGGCCCAGCTGGGAGTAGAGGCTCTCCACGAAGACCAGCACCAAGGGGTCCGTGCGGGAGGAGTCGGCCACCTTGAGGGTCTTCAGTGGCAGCAAGCGGGAAGGGGCGACCTTGGGCTCATCGCAGTCCGGCCCCGCCACGTCCCCAGAGGGCTCCAAGCCCCTTTTCCACCCATATAAATAATAAGCAGAGACGAAAACACTGAGCAGGCAGAAGGCAAAGAGCAGGAGCAACACCACCTGTGGAGAGAGCTGCCAGATACCCCGCCGGGCCCTGGCCAGCACAGTCATCCTTGCATCTGCTAGGTGAGGTGGGGTCCCTCTCCCCTGCCTGCCCCCTCCCCTCAAGAGCCCCGGGGAGGGGAAGAAGCAAGCAACCAACCAACAAAAGATCAGGTAAAATCAAATTGAATACTACTAATAAATTAAAATACTAGCAGGCCGCCTGTGCAGGCTCTCTCCCCTCCAGCAGTCCGGCGTCCCTCGCCGTCTGCTTCATGTCACCATGGCAGAGGCACCAAGAGTCCCCTTGCCGAGCCAAAATTCCTGTGGTGATGGCAGCAGCAGCAGCAGCAGCAGCTCCATGGCCTCAGTGGGGCGAGGGGGCGGCAGGCGGCCTCGGCGTGGATCCTGCTGGGAACGTGGGCATGGCGGATCCCTGCTTCCCCGGCTCCACACGGCGCCCTGAGAGAGAGGGATGGGATGAGAGGGCAGGGATAGTGCCAACCTGCTGCTGTTGTTTCTGCCAGCCTGACAGCCCCAGCAGAGTCCTCACGAGCTCACTGGCGTGCCAGGGCTTGCCACAAGAATGCTGTGGCACCGGGGATGCAGCAGGAGTGCAGCACACAGCTGTGCCGTGGGATCCCGGCTGTGGGTGCACCTGGAGTGCAGGTGCCTCCCCAGGTGCTATGGAGGGGAGCCCCCAGCCTCTGGTACCTCAAGCACTTGGAGAAGCAGCCCCATTCCTCCCTGTGCCCAGCAGGAGCTGCATCTGCTGAAGAGAATGGGGGGTGGTCTGAGCCCCCATGGGCCAGCTCAGCTGGCAGGGAGGGACACGGGAGGGACATGGGGAATCTGCCAGCTGGGTGGCTCAAGGCTGAGCCAGGAGCCGCCAGCCAAGGTCACCGAGATGGGAATGCAGGAGTGTCCACGTGGAGCCAAAGGGACCTTGGGAATATTTTTGTCTTCCCTGTGAAAGGCTCATTTGAAAAAAGAAAAGGAAAACAATAAGTACTGCTTGCCAGAAGGTGAAGCCAACTAGGGGACAGACTGATGAGGCCAATGTGTTTAAGGAAAAGAAGTGACAAACAGCATTGTCCCCAGACTCACTACCAGTGCTGGGGACAAGGGCAGGAGTCCCTGCTCCTCCCAGGGAGAGCTCCCTGTGCCCTGCCAGCACCGTGGCTGAGCACCCTTCCAGCTGACACCAGTTGGGCTCCTAACAGGATTAAACGTGGCCGGCTGAGCGGCACTGTGGATTACAGGCTGGGGCTTGGCAGGGTAATCCTGTCATCCGTGCCCTTCCCAGCAGCAACTCCTGCTCCAGGCAGTGCTTCCCAACCCTGCCAACATGGCACTGCTTCAGCCAGGCCTCTGTAGGTGCTGTTGGCAGCCAGTCTCCTTGCAGCCTCCATCACTGTCTCTTCCTTCACCATCTCCAGGACACACCAGCAATCTGGGCATGCTGGGCATGGTGGAACACCTGGGTTTACTGATTTGTAATTTATATTTGTGCATATGGATGATCTCCAGGCACGACCAAGAGAGATTGCACCTTCTCTCCTTAGCCCCCCTGAGGTGTGTCCTGTCTGTTCCACTTCAGTCCTTCTGCCCCTCCAACATCCCTGAGACAACAGCCCCTCTGGGGTTTTAGGACAGGGCACTTCTCCAGGTCTGTTGATTTTAGGGATGTGCTTGTGCTGAGGAAGGCTTCCCTGCATCTCCCTGCCTAGGGATGCAGAGAGCTGGGAATGCATTATGCAGCACCTGGCTGTGCCATCCCACTCCCTCTCCATTTCTTTCACCTGCCAGGAGCAGAGGGTGCTGGCAGCTGCATTCCCACAGTGACGGGCGGGCAAATGGCAGCAGTGGGTTTGATGCCAAGCACCAGAGCCAGCAGCTGATGGACAGGACTGTGTGTCCATCCTTGCTCCACCCTCCATGAAATAGGGAAGAGGGCTCTGCATCTACATCACCTGCCATTTCCAAGGGCGCTTCATTAGTCCATTCTCTGCTAAGAGCTTTTAATTACCGGTACTTAATGACCAGGCTTTGGAGACAGCATCTCCAGCCAGACTCTGAGTCTCCCCAGGCTGCCACGTCAAAGCCTGCCCAGGCAGGGGGCCAGCACTGGACCCCCGGAGCAGCCAGGTGTGAGCTGGGGCTGGGATGGGCAGCATCCTGCCCCAAGGACTGCCACTGTGGCAGGAAGCAGGCAGGAATCCTGCTCTGCCAGTTCACTGCCAGAGCAAACCCTCCACGGGGAGCATGCCAAGGGCTCTGGGGCAATACTGCAGGGTGGGGATGCTCCTGCCCAGGGCTTTCCCCTGCACAGTGGGTGCTGGCTGCATCCTGCCCAGTAAACCCCTGCACAGCCCCAGCAGTGGTGGAAGAGCTGATAGCTCATAGCCACAGAAGGAAGCAGGTTCATGCCCAAAAGCACAAAACAAGTCCTTGAGACCAACAGCTTCTCTAAAACAAAAAACAGAAACAAGATGGTAAAATTTAAAAAACCACAAGACCTGGCAAGGTGACAGCTGGGGTCAAACTTCCTTTTAACCTGATTTTTAGACGCTGCTAAGGTGCCTTTTAAAACCACAGTGGTTATTGAAAAGGCACCAGCTGGAAATGTCAACCTGAGTCTCACACACAGACCTCAGGCCCCCAAAATCGGTGCTGGCAGGCTCCCATCACTGGGCAGGTGCTCAGCCACAGCTGCCCATCAAGGACCCCGGGAGAAAGAGCCCTGGAAAATGCTCTTTTCTCGTGGGTCTCTGAGCAATGCCCTGGCACAGACTCCAGTGGAGAGGAGGCTCAGTGAGGAGGCTTAGCCACTGTGCTCTTAATCCGGCTGCCCTGACAAACACAATCAGCATCCAAGCAGCTCCCGGCGTGGCTGGGAGCCCGGAGCGCCCTGCGGAGCCGGATCCGACCCCAGGACGGGCAGGGAGCACAACCAGGGGACAGGGAAAACCTTTACTTTTCAAATCTAAGAGAGCTACAGGAGGAAAGGGAAAACGTTTGAAAAGCTTTTCAAAACACACCCCCTGGTGCAGTTTGGGGATGGTGGTTTCCCCCTGCTCAGAGTTATTTTCCACAGATACTGCCTGGGGAACCACTGCACCTCAGAAAGTCAGGGAGGCACCTGATGGGATGAGAGGGAATGAAACCATCTCCATTAGTGGCTTACAGCACTCTTCCTTTAAATTCCAGTGAGATTTTGCAGGGATGCAATGGAAGGATTGAATATAAGCAAGGAAGTGCAAACAGATCTGGAGGACAGGGAAGGGTCAGTGATCCCAGAAGACAGCCACAGCAGGGTTTGATTTATTGGGGGGTGGAATAGGTCTGGCTGCAGGTGCAAGCAGTGAAGATCAGGCAGTTCACAAGTCCCATATGTCAGATAAATCAACTGTCCCAAGCCCATGGCTCAGAAACAAGAGGAGAGCTCAAAACCACAGGTGTGACAGAGCAAGAAATTGCTCACACATTTCCCTTACACCACTTTGGAAAGGGTGGAAGGGGAAGAGCAGGCATCCACCGTCATGCAGAAAATACTTCAAGATTCTGTGCAAGAACCTTGGTCCCCAATTCTAGGAGCTCCAAAACCTCTAACATTCAACCCACAGAGATGAAGCCACATCCTAAACATCACAGATGGGTCACCCTGCTCCTCTCTCCTGCTGGCACCCTTTGGGTGGGCACCCCTGCTTCTCACTCCTCATCAGCGCAGGGAGAGACCCACCACTGCTGATTAATCACCTCCTCAGCACCATGCCAGCTCCACTCCTCCATGTGAGCCAGCCCTGGGGGTTAAGCATGGATGGAGGAGGATTTAGAGGCAGGATGCTAAATTGCATTGCACAGCTCAGCGATTTGCAGTCACTCCTGCTCGCTCCAACACTTCCCTTCCCCTCTCCGACCACTGCAGGGAATGTGGATGGATCAGCCCCACCTACACATCTGCTGCACCTCCCACTTGAAAGCAAAAGGCTACTGGAAGGTCTGAATTTGGCCAGGCTGGGACACAGGCCCCCAGCAGACGGATAGTGCTCATCCAAACCCACCTTCTGTCTCTCCCACACCTCAGGCACCCTCACCAGCACCCCCAGAGATCACCAAGTGGCGCCCTGCAGCCCTGGGAATCAGCACTACCTGTAAAATATGCACAAGAGACAGCCAAATCATTATTAATAGGTTTAAGTTCCCTCTAGAGGGAATCCCCTTCACTCACTGGTAATATTTAGAGGGCTACAGATCTAAAACCACTGAGCTAAGCATGTCCTTAGAGGGGAGATTAATGCCATCACATTATTCAGGAGACAACTGCAAGCTCAAGACAGGGGAGGTTGCTTTGAAAATGAAAAAGTAACTGGCATGGAAAAATGGCCTTTAAACACCCACCTCTGCACTGCTGCCTCTATCAGCTCTAAATGACAGTGATCCCATCTATGACTGGAAATATCTGCAGGCAGCTGGAAGCACTGGCAAGGGAAGAGAGCTATCTCAGGGTGGGAAGGACCACTGGCTGACCCTGTCCCCATCTCCTCCCTCCCCAGCCACAGGTGGACCCACTGACCAAGAGAAGGCACAATCAGGAGATGATCTCCTTTATTGTGGTGCATGGTGGGGTGATGATCCCACCAGGATGCTCCTGGAGCTGGGGCACAACCCCTGGGCACAGGATTGAACCATAGCAGCCCAGGAAGAGAAAGCCAGCATTAAAACTTCAGCCACGGCAAAACCAAGAATTTTTCCTGGTGATCCCCATGTCCTGACAGCCTGGATGAGCCTTTAGGATGGGCCCAAGACACTTGGACAACTGTAGGGACATCCATGTGCCTCCTGCCAAGCTGCAAAGCTTGGGTGTCTGGGCAGGGGAGAGAAATGAGGAGCAGACAGAGAGGGGAAAACACAGAGAAGGACACAGAGGAGCAGAAAGGAGCTTGTCCCAGTCACCCACTTGCCAGAGGTTTTGTAATGCCAGATAAGGAGCATCTTAGTAGTAATTACACAGGCTGCTTAAGTGCTTTGCAAACAGTAGTTACAACCTACCAGGGAGAAAAACACCCTGCTCTGGGAGAGGGACAATCCCAGTGCTCCTTTCCTGAGGACACCAGCCTTCCACCAGTGCCCAAGAGGTGCCAAGTTAAAAATGGACAAGGGCAGCCCCAGCAGCTGCCCCTGAGACAGGCAGTCACAGGCAGCCACTGGTGCTGCTCCCACTGCAAACACACATGGATCAGCTTCTCCCCTTCCTGCACAGTCTGGGTATGACCAAAAACAAGGGAGTATCAGGAAAACTCATCTG
>NW_005054308.1:6083573-6089411 GCF_000277835.1 Geospiza fortis | reverse complement strand
CAGATAATTTTTGTTAAGATCTGATTTATAGAGCCTGGTCAGAAATGAGCAGTTGGAGCATTCACCTGGATTGCTGAACTGCTTCCCACTGACACTCACTCTGCTCTGGAAATAAACCTCTGGCTTTGCCTGCCCACCACCTTCCTGTTCCTGGGAGAAAGAAACCAATATGAGCAATGAGACCAGTGAAAGTGGTTAAGAATTTTCACTCTAAAAAATTTATTTTTAGTCAAAGTGTCCAGCTCTGGAAGAGGCATTTTTTTCACCCACAAAGCCCTGTTAGCACTTCAGTTTTACTGCAAAAGATAAAAGTCATGTTTTTCTCAGGTTTTCTTCAAAAAAACAATCATGAGAACAGCTCATTGCCTGCAGAAGGATGAAAAAGCAAGGTTTGGTGTGTGTGGCACATATATGCTGAATTTTTAGGGGAGAAAAAAACCTGAATAATTTTTTTTAAACATCTAAATCCCTAAAAACTGGGTTAGGTTTCTGGAAGCCCATGATTAAAACTTTTCATGGCAGAGCAGCTGGTAAGCCAAACTGGTGGGTTTCTAAGACTAGTTCTAGCAAACCCCATATCCCAGGGTCCTGTCCCTACTAATCCCCATCTCCCACTCTGTTCCTCAGCCCCAAGGTGCCCCAGCCCCATCAGTGAGGCTGAACAGAGGAATCCTCTGCAGAGGTCAGCCCATTTCTGATCCTGGGGCAGCCGTGGCTCCCACCCTCCTTGTCCTCAGCACCTTGATCTGGATGAGCACCTCACCATCTCCCAAAACCCACATGAAATCAGTCTCCTCCACAAACTAGGCCAGCAATTAGCAGCAGTCATTAGTTCTCCTATGCCCCAGGGACACTGGGGTTGGGCAGCTGATCCCTCAGCACCAATGATCCCCAACACCATCCCAACAAAACACCCCAACACCCCAAAGCCCGGTTATGGTTTGGGTTGTGCCACTGCAGTCCCCCCAAAAAAGCTGAAGCCCTTCACAGGTGACTCCTCCTCAGGGGTGTTTTTTGTCCTTGAATCCTTGGGAACAGCCTCGGAGCAGAGCTTGGGGAATTCTCCCAAACCTTAATTGAAAGAGGCGCTTAACGAGGAGAGTTTCTTTTGTCTGTTAATTGAAACAGGTTCTTACCGACAAAACTCCCCATGAATTTTAAGTGGGTTCACAGGGGGAAAAAATCCACTCAATTAATTGGGTTTTCCTGCTTCGAAATGTGCCGTGTCGGGTTCCTGTGGCTTTCCAAGCACCCAAGAGCCTTCCTGGATAATCAGGGTCTGAATCCCAAGTATTTTAAAAAGGAAAAGGACGAGGGGAAAATAATCTCACATGCATTTTTATATTTCACTGGAGTAGCAGCCTGCCCTCTCACAAGCAGGTCGCACGAGGACTCCTACCCAAAAAAACACAGCCTGAAAGCCCCTCGATGCCACCTTTTGCTGCCTCTGATACTTGGCTTGGTCAGACTTTCCCTGCAGAGATGCTGGTCCTGCCATGAGTGTGAGGGTGACACTGGATCTCAGAGAGCCTTGAGGCAGCAGCGATTCCCTGTGCTCAGCCACGGCAGCACTGCCAGCCCCACGGGATGGGCCAGCAGCTTCCCTTTCTTGACAGCTTCCCAAGTTGGTAGGAGAGCAAGTAGAGCAGAGCCATCCTGCCAGCTGTTCAGGGGAGCACAGGCTGCCCTGTGAGTGCTAACCCAGCCCCAAACCAGCACTTTTGCAAAGCAGAATCCATAATACCACAGCATGGACCAGCTCACACAGAGCAACCCACCCCCCTGCCAGTGCCCACATTCCAGAGAAATCCCTGCAAGGATGGAGCTGCTCCCTCCTCCCAGGGGCTCCCCGGGATGCTCCTGTCATACCACATCCATCCTGCCTGATGCCCCAGTGCTTTGCTGAGCTGCCTCTGACCTCCACTTTGCTGCACACACTGCCAGGAGCCCAAAGCAGCCTCAGGGGCAGGTGCTGGCAGCCAGCATTGAATGAGAGATCAGAGCAGCCCCTGCCGTGCCCTGGGTGTGCTCCAGGGGTGGCTCCTGGGGAGCCAGGTCCTTTGGGAAGGGCTGGGCAGCACACACTGACACACAGGCAGGAGCTTCCAGGGCCAGCCTGCTCCAAGGTCATGGCCAGGACAGGCTGGAGGTCAGATCTTTTATTAGACCAATGGACACAGTTGGAAAAAGCGACACATTTTGGCCGCGCAGGCATTTCTCAGGCCCAAGAGTACATCTGTTTTTTCCTAAAGGTATTAGTTAGGCTAATAAAAGACATTACCTCTGCATGTAAACTTTGTCACCCTTCAAATGTACCAGAGGCTGCAAGGCTTAGCAGCCCAGGGAAAACACAGGGAGCAGGAACAGGCACAGAGCACAGGGGACACTTGCAAGATTTGTTTTGTTTTCACCCCCTAGAACAGCACTGGCAAAGGTCACACTCGTCCCCAGCAAGCACAGCTGCTGGCATCTGAGCTGCCTCTTGCCTCCCCTATTTCCAGATCCAGATCTGAGGCTGCAGGAACCTAATGGCATGTCCAGGATAAGCATGTTGCTTTGGTTTGGTTTCTGCTCTGGCATCAGCCCTGTCCCCTCCTTCTCCTCTGCAGGGGCTCCAATGCTCGAGAAACCAACCTGTCATGCCCCACCTGCACCAACTCCTTCCCTCCTGGCCTCAATCCCACTCTCTGACGCAAATCCATGAGACCAGCAGTGCACCAGCACAGCAAGGGATGGATCAAGGCCGATGGAGGAGACAGAAAATGGCCTGAGCCACGTGTCTGGGCATTGACAGCACTCACAGCCATACTTCAGAACTGTGCTTAACACTTTTTAATGCATCCCCTTTCTTTAAGAGCTCCAAGCCCTGGGGCTGCAGGGCTGTACAAGGCTGTGAAGACGCAGATGGTGTTGGGAAGGAAGGGGAATACTTGGTGGGGTGCTGACAAGTAGCTAAAAGGTTATTACTTGTAGCCCTGTATCTGGATACCTGTACCCAGGTATCTGGGTTTTGCCAAGACATGGGAAGCAGAGCCAGGAGAGCAGCAAGCTACCCCGAGGAGCAGCAACATCCTAGGGGCTGCCACCCTTCCTAAGCATACCCAGAGCTTTGGGGTGAGACACACATCTCCCCACGAGGCAGAGGGAGCTGAGCTGGACATCCCTCACTACATCCAACCCTCAACATGCCCAAGCTCAGAGACAGGAGACACTTCTTCCCTGCTTTACATTAGTGAATGTAAATTCCAAGATATTCTGGGTTCCCTGGCAGAAGCAGGACAACAGGGCAGAGGCCATAGAAGAGAGTCTTGAGCTCTCCAAGACAATCTCTAATTCCACAGCTTTCACCAGAGCAGTAGCAGGGCTGAACTCACAACATGCCCACCCATTAATACCAGGGCAATTCCTCTTGGGATACCTCACATTTAGGGATCTCTTGACCTTCCTAAACCTCTCCAGGAAGGTTTGTGACACCTGAAGGTAGTGCAGAAGGTAGTGTCCTGTTTCTGGAGGCTGCAGCAAGGTCCTGCTGGTTTTGGGGAGGGTATAGGAACCGAGGTGCTCCCAGTGGCAGTCCCCTGCCACCGGCCGCAGTCACACAGGGATTTACAGCTCAATATTGATCAGTCTTCTGCAAGCTCTGCCATTACAGGCTGTGGCTTTTGCAGGAAAACAACATGAATCACAAGCTACAGGCCACCATCTCTGTGTCTGCAGGGTGAGACTCATCCAGCCCTTCCAGGGGTCTGGCACAAGGGCTGTCCTGCTCCTCCACACCTTGGGACAGAGTGGGCACAGGGGCACCATCTCCCACTGGCACCTGCAGACTGGGCACAGCTTCCAAGGCTTGCAGGATGGTCTCCAAGAAAGCAGCATCCTATTTTTCCTCCACCCAAGTCCTCCTGCCCCTGTGTCAAGTTCCAATACCACCAACATACACATGAAGGGCTGTCCTGAAGTTGGAAGGGTTGGAAACATCAGTGAGAGACTGGAAGCCCCTGTCCTCTGAGGCCATGAAGCAAATACAAGACACAGAAACTTAGTATCTTGCTTCTCTTGTCTGAAGTCCTAACCTTATTCTCTACCTCAACAGCCAAAAATAAAAACACAGCTCATTAATGTACATCTAGAAGGCAGAAAAAAAACCCTTTCATGCAAAACCCTCCATGACTCTGCCCCAGAGTACAACGAGCCAAGAGAGCAGCTCCATATCCAGCATGCAGTCAGAAGCTGGCCAAGATGGGAAACTTGGTGAGACCACAGCCTTCCATCCTCAGCCCAGCATCCAGACATATCCTAAAATCAATCCTGCTTATAAAAGCAGGTGCTGATGGTGACACTCTGCAGCAGGGATACACTTGGCTGTGCCATACTTCACCATGACATGCTACTGAAGAAAATATTAATAATTCCCTCTTCATTCCAGCCTGGGTTTTGACTTATGAGGTGACTTCTTCCTTCAGTTTAAATTACCACCAACAGCGTATTAAATACGTCCTGTTCTACAGTACTGACAGAGACACACAGGAAGGGGGGAAAAACCCAAAACAACCAGTCTGGAAAAGTCTGTATGTTGCTGGCATGGATTTTCCAACCCCATCCACACAAAATCATATCAGACCCACCAGCTTCCCAAAGGCACAGGAAGCGGGAAGGGCTTTGTGTGTGTGAGCTTCCCCACCAGCATCCATGTCCTGTGCCAGCAGCTCCAGGTTGGAAGGGGCAAATCTGGGGGGCTGCAGCTGGTGGGGTGTCATGGCATGTACTGGGGCTGGGCAATGGGTGGCATGGGGAGGTCCTGGCTTCCCCATACCCACACAGGGATGCCCCATCCATGGAGGGGCACTGGGAAACATGAGCTTCCCCTTTGCTGTCCTTGCCCAAAATGAACACTGACACAGGCAAAGGGAAGATGCTCAGTCATTTTGCCAGAGGCCACCAGCACTGGGGTTTATTTTCCTGCCATATCAAGCCCCGCACGTTTTTTCTATTGTTTAATTTCCTTCTTCTCCACCCACGGCAAGTTCACTCAGAAGAGAGGAACTTATTTCCTATTGAATTTGTCCTGCTTGTTTTATTTGGAAAAGGACAGCTTCCTCAGCTGTGGTCCCCATGTGCAGCTGAGAGGAGCAGGCACAGGGCTGCTCACCTCCCCATCTTCACTAGCCCAGTAAAAACCACTGTCGAGACGTGAGTAACAAAGGTGCTGCTTTGCTGCAGGAAGAGCTGCTGTTCCAAGGCTGCCGGTGACAAAGGGGCACTGCAAGGCGCCGGTTTCCCAACCCTGCAAGCACCGTTAGTGGGAAGACAACCATCCCCATGGTGTGCTGTGGCAGCAGCGGACTGGGATCATGAGATGGAAGAGTCCCGGTGCTGGGATATGACTGCAGTGCTGGGAGGGAGCACCAGCCTCGATAGGAAGCAAAGTCTTCCAGGTGATGCCAAAGGTCGCCCAAGCTGGTGTGGCTTCTGTGCCGCCGGGCAGCAGGGGCTGCCCCCATCCGCAGGGGACAGCCTGGTGCGGTGGTAGAGGCAAACCCAAAGACTTGGGGAGATAATACACACAGCTATGCAAGAGAGGCCCGTGAGCTCACCAGCGGGGGAGAAAATGCCAGGACCTCTTCAAGAGGGGGTGGTGAGGTGCTCCACAGGAGCGCCAGCCAGGCTGGGCCAGCCGTGCCATGCGCAAGGTGCGCACCTCCAGGTGTCCTGGCCGCGCTGCCCTGGCTCTCCGCTCCCGCACGGTTTTAGCCACCTCCACTCGCACTGCTCGGCAGCGGGGATACCCCAGGCCAAGCTGCAGCCTGGCCTCGGCTGCTCCCCGGCGGTGCCCGGAGC